>NC_139458.1:310067500-310575000 GCF_057233095.1 Heloderma suspectum
CGTAGGTTTCAGGGTCAATGTAGGTTTTGGTGCCTGGAAATTTAACTGTAATGATGTAAGAAAGCATGACTGTGATGAAGCAAAGCACTTACTGTGCAGCCAGCCCCGGAACTTCACTATGCAGAATGCTCCCTAGATCAGTAAAGCCCCCACCAAACCAGGAGTGCTTCCAAATGGATGGCTCCTAGTGTTACCAATCAAAAGACACTGTGAAGCTATTTCTAATTCCCTCCTTAACAGTTTTTCTGTGGTAAGAAAAAGGATGAAAGAAGCAGGGTGGGAAAATCCCTGGAGGATTACAAATGGAAGATGTTGTTGTCTGGACCTCATGTAGAATTCCATGAATGAGACAGGGCAATTGCATAATAAAAGACTCATCTGGAAGCACCCCAGTTGAATAAGGCAATCTGGTATTTCTCAGGACACATTTCCTTGCTTTCATAGTCTGGAATCAGTTTATAGGATGACCAGTTTGATGAGGAATAAATAATGAAGGTCCCAGCTTCTTCCTTTCTCAGGTTAGATTGTGAGCAAGATCTGCTGTCATAGTAACCACTCACTCTGCACTTCCATTTCTTCTAGGCTGGCAACTAGGAGGGCCAGCTGATGGTACTGATTTGGCCCTGGAAGTTACAGTTGCTGATTGCTACCTTATGTTGTTCATAGCTCTGCCTCAATGGGACCACTGTTTCTAACCATACCCTTGTTTGAGTATCTGTACTTCATCAGCTTTCTGAATATCCAAGAAACTAAGCACCAAAAAAACATACATATATTCATGTACTCTAAACAGGATGTGAGTATTAAGGAGATGGTATTTTTTCTGACAAATAGTCTGTATTTGTCTCTGACAAGTAAGACCTTCAGCAATGTATTGGGCTTTGGAATGTCTCTGTCTTGCTTTATTATTGACTTGAGCCACATATCAGTCATATCTTCTGAAACTGTGAGTGTACTGATGAATAGGGAAATGTGCAAACCACTACTGCAGGGAATCGATGCAAGCCTCCCCATCTGTCAAACCCCAGAATTTAGGCATGGACAAATCTGTTAATTTCGGTTTCTCTCAGTTTTTCATTTTTCCCATCTTAAGTTCGTTCTGTCTTGTCCTTTTTTAAAAAGTCTGCATAAAAATTACTATCCATGTTTGTGTGCATTTTCCTAAATTTTTGTTCATTTCCTAAAAATGTTCATCTTATTTTTTTGTCTAATATATACAACTTGGCCATATTTAAGCACATTTTATTAATATAATGTTGTTTTGTGCATTTTCCCACTAATATATGCTTATTTGTGTGTGTATTTCCCCCCAATGTACCACTTTTTGTATGCACTTTTTCCTACTATACACATCTTTTTATGCATTTTTGTTCAGAGATTTACCTCATTTCAGATTTACTTCTCATTCTGAGAAGTACAAATACTGAAAGCTAACTGCATTCTGGTTCATATATTGATCTGGGAAGTGTGAATTTGGCAAGTTCTGAATGGAATTCTCCTAACCTTACCAGATGTACACATTAGTCTGATCAGAAGTTGGATTGCCATAAATGTATCTAGGGAAGGGGGGGGGGTGTACGTTGTTTCTTCATAAACTGCTTACTTCCAAGTACTATTGTATTTTGGGGACAAAAATAGAATGTGAGAAACAGTGCTAAAAGGAATGTTCTGTCCTAAGGCTCCTTCACACTGGGCTTTTATCCTGCAATTGACATCGCTCCTTCATGGACATTTGTGGGCTCTTTACATGATGCAGTGACCCTGCCGTGACCCTCCAGGGCATCTTCTGCACTAAATGCCCTTTGCTCCGTTTTTAAATAGATCGCAGATAATGAGATATCAAATTACACCATTGTTTTCTGCTTCAGTTTCCTCCATCAAAAGAGTTAAAGCGGCAAGAAGAGGAGCGAGATCAATGAAAGATCATGGAAGACTCAGCTATGGGGGGAAGGGGAGGGGAAGGGGAGCGCGTGTAAAAGGAAAGGAGGCAGTTGTGATCCTGCATTTAAAACAGAAGCAGAAAGCCCTGTTTTAAATGAAGGATTTTAGGCTGGTGTAGAAATGCCCCTAGACAACACACTGACCAGATCACCAAGGCTCAGGACAAATAAGAAGCTGTTCTGAGAGACAGATTCCATCACTTTCCAGAAAGCTCTTAATGAAATAGTCATGTACAACATGTTAAGCAGGTATTACATGCATTACAACTGCAGCAACTGTGTTTTGTCAAAATAATGCTATGGGAAAGCAATGCTAGTGATATGGAGGTCATACTCTGAGCTGAATGGGCATACAGATCTTCCCCAGAGGTCAATTTTGCTGCACTGCACTTTCAATAGGTCTGGTGCTAATCATAATGATAATGGCTCAGCTTCTGGAGCTGATAAGTGCTCATTTTTTATTTACGTCCAGAACCAGAAGAGAAAACAATAGCTTAACCTCTATATTGTGCTTCCAAGCAAGCAGATGGAGAATGAGCCATCTTCTTGTGCTTGTGATAAGGGGCCTGGATTGGAGGTAACCTTGTGAATCTCAAATGAGTCTCTGATGGTACTTTATTCAAGCTGTCATAAAACATTTTGACAGGCCAAAGCTTTCTTGGCATGCTAACATGAAGTAATGCTGCCTCAGATTCAAAGACATTGTTAAAAGAAAATGGTAGGAGGAAACAAAATGTAAATTGGAATTGGTTGACTAAACTCTTACAGTGTGTTTATACCTTTAAAAATGTAGCACTTGGGGTTATTGAAAGTTGAGGGCAATTGAAAGGGAAGACTGGACATTGCTCTGGGAGCTAGTTAAAAGGCTGCTGTTTCAGGTTACTGTGAAAATCCAGTCTAATATTTTAGCATATAAGTCAACTGCCTTGATATCACAGGAACAAAAGGATGCAAAATTGGAAATGGCTGGTGACTACAGCATGGTGTTTAATTTCTCCCTGGAAACAATGATCATATCAGATTAAATACTTTGCTTTCTATCTAAAGGTTCTGAAAAAATAGTGTGATAAAAAGGAAAAATCATAAGACTTTTTGGTAGGTTTCATGGTAGGTAATCTTTTCTGACAGATTTTAAACTTCCCTCGATATTGGATAACTAGATTTCTTGAAAGGAATACAATGAAGGAATGAAATGTTATTTTCAATTTCAGTTTCTGACTATTAAGGCTAGGCTGTTAACCTATTTACATTTTCCCTGAAACATATCATCTAAAAATAGTGCATGCTGGGGAAAGGCATTCTTCAGCTAGCACTTTCCCTTTCCCTATAGACACATGTAAAAGGAAAAACAATTAATTTCATTTCCTTCTCAGACATTACCCGGCAGGGAATGTTTAAAAGAACTTTAAAGGTATTTCAAAGATGTGAAGATTCTCGCTATAACTAAAATGAGTTAGTTACAAAGTTAGTTAGTTTTGTAATGTTACAAAAGCTCTCACTCCCTCAGAGCAGCTCCATTTCTATAGTGGGATATTTGCAACTGCTTTATTTTTAAAACAAGCAACATTCATAATGTGATAATCCTGATTCCCATTACAATTTTCTATTTGTTCTGCAAGGCTAGACTAAACCTGGAATGCTTTCAATCTGTACTTGAATGGAATGGATAGAATCCAAGTAGTTTCCTCCATGGATCGAAGGCTTCTGTCAGTGGAACAGGGAGGGGCATGACTCTCAGCAATTCTCTTTCCCCCTCCAATCCTCCCCCCCTCCCCGGCATCTTCTCTAGATGTACACCAATCCTCCAGAGCATAGTTTTAGAGGTGGTGGTGGTGGTAGTGCAGAGGCTGCATGGAGGAAAGCAACTGCTGAAAGTCATCACCCTCACCATTCCATTGGCCTTCTATCAATGAAGGAAACTAACTGGATTCCACCCAGTGATTTAAGTACTGGCATGTTTAAACTCAGGGAAAATGGATGAACCCAGGCTGCTTTTATTTCTGAGAGTAAGAAAGGTCAATCATAACTCTTGACTTGACATTGAACCGAGTCTCTGAATAATATTACTCAATACTAAACACTGAGGAACCACTAGAATAAAACTTCCATGGCTAGTACTTTTATGCTACTTAGAGAGCAAGCCTATGGGCCACTAGACATGGTTAGGAGGGCCGTAAGATATTGTGGTTTATGGGAACCGAGGTCAGAGCCAGTGTTCTGACTGCGGTTGCCAGGAACTGTGCTCCCCGTTCCTGCCACCTTGTAGGTGGCGTAGTTCTCGCCAGGCTCCGCGCATGGGACATGGAGAGGGTGAAAAGGGGGCAGAAGCTGCTTTATGCAGCTTCCTATGCACCATGAAGCCCCCCTCCTGCTCTGAACCCCCCTGCTAGACAGCCAAAATCAGCTGTCTAGCCACAAAAGCAGGGTGGCTGGAGCACGGAAGAGAGCCCTTCAGTGACAGGATGGCTTCTGTCACTGTCAGGGTCACCAATTGGATACCACCCTACATCAAGAAGGCTGTATTTAGCCTCATGAGAACTTTCCCTTGAGTGTATTGAATGGCTTTCCTGTTATGTTGGGATATGGCATTGTATGAAACCTGACACTGGTATTATCAGTCAATCAGATTCTCAGATGCACTACATTTCATTGGATGATTCAGTCATTTTGTTCAGTGAGCAACAATGAAAAGCTTTGATTCATGACACCCAGGTCATAAGTGAATTATTATGAACTTTACAGTAAAACTTTCTTACCACTAACTATAAGTAAGGGAGGAGTGGAAATCAAAACGGTAGTGAATGAACTTCAGTGAACCCACTTTTCAGGTCCCCTGTTTCTACTACACCCCATGAAAGACCACTCATGAATGTCATGGGACTGTCTGTAGTGAAATTCAAAGCAATATAAGGATCTCCAGTTGAAACTTTTAAGTCACCAGATCTTCAAATCATAGGAGGCTTCTGATCCAGTGGAGGACTTCCACTAGCGGAATGGAGGAAGCAGAGATCGTCATCAATTTCCCCCTCCCACTAAGTCCCCTATGCCCCCCCCCTGCTCTGGAGAACTGAGGAATCCTCCAGAATAGTGGGGGAGATGATACTGGGAGCTGCAGAGAGAAGGGGGAGTAGATGAAGATTGGCTTTCCCCCTTTTCTGCTGGTAGGAGCGTTCCGCATGGAACTCCAGTCAGGGAATGTTCCCGCTGGTAGAAAGAAGCTGGATTAAACTCCCAGGGCAGTAGATAATGCTGTCTGTGTGCTAGCAGGACCCATCAACAGAACAACAGGAACTCAGGAGATCCTGCAGCAATCGTAAGGGAACGATTAACAGAAGGAAGCTCAGCTGACCTGTCCTGTTCTAGAAATGAGCATTTCTACTAGTTTCTGGGATTAGTGTCGGAGGTGCTAGATTTTGTTGTGCAAGCGGTGGTCCTGAAAGTGCAATGGAACCAGCGGGAGTAAACACCAGTATTGGGTACTTCTCATAATGATTAGATCAATTTATTTTCACTAGTGGACACATTCTTCTTTGGACGCACAATGGAAATTTTTACCACGTTAAATATTCACCAAGCTTTTTTTGAATAATGTGTAATACTCAATCGGTTAATTAATTAACCGCATTTAAAGAGTAGATTTGAATTGATTTAAACTGAAATCCTTGTGAAAGGCATTTGCAATGATTAACTTCAGAAAATGCTGTGGGACCTGCTGAGACCAACAAAAAAAAGCTAAAAGAAAATGAAGGTATGTTTGTAGCTATGGCATGTATTAAGGGATTATTGTCCACAATATTTAAGTTTATTTTTAAATGAAAAAACACACACCCTTCATTCAATAACATATACTGATTTCAGAACTGTTTCCAGAACTGAGCCAATTACTGTTATCAAGCCAAGGTGATCTGTGTGCAAAAACAGGTTTTTACATGCAGAGTATTATTTGGTATCTGATCCTGCACATCTAAAAGACAGTGATGGGACAGGGAACTCTTACTAAGCACATACAGATGCATTCGAGATACTTCTGCTGAAAGATGATTGACACTATCAGTAGTATCAACTTTAGGGTGAAGGAGGTACTGGATTGGGGCAGCCCATCCCCTTTGCCTCCTCTACAGCTGATCAGTGCTGGCAGAGCTGTGTTCACTGAACAGAGCACCTGGAGTACAAGTCTGATGTTCCACACAACTATTTCTGGATTGTCATGCAGTACAAAGATGTACACATCAGTAAGAGTTTTCTCATTGATTTTAGTACCTGTCATCCTGCACATATTTACATTCACACCTCTTCTGTTGAGTTACATGTATCTAAATGTGTCCCATGTACTGAATAACAAGTTCTGTGCACAGTTACATTTGAATGAGACTCAATGCGATAGATAAATGCATGAGTAACTACTCAAGGATCTCATTCAGTCTGTAAATTATTTATGTTATCTTTCTTAAATATGTTCACAAATATTACTTTTTATATACTATAATGCTGTTTTTATCAACTAAAAAAATCTGGTCGATGAAACTCGAAAATCTGATCATTAATCATCTGGATGGTGATTAATTTTTGTGAACCGCCCAGAGAGCTTCGGCTATTGGGCGGTATAGAAATGAAAAATAAATAGATAAATAAATAAATAAATACTCAAGCCTTCAGTAAAACGTTGATTGATTGACTGAATGATTTTCTATATCAGATATTCTAAGTTTTATAAATATCATGTTGGCTAGTCTGAAACAAATTATGAAAGTCAAGGTGCTTTTTTTTATTTTATGGAATTGTCTTAAGCCTTGAGGTGACTGAGAAACCCTCAGGACTGAGGAACTTTCATAGCCAGAGACTTGTTGATTGATTGATTGATTGATTGATTTAAAAAAATCAAATTGTGATTGGGCCAACAACTATCAATCACAATGTCTTATGGGGGACCATTAAGATATTGTGAAACACTTATTCAAAAACAACCAAAAGAAAATTGAGATTGGAAACAACCATACATCACACAAATGTACAGCAATAAAATCTGTGGTGTGAACAATGTTGATTTTATTCTGTGTCCTTTCGGAAGAGGTCATACTTCTTTTACAGTTTGTACTTCACACTTGCTGTTTACACAGCATTTAAAATTTATTATAGTTGTTCCTCTCCAAGAATGTTGTTTTAGTATTGTCTCTATTCTATTACTGCCAGTCCCAATGCATTATAATTGGTCTGGAAATTCCTTGGGGAAATAACAGCAAAACACTTACAATGAAAGTAAAGTTCTTCATCTCCTTCTTGATCAGCTTTGCTATAACCACAGTGCCTGCAAAAAAGAGAGAAAGAAACAAGAACGGTCAGTTTTACCAAAAATGAAAATACTTTGCATTTTTTAATATATATATATATATATACGTGTGTGTGTGTGTATGTATGTGTGTGTGTGTGTGTGTGTGTGTGTGTATATATATATATATATATATGAATGAATGTAAAAGCTCTACTATTATAAACATGAAATGGATATAAGAGGAGTTATAAGCCTACATTCCTGTTAAGTTTTAATTCACCATGATTACAGTCCGTACACTAATGGCGAAAGAGAATCTCTCAGGAGTGTGTGCCTGTGTGGGCAGAGAGCAGCGCATTTCAGTGACCACTTTTGTGTTAGTCTACTTCCAACCAATGAGCAGAAAGTATTCCATGAGCTCACAGGGAATTAATCTCCCCCCACCCACCCACACACATAAAGTATGTCCCACATTGTAAGTTATGCCTATACAGAGTCCTCAGACTCTTAGGAGTCTCTTTGGGGAGGGGCATGAGGGACTCTACCAGGATGTCAGTCATAAAAGCCCTGATGCACTGGCACAATACTGGACATGCTCCTTTGGATCCTGGCCTTTGTCGTAAATATTATGATGGAGTCAACGGAACAGTTTAAATAATCAGTGGCTCTGCTGGCATAGGTTCCCTGAATATCCATGTCGTATTTTAGTAATATTGCTATCGATAAAAACGAAGAATATGGCTATTTGTTCTATATTTTTATGGCTGTTTTACTGATTCCGGTGTTGTTTTGCATTATATTTTATTTTATTCTTTTATTCTTGTACTTTATTCTTTAAATGTTTATATTGTATTTGGTTTTAGTTTTTAACTGTTTGTAATCTGCATGGAGAACATTAGTTATTGGACGGATTAGAAATATAACAAATTAATATAATATAATCAAAAACTAGAAGCTTTTAATCAAACATTGTTCAGAGTCAAAAAGCCAATACTGCGGTTTTCAATGCAAACTCCTCCCAAACACTAATAGCAGTCTATACATGGGGAAGCAAGGATCTCTAAAGATTATGCAGTCCACATAAATTATTACCTAGTAATTAATACTCAATGTGTTTTTCTAAGTTCTGCCTAACAGAACTGTCTTAATGCTTGAAAACAGTACCTTCGTCCGATGATGAAGCCAAAAACCATGAAGACCAGAATGATAGTGCCTGCCACAGCTACCACAGCTATGATTATTACAGGATTCTGTTCACTGGAGACAGCAGTGGCTGCCAGCAGGGAAAAAGATAAGAAAATTAGAGAAATGTTAAAGACCAATTTCAAAATACAATTCTTAAACAGAAGCTTGTAAAAACTTTGAAACGGTTGGATATACAGCACCCAGGGTGGCCCTCCAGATGTTTTAGCCTACAAGTCCCATGATCCCTCACCACTGGCTTTTCTCACAAGGGCTGATGGGAGTTGTTGTTGGCCAAACAATCTGGAAGACCATAAGTTGCCCACACCTGGTACAAAGGTTCTACTTTTTCTAACCTAAAATTCAGAATAGAGTACACATTAAACATCAATATAAGCAAGAAACAGATTTGCTGCTTTATCCTGACAAAGGTTCTGTACCTAGCTACTGTATGACAAGCACACATATGCAACATGTGCAACTTTGCCACCACTGTACCTTCATGTCAGGAAACTGTGCCTTTTTGCCAGCTGCTGCAGCTATTAAAGGCACACATACACTCTGATGGGGAAAAGGTAGCAATCCTGGCATAAGCCTTGCAAATAGTAAAAGTATTTACATGGGCAAACAGATACACATTAAAGCTGCAATACACTTACCTGGAAGTAAGCCCCATTTAATTCAATGGGGTTTATTTCTGAGTGACACACAGAGAATTACACTGCCAGTTTACATTTTCTTTCTTTTTTTAAGTAGTTATTCATTACTTCCCAATTCTTCAGCTTGCTAAAAAAAGACCCTCTGTGTACAAGAATTTCATAATTATTTTTATCTCTTTTTCTCAAAAAAGGATAATATGGTTATCTTTTTTTTAAAAAAGATAACAGGTAACTTTTGCTATTGCTTACATTCTGTTCCCATTAGCAACTACAGTAGATTAGGTAAACTCAAGAGGATCCTAGAAAACTAGGAAGTCCTGGAAGACAGTGGAACAAAATGTGTGTAAGTCTTTTTCTAACCTACATGTTAGCAACATTTAAAAACATCCTGAATAGAGTAGTTTTGCTTTTTTACTCTGTTTTTTTTTTCACTTTTGAAAAGTATGGAACCTAATGGAGTTATAGAAATAAGATCCAAACGCTATGCTTGAATATCTACATTATCTGTACATTATTTACTATGCTAAGATAGCCAAGGTTCTGGGCCTAGAAGCAATGAGCAATGTCATCGATGTCAGATGAAAAACCACATGAAGCATTACAATAATTGATTTAACAAGAAGAATGTTAAAATAAAAGCCTCCAGACAAGGGCTCTCTTCACACCTGGCATTTTATCCCACTACAAACCAGTCCTTTTGCTTCCAGATCCTTTCCGGGATTTACACTGGCCCTGTATGCAGGCATCTCTCATAGTGCGTCCCTCCGCATTATATCTTTTCATGGCTGGGCCGAGTTGCACGGAACAATAAGGACAGAAGGGGCTTCACTGCCCCTCCCCTGCCCTGATCCTGTAACATGATTGATGTCTCCACCCATCCATCCACTCCTCCAGCAGGAGGGAAGCTGGAAGCCCTTCTAGTGACTGGGATAGCGGGATATGGGAGCGGGCTCCCTCCTTCCTCCAACTTTGTGGTGAGGGAGAGTCTTCTCGGTGGCTTACCCCGAGGTTGTTGGCGCTGCTAGTGCTTCTCTGCTAAGTATGTCAGTGTGTGATGGAATTAAATGCAATATATTGCTTGCACTACAGAGTTTGAAGGGTATACCGATTCCCGGGTTCCCAACTACATTAGTAAAAAATCCACAAATGGACTTGTATACAGTCAATGTACCAAGCCACATGGCTGTCCAGCCTAATCTTGAATGTCTCCAGTGTGGGAGAGCCCACCGGCTCCCTAGGTAATTGGTTCCATTGTCTTATTGCTCTACAGTCAGGTAGTTTGTCCTGATGTTCAGCTGGAATCTGGCTTCCTGTAACTTGAGCCCATTATTCCGTGTCCTGCACTCTGGGATGATTGAGAAGAGATGCTGGCCTTCCTCTGTTACAGCCTTTCAAGTACTTGAAGAGCGCTATCATATCTCCCCTCAGTCTTCTCTTCTCAAGGCGGAACATGCCCAGTTCTTTCAGTCTTTCCTCAAAGGGCTTTGTTTCCAGTCCCCTGATCATCTTCGTTGCCCTCCTCTGAACCCTCTCCAGTTTGTCTGCATGCTCTGGTGCCCAGAACTGGACACAGTACTCAAGATGAGGCCTAACCAGTGCTGAGTAGAGGGGGACTAGAAGAACTTCACATGCTTTGGAAGTGATACTTCTATTAATGCAGCCCAAAACAGCATTTGCCTTTTTTGCAGCCATATCACATTGTTGGCTCATATTCAGCTTGTGATCGACAACAATGCCAAGATCCTTCTCGCTTGTAGTACTGTTGAGCCAAGTATCCCCCATCTTGTAAGTGTGCCTTTGGTTTCTTTTTCCTAGGTGCAGAACTTGGTATTTTTCCCTATTAAGGTTCATTCTGTTGTTTTCTGCCCAGCGCTCCAGTCAATCAAGATCACTTTGAATTTTGTTTCTATCTTCCAGAGTATTAGCTATCCTGCCCAATTTTGAGTCATCTGCAAATCTAATAAACATTCCCTGCCCCTCCTCATCCAAGTCATTAATGAAAATGTTGAAGAGCACTGGGCCCAGGACTGAGCCCTGTGGCACCCAGCTCGTTACCTCTCCCCAGTTTGAGAATATATTGACCTTGATTGGCCATTGGGTGGGTATGTTTTGTTTTTTGTTTTTACCTTCCCTGGGGTGTCCCTTCTTAGAAGACATATTGTACATCTGGTTCAATTTAGGCCAAGAAGTTATATTTAATTCTTATACATGTCACAACTTGGGCAGGTAGACCAGTGTGCACGTGGAAAAAGTCCCAATGTCAGGGAGCTTGGGAAGGTGTCCAGGAATTTCATACCTATGTAGAAAATGGGCAGCAACAGAAAAATACTCAAAGCTGGAAGGTTCTGGAGAGGGGTTTCTGTCTCACCCAACTAGTCACCTATCCATCACTGCTGAAAAAGAGGACTACCAACTCACTAGGTGGCTCAGGCTTGAGCCGTTGAGCAGCAAGGGGAACAATGTAGCTGGCATGTTAGGCCACTTTCCCTAGAGAATGCAGTTTAGGGTGTATTATCCCTCCTTCACACTGGTCTTATTTTTAAACCTGCTTAATACATGCCATTCTTGTTTAATTGACAAGTTGTAGTCTGTTTTAATTCTAAATTTCTAACATCTGTGTCCGCTCTTTATTGATTTCCCTGTTCCACAGATTGCCTTTCTGTGTCTTGATGTCTGCACATGCTTAGACTTTTTGTCACTCATGATACTTAAAGTAGTTTTAAACCTGCATTGCCTAGAATGTACACTTCATTTGAAAATAGATTTTTCTGCTCCTACATTAGCAATGTTCACACATGAACAAAAGTATCATGTAAAAGTGTCAAATTTGCACTCAGTGTCAACTGTTAACATTACCAGCATTGCCCAATACTAGTAAAATTTAGAAGCCAAATATAGTTATACTAGATATTGTGATAAATTGTCCTTAAACTGAAGAGGATTAAGGAACTATTTTATGATTTTGTCTACTCAATGGTTGCAATATGAAGCATACATAACTTTGGAGTAAGTTTCATTGAACTCTGTTGCTATGGAAGATTCTATAAATGTTGATATGCAGCCTGTTTACTGATGTTTACTCAGAAATAATTGATTAGTTTGGCTTTCATACTGCTCAGAACACTGGTCCATCTAGCTCGGTATTGTCTACCTGGAGTAGCAGCAGTTGTCCAAGGTCTCAAGCAGAACTCCTGTTTACTGCAGATGCCAGAGATTCAAAGCAGGAATCTTGCGATTGCAAAGCATGTGCTCTACTACTGAGTGCTGGTCTTTCCCTCTTAAGGAAGAGGAAAAAATGACTAGGGACCACTGGTTTCACTGATGCCAATAAAGCAGCTGTAATCACCCCAACTAGGATGTAAGAAATGGCTCAATCAATCTTATTATTCTGTAGGTGCAAATATATCAAAGAGGACGAGAAGCAAGAGCCAGAACGTGCTTTAAAGGTTATGAGAGAGGCACATTAAAGAAACAAAAAGATCTGAAAAGGTGCCAATTATCCCACCTACTCCCCTTTCCTCCATTGTCATCTGATCTGAATGTGAAGCTCACAACTGTCACTGTTGCCCTATCTAGAAAGAGAAGAGTCATCCAAGAATTAAGATGCACACGTAAATGAGACGCATACAAATTCACCCAGGGGTCTCCCCAAGCACCTTTCTGAGCCTCCTTACCAAGATATGCCTCGCTATAGTATGTTTTCATTTCCACTGTTAATATTAACTGCCGTAAGATAGAAGTAAAATTTACCTGTGGCTTCCTCTAGTGTAGCAACATCTAGTCTAGGGCTATAATTTCCATAGCCAGCAGCAGTAAATGCACGAATCTGGAAAACATATACAGTTCCTGGTTTCAGATTATTCACCGAAGCAGAGGTGGCCCTCGTTTTCACCGTTGAATAAGTCCTCTCCCTTTGGTCCTGCAAATGCAAATATAAATAATTGGCTAGTATTTAAAATTCAGATTTCAGCAATTGACAATGGCTCCTGGCACTCTATTTCAATTTGCTATGAAGGGTGGATTTTCCCCCCCACATAAAAGAATGTAGCATACTCTGTGGAGCATTACAACTTAATGTCATTTCATTGAGAGGTTCTTAAAATAACATAAACTGTAAATGGGAAGCACATGGTGCTGCTCGTAGAATTCAGGAGATAAAGTCATTGCCTTTTTGTGTTTGATTGTCTGATACCTTAGCTTCCACTGCCTGATTATCAATTGGCACAAATGTTATATTATTCAGTTTAGGAATAACATAGCAAACCATATCTTAGAAATGTATTTCCCTCATTCCTTTTCTCTCTCTCTCTAAAGGTGGGATGTTCTTTTATACCTCTTTAGTAAATTCATAGCAATGATTCTTTTCAGCTAAGCAGAAAAAATAAAGTCATTCTATATCACCCTACCCTTTCTGGATTCAGGAGCTTCAATGTACATCTTTTTCTCATTTTCCAATCTTTTGGTTTGTCCCAAAATACGAATTTTTTAAAAAAGAAAATTTCTAGGCATTTTTGTGAGCGCTTCTGCTACTACACACATTTTTGTATGCAGTTTTGCCTAATTTTCCTTTTTTGCAAGCAATTTTCTTAATATAATGCACTTTAATGATATTTTCAGTAATACATTCATGTTTTGTGTGCAGCTTTCATCAATCTATGCATTTTTGTACACATTTTTAAGTGGTGCACTCCTCAAACAATTCAGGGAAGTGCAAACTTTGAAGAATAATTGACTTTTGGTTCACCCACTGGTTAAAAATGAAAAAATAAGTAAATTCAAAATGTGAACTGAATGAATTTCTTTCCCATCCCTATCCTCTGACACCGACATCTGTCTATTAACCGCAGCAGAAAGCGCAAATACGTGCGTGCATTCCTGTGAATGGGGCAAATGAAAAGGAGAAGGGCTCTGTGTACACTTGGACATGTATGTCAATGTCCAGTTAGGTGACGATATTAATCTTCCCAACCAATTACATGTGTAATAAAATTAATATAGGTCTAAATCACAAATGACTTAAGCCGATTACAGGAACTGATCCAGTGGGAAGTGATCCTACGCACGCCTATTGAAATGAATGAGAACTACACAAGAGCACTTCCATTCATCTCAGTGGGGATTGCAAAGAAGAACTTCACAGTGAATTATGCCTGAAGTTATCCGATTTACTCATGCTTTATTCTGTCAGCATTACACCATTAACTATGAGTGAAAATTCAAACCACATGAATATGAAATGCCAAATGTGATGTTGAGGAGGGCAAATTGCAATCACTGCAGAGGCAAACAAATCAATATTTAACAATATTTACATTTACATAAGGAAGTTTGGTGAATAATAACATTAAGAAAACAAGTAACAGAACTATGAACCAAATATGTTCAACTCCGATTTCAAGCCACAGTTCGCTCTGAAGAGCAGGGTTACTGTTGCTGATAGGGATGTTGCGGGCTGAGGCTCAAAGCCGGGTGAGAAATTGCCAGCTCAGCCCCCCAGACAGCAGTCCAGAAATTCCCCCACTTGCCTGGCTTAGTGCGCACTGAGCTGGGCAAGTGCGCGGCTGTCCGCTTCTTCGCCAAGCCACCATTTTGCGGAAAAATGGTGGCTTGTCCTTGTTCGTAAATGTCCATCTGCACAAATGGCGGCTGTAAAGGGGTCATTTACACAAGATTACAGGCATAAATGGAGCAGAGTGGATGGCTGGTGGGGCTTGACAAGCGGCACATGACCCAGACCCTGATGGGTTTGCCCATCCCTCGTTGCTGCACCACCAACAATTGCTTATCCCTGTTCTATAGTCCTTCGTTGCCTGTCCTTGTGTGGACAGTCTGCAGCTCAAGCACCCTTTGTTGAGCTGCAGACTATCTCCTTCTGCTTCTCCACCACACTGCTGTTTTCTCTGTCCTTTCTTCCCTTTTCTCCTCCTTCACTCTCTTTCTGCCTCCTCTTCCTATCTACACTGTATATTTAAACTGTTTTGATAGTATTCCCTCTTTACAGGGATCCTTGGGATTTGTAATTCTACATTTATGCGTCTGTGCATGTATCTCTAGCAGAGATGCGGGATATCTGTTTGGTTCACATTTTAATGTGAACCTATTTTTCACTTCAAAAACCAGTATGTGAACCAAACTGCAGTTATCTTTTCATATTTGCACTTCTCCAAAATTTTACGATGCAGTTCTCCAATCAAAAAATGCTCAAAGAATTGTGTATATTAGCGGGAAATGCGCAAAAAATATGTCTTTACTGGGAGAAATAACATACAAAAATGCATTGTTATAGAGAAAATTAGCTTGCAAAAATGTGTACAAAATGCATACGTTATGAGAAATGTGCATGCAAATGCATACAAATTCTTGTGTGAACTTTTAAAAAATAAATAAATCACAAACTGATGTGGAAATATGGTGGAAAGGACTTAAGATACGGGGGAAAATGAGAAACTGTGAGAAACTGAAATTGGCAGATTTGATCATCACTAATCTCTAGCCTAATGAAAAATTCTCAACACCTCATCAATATAGTTCCGAGGATTCTTTGGGGAAAGCTATGACAAGGTTGTATAAAACTGATAACGGTTTGTAGTATAGATCTTCTCTGGAAGAAATGCTTCAGTATTTGTTGTGGATGGGAAATTAAAATATGTCCTAAATAGTCCTATTTAGACACTAATTTATTCTTATGAAGTATTTAACTACAAACCGTAACAAAGTTAGGGCGCAATCCTATGGGAATAGTGGGCTGCCTTCGAACTCGGAGGCGGCTGACTATCCAATGCAGGGCAGGCAGAACGTGGAGGGGATTCTCTTGATCTCAGAAGCTAAGTAGGGTTAGCCCTGGTTAGTACTTGGATGGGAGACCTCCTGGGAATCAGGCTTCCTGCACTGAGCAGGGGGTTGGACTCGATGGTCTTGTAGGCCCCTTCCAACCCTATGATTCTATGATTCTCCTCTGGCCACCCCTCATTTGTGGTTAGACAGATGATTTCGGCTGTCTATCTGGGGCACCTCGGATGGGGGCGGGGGAGGCTAGACAGCCTCCCATGAAGGGTTCTTCAAAAGAAAAAAAAGTGTGCCCACCAATTAAATTTGGCAACATTGATTAATCAACTAAAGCTTTTGTTGATTAATCTGGGGATCTGACCTTTTAATCCTAATTCTATACAGATCCTCAGGATTTTTAAAAAGTATAATATAGATGTGATGAGAATAAAGGAAACAAATAGAAAGGGGAAAAGGAGGGGAGAGAAAAAGAAGGGCAAGCTATGATGCAGCCCAAAAGAAAAGCATCCACTCTGTACACAATGTTGCCCACTGCAGACCAGAATGATATGATGGGAAGAATGGTACATTTCAGAGTAGTGCTTACTTTTTCATAATACTTGATTTCATATTCTGTGATGACTCCGTTGGGATGCTCAGGCTCCTGCCAGGAAAGCTCCACACTCCTTTGCAACACTTTCTCTTTCATTACGCCGCTAACTTGCGAGGGAGCTGTTTGGAGAAGATGTGTCAATAAACAACGACCAATGTGCTGGATATCACCAATCAAGTGTCACTACTGATCAGTCCCATGCAGTGCCGCTATCATTACGGTAAGAGAAAGCACCTTTCCTTAGTTCACAATTCAAAAGCTAATGAATATTCAAGCAGGGCCTTATTACTGCTCATAAACCATAATAGAAATCTAAATTAAAGTGCAAACAGCAAAAGGCAGCATTGTTCAAGGTTGTGCAAAACAGCAATTGATGGGATCAGAATGACCATTAAGCAAATGAATTCTAATTAAACCAGGAAAATATGCTTCCAGATTAATCTCCTGTGGTAAACTAGTAGACCAAATATTTATTACACATGTTTCAACAATGCTTCAAAGAAAAATGAACGTATAAGGAGACAAAAATAAGGTCATACTTCAGACCCTTATCGTGTCTAATCCCATCTCAAGTTCAAACCCATCATGTTTTTCCAGTAATGCATGCATTTGAAAACTGAGAGTATGCAGTGCTGACTTTAGCTGTAAACTCACTAGCATTTTTCTTTTGGCGATCCGGTTTGCCTCAATAATGGTTGTTAAATATGAGGAAAGCCTAGATGTCAGTAAACGGCATTTACCTATGGACGATAACCCAATGCAAGAATTCACCTGTAATACGCCTAAAGTGGTAACATACAGTGCAAAAGTCTGAAAAGGAATTGAAGTGCATTCAATTGAACGGGCTTACAAAGCAACCACAACTGGGTTTTTGATCAGCCCATGTAAGAGTAAGGGGAAATGCCTATGCTAAGAAAGATGGTGCCTGTCATCTGCAGTTTTTATAAGTAGTTAGAATAAAACTAATTATCAATTTTAAAAGTGTTTCCCAATTAATCAGAAATGCCTTTTAGTCAATAAAAAGGTTTCTAACCAAACAGTTTAACTGATCAATCAATTAAAGGTTGCACCCCGCTATTTAAACCCTACTTTTACTCAAAAACGATTAATGTTTAGTGCCACAAACAGCAAATGCAGTGGTAAATCTGTGCCTGGGCTGTACTACTTCAAGCTAAGTTCACATTACTGAATGCTCCTTCATTAAACAAAAAGCAAGCAAATAAAGCAAAACACTTCCCTGCATATAGAAAATTAAATGTCAAGGACAATGGTCTTAGCTTTGAGAGCCAGTGTAGTGTAGTGGTGAGAGTGACGGACTGGGAGCTGGGAGATCCGGGTTCTAGTCCCCACTTGGCCATGGAAGCTCACTGGGTGACTTTGGGCCAGTCACAGACTCTCAGCCCAACCTACCTCACAGGGTTGTTGTTGTGAGGATACAACGGTGAGGAGGAGGATAATGTAAGCCGCCTTGAGTTCCTTGCGAGAGGGAGAAAGGCGGGGTATAAATGCAATAAATAAATAAATAAATAATAAATAAATTAGCTTTGCATTTCCAATGACATGTTAGCTTTCTATACGGAGGAAATGTATTTTTTGTTTTTTTTAAGGAAACAATCCTATGGCTGCTAGTCAGTGGCTAGATGGCCATAGGATATGTGGGTTTCCAGGAACTGACCTCCCCCTCTTCTGCGCTGCCTCCCGGGAAGAGGAGCATGGAGCAGCCAAAACGGGGCATTCCAGGGGGTGTTCTGGGGCAGGGAAGGCGGAAATGCCAGTACGACACATCCTATGTGTCATCCAGCAGCCTCCTGCCCCTCTCCACCTTCCTGCGGCTAGACATCCGAAATTGAGAACAATTCCTTCTGTGCTGCTTCTGCTGCCCTGCATTGGATAGGTGGTCGCCTCCGAGTTTGGAGGTGGCCGCCTATCCCCATACAATTGTGCCCTAAATGAAGCAGTTCTGTCATGCGATTCTTTACCTGCTATCTCAGGTGGTACTAGGGATGTCAGAGAATTCCGCCATGGATCTCGGTGAGGCCGAATGCCAGTGCATTCGGTCCCCCGAACTCCGTGGCGGAACGGCCTGCCCCCCGCCCCCCCGCAGATCCCCCCCGGGACGAGACTTATCTGGGGTTGATGTTCTGGACGGCAGCAGCTCCAGCGGCGGCTTCAGCTGGTCTTCCGACCAGCTAATGCCGCCGCCGCCATTTGCAGGCCGGTTCCCCCCCCCATTCGTGATAGGCTATGTAAAGACTTACGTAGCCTATCACATTTGGGTTAAAAAAAAACGCGTACGCAAATGGCAGCTATGGCCACCGCCATTTGCATTCCTTATTTTTGGCCATCTTAAGTCTACTTAAATATTTACGTAGACTAAGACAGCGAAAATAAGGGGGAACGCAAATAGCGTAGCGGATGCTATTTGCATTCCCCCTTATTTTCGCTGTCTTAGTCTACGCAAATATTTACGTAGACTAAGACGGCCAAAAATAAGGAACGCAAATGGTGGCGGCCATAGCCGCCGCCATTTGCGTACGCGTTTTTTGTTTTTAACCCAGACATGATAGGCTATGTAAGTCTTTACGTAGCCTATCACGGCTGAATTCAGGGACGCAAACAGCGGCGGCTACGGCCACCGCCCTTTGCGTCCCTGCTAGCCAGTGGCCGGATGTCTGGCTGCTGGCGGAGCCGGCGGGCGGCTCCACGGATTCCCCACGGAGCGGAGCCAGCCGGCGAGGATTCCGGGGGGAGGGGCGGAGTGCATCCCCCCCAGTGGAACCCGGCGGAGCCAGGTAAGCGGGGTTTCGTACATCCCTAGGTGGTACACAGTCCAGACAAATGTTGACCTCTTCTTCCACTGTTTGTGAGAACTAGGTAGGAGTCCTTCCAAATTCTCCAGAAACTAGGGGCAGATATTATGGGAAATATACAGCTGCCACTAAAAACAGCTATTCTGCATCAAAATGCATGATGTGACCTCACTGTCCTGTGAACTGGTACAGAGTTGGGAAAACTCAAAGAACTAAGACATTGGCTGTGTTCACACAAAACACTAAGACAGAATTCTGGAGAATTTTTGGCTTATTGTTCACAAGCAATGTGCATGCTGCTCGATAGCTCCTGCGTGGCTCCTCCCACCAGTACGAGTGCCTAAAGAATCAAGAAAAAAGCTAAGTGTTACGTCTGAACCAGGGTTCCTGGTTTGTTACTTTGTAATTCTGATTTATTGTTCCCTGTGAATGCTATGTCATCTGTTTTGCACTACTGGGGGCTACCAGAGGAGGAGAAGCCTGGCTGCTGTTTTGGTGGTAAGCATGTGTCTGCCACTTGAGGCTACCTTATACTGAATAAACAATTGAGTCCATCCAGCTAAGTATTGTTTACCCTGACAGTCCATGACTCTCCAAGGATTTAGACCAGCGGTGAAGCTAAAACTAGATCTTGGGCCCAGGGGCCAGGGCCTCACAGCCCAGGGACTCTCCAAATGACCACCCAGAGAGTGGCAGGTGATCATGGCAATGGTAAACAGGCATCAGCACCTAGTCTGGCATGGGCCTTTTTAAAATGTTTTATACGCAGGGGACAGATCTCATTTTATTATTTTTACTTTATATCTATATATTATCCTTTTCTACAACAAAGTGGTGCTTATTCCCAAGTGAATGTGTTTTGCATCAGAGCAACAGAAGCAAATTCCATTTTATCCCCATGATCATGATAATGCTTTGATTTAAGGAAATTTAAAATCCAAAACTGCACATGGTCCAAGTATTCCTGTTTTTAAATCAGGCTTACCAAATAAGTGTTTTGTTTTTGTTTTGCTCTAACGTATCAGGAATGTAGAAGAAGTTGCAAAGCATGGAATGGTGGTGGTATGTGTGAGTGGAGAAGAGCATCATTAGTTATGTGCTTCACAGCTGAAGTAATACACAAAGCTAAAGCCCATTAAGTCCAGGGTCTAAAATTACCTAGCTGCACTGATTCAGACAGCAGGCTCTACCACTGAACGATGGCCTCCCATGTCCCACCTTCTTGTAATATATCGTTCCAGCCTGAGTCCTGAGGGAAGTTAGTGGAAAACACTCCTTGGAATGTCACCTTGAGACTACTGGTGCTCAGACACTTAGTCCTACTTGAGACCCTGCCATTTTCCCTTAAATTGGCAAATGATTCAACCCTTGCTGCAGCAGGAACCTCAGGGTGGGTCTCTCTCTCTCTCTCTCTCTCTCTCTCTCTCATCTTTTGCTTCTTGCTCACCTTCAAGATTCTCCCTTTTTAATGGTTTGGGTGCTTTTAGAGGAATAACTTTTGCACCTTTAAAAAAAAGTTACTTCTAAAGTGATCTTTTGTGATTTTATTGCATTTTATGAATAGCACTTTGAGTGTAAGTCAGGGTGGAAAGCTCTAGGTAAATACATTTATTATGATGAATTGGCAACCCAGAGACCCTTGTAAGAAGACAACAAAAACAGAGCCACACTTTTATCAGAAATTAGAAAACATAGCAAAATGCTTCAGTTTTCACAGTTGGAGACTGAGGGAAGTCATGAGACCTGCCAAATTTGCTTTCTTTTTCACATGCACAGTATTGACACCATTCGCCAACTCTTTCACAAAAGGAATCTCTTTCTTCAGGAGTAATAAGTATTACCCCCTGGAACAAATATTACCCCCAGGATTGTACTCATAATCATTACCATCTCTACTTTGCCCATGAAAATGCACAAAAAGGAAAAGATCTCCTTTTCCATTCTGATTCTGGTCCCCCCCCCCCCCAAAAAAAGTATTGCTGTTATAATACGGCCCAGAATCACAAAGGAAAGTCCTACTTGGCTGGTTTCTTCACTCAACAAATAGAATAATTTAATCCATCTGGCAAAGGGAAGTTTGGAGGATTATACTGTCCTTGGATGTGATTGCCAAACAACATGAGAAAACTTCACACTTCCTCTATGGATTAGAATAGTTTAAATAGACTGGTTGATATTTGACAGGCTGCTTTGTAAGGACCAACATATAATTCTTAACCTCAACACAAAGGGAAAAACAACCCTACCCTATCCCTCCCAAACTGGAAAATATCATCCCTGCATTCAGTTTGCCTTACTTGTATGTTACTGCAATTTAGGCTGAGGTCATAAGCATGGTTATTTGTAAGTAGGTTTATCTGAAATAAATGTGACAGTCTCCCAAGGAAGTATGCTTAGCATCGGGGTGTACTACAACTGGCAGCTGTCTTTCAAGTTTTCAAGCAAAGATCTATCCCTGCCCATTTACCTGAAATCCGTTTAACCTGAGACAGATCCTAGGCCATTCTGCATGCAAAGTGTGTGTTCTATCACTGAGCTTTATTCCACCTAAATAGAGAGCACTCGCAATATCATGGGTATTCCAGCTTTAGATTTATTTGGTAATAATTTGCATTGGTTTCAAAGAAGCAGAGATCCAAGTAAGAGTACTAAGGACTGCAGCCACAGACAGGAGCCAACTCTACAAAGGACAATCATGTCAGCAAAGGCCTTGTATTTTAAAACCATTTTGTAAAATCCCCATTTTTAGATGGGAGACTGTTCATGATGCTTCATGCCATCTGTTCAATCCAAACAAAGTTGAAGCCTTTCATCACAGGTTAAGGAAGTGATGAAAATCATAGTTATGTTGCATAAAGAGCATCATACTTTAATAACACTCTCAGTCTTTCTGTGAATTCTCTCTGCCTCCCCACCCCCATCCCTCTATTTAGATGTTTTACGTATCTATTTTAGTCTGGATAACAATTTATTCATTTATACAGAATAACATTTCACCACGTTAAGTTCTAGTATTTATTCCAGCCTCTCATTGATCCTTGAGTGTCAGCCCAGACAGTGAGTTGTCAGGTCCAGAGGGATGCGTAAGTGGGGGGCCTCCAAAAATGTATCTGTGTGCTTTTGCTATCTGATCATGGCCCCAAAGTATTATCATTAAAAGGACAGTATGTCCTCTGTTGGTTTCCAGATTTAACGGGACACAGTGTACAATTATACATAAGTCTACTCAGAATTAAGTCCCACTGAGGTCAATGGGGCTTACTCCCATGTAAGTGGCTATAGGATTGTGGCCTAATTCAGGTGAAAACAGCACTCCTGAACCTTTAATTGCCGGGCAGAAAATGAAATTTCATCAGATGCAGTTTTTCCCCAATTTTGCACAAAAAGCTGTAGCTGTCAAAACACTCTCTTCTATAATTTTCTTAAAGACAAAGAGGACTGCTATGCAGCTGGCCACCACATTTCTTCTTTTCTTGGCTCAGGCCATTTAGGACTTTATATATCAGAATCAGCACTCAAATTGTGGTAATATGAAACCAGTGCAAACACCTGTAACCCAGCCTCATTAGGAAATGGGCCTGTTTGGAAGTTTCTCCAGCAGCTGAAGTTTCCAAAAAGTCTTCAAGGACAAAACTACATGCAATACATAACAATAATTGAGCTTCAAAATGAGGATCAAGAGATCCCCTGTGTGTCAGAAAGAAACTCAGCCTTTTCACCACGTTGAGATGGCAGCAACCTGGGATTCCACATTCAGCAATGGATCTGGAATCATCCAAAGGCTGCAAAACTACAAAATGGAGACCAAAAGGAGAAGGGGACAGCAGAGGATGAGATGGCTAGATAGCATCACCAATATATGCAATGAATATGAACTTGAGCACGCTCCGGGAGAGAGCGCAGGACAGGAAGGCCTGGCGTGCTATGGTCCATGGGGTCACGAAGAGTCGGAAACAACAATAACAACATTTGTGATGGGAGTCCCATCCTCTTCTTGGTTGTAGGGCCTGCCAGTGGCAAAAGCTTCAGTGCTGATTTGTTCACATCCACCATGGTCAAAACCTGACCATGATCACAGGGCCTGGTACAAATAGTAATAATAAAAAAAATTACGTGCCATTAGCATATAGGTGGTGCCTGCCTTCCACATCATCTCACTCAGTGTCCTTTTAGAATAGGAGATATCTACTCTCACTGATGGCAAAGTCTGTGGAATGGAACAAACCAATCTGGTCTGTCTGGTAGCCTGCTTTGTCCAATCAGAAATGCAAGTAATACTCAATATAAGCTATGGGCCCCATTAAGTTTCATGTGTCAGTGATTACCTCATTCAGAGATTATCAGTATGTTAAATAAAAAAAAATAGGACAGTGAAATCTGTTACTATTTTACTTTGGAAAAAAACAAACATACTGTTGTGCTTTGCGGAAAAAAGAAAAGGGCAAAATCCAACACTGCTCATACAATGGGACTATCCCCTCCTCTCCTCCCCGCAGCCTGCCAACAAATCCCATGAATCTGTTTTGGAGGGTCCCACAACCCTCCAGGGTGTACAGTGGACTGCAGGATTTTCCTCCCCACTCTTTTGGCTGAAGTAAGCCATTTCATCAGCAGGAGGAATTAACTGTAGATGATTCTCAGCTAGTCTTCCAGTCAGAAAAAAGAAATGTAATATTAAGTATAGAATTCAGATTCCTGGGAATCTCAGCTTGCTTTCTTTTTTAAAGAGACAGTTTCTTGCAATTACAGCTATGAACTTATGCTAAGTAGTACAAGTGCAACAACTGATGAAATATCAGAAGCCAGAGGGTTTGCTGAAAAAGATTTCTAGCATCGGGAGGTGGGGGTCAGGGCTTCAGTGCCCGGCACATCTCTCTTTACTTGCAAAAACAGAATGTATTATACAAAATATGGGAAACTATGCAAAATTGGTTGACAGTGCAATCCTCTGCAAGTCTACTCAGAAGTAAGCCCCACTGAGTTCAGTAGGACTTATACATACACACATATGCACCAATTAGGCATGAACTCTGCCTATAGTTTACCAATCAAACATGATTCTACAGATTTTCCTTGACTTCATCTTTTGTCTTGTATAGGCCTCTCATAAACATGAGGACCATACTTGTATAACTACTTTTAATGCCAGGCATGGGACACATCTAGTTTTGAGATATATGGCATCTATGTTTTAATGGTGAGACTTTTGGTGAGACTTCTGGTGGACACAGCTTCTTCCCTATGGCATAAAATAATGCTTCCATAGGGGGAGAAGGGAAAGTCCCTCTTCTAAGCAGCTACAGGCAGGAAGGTCTGCTACTAGGGATGTACGAAAGTCACTTACCTTTTCGCAGCTTGGATTTGCGGTGGGGCGGAGGCACTCGGTCCCTCCCCCCGGAATCCTCCCTGGGCCGGCTCCGTTCTGCAGCAGCTCTGTGGAGCCGCCCGCCAGGGCCGCCCGCAGCCGGAGTTCCGCCGCGGACGGGCTGCTGCGGCCGCCATTTGCGTCCAGCGAAGCTGCCGTGATAGGCTACGTAAGTATTTACGTAGCCTATCACGGCAAGCCAAAAAACCCACAACAGTGTACGCAAATGCAGCTGCCATTTGCGTTCCCTATTTTTAGCTGTTTTAGCCTACGTAAATATTTACGTAGGCTATTACGACGAAAAGAAGGGGAACGCAAATAGCATATGCCGCGGAGCGGAGGGGGACGCCATTTGCGTCCCTGCTTTAGCCGTGATAGGCTACGTAAATATTTACGTAGCCTATCACGGGCTACCATAGGAACGCAAATGGCGTCCCCTACTCAGGTCGCCATTTGCGTCTGCACCAGCCTGGCAGCAGCCGGAGCTGCCGCTGCCAGAGCCACCGCTGGGTAGGCTCCGTTTCGTGGAGCTTTCGCGGGGTGGTGGGGCGGGTTGCTCCGTTCTGCCACGGATTCCGGGGGGGGCAAATTTACTGGAATTCGGCCCCTCTGGGATCCTTGGCGGAATTCTCTAACATCCCTAGTTTGATGAGCTTTTTCCTCCCAGGGCGGATGGGGGAGTCTCTCTTCTCAGCCACACAGGAGAAATGCTTGACTGTTAGAATTTCAATGGGTATGAAAAGTGCCTTTTCTCTTCCCCTGAATAAATTCATCCTGCAGAGCTTGGAATGGTCATTTTTTATAGTTTCCTTATTGGGTGTGGGATTGTTTTAGATAAGGCAGTAATTTTGAGTCGGTTTTCCATAGTACTCCCTCCCACCTAGCCAGCCACTATCTCTTCTCCTAGCCCACCTTGCAGGGTCATTGGGAAGCCAGAATAAGGGGGAAGAGCAACAACAGTGTGTGTGTGGGGAAGCAAGCTGGGCCTAATGAAGAAGGTGTCCCCTGTAAAGCAGTTACCTGGGGGGCAGGGGCTGCTAGGGATGGCTTGGTGCACTGACTGCATACAAGTCCGTTTGTGGTCTTACTTCTGTAGTTTGGAACACAGAAATCGGTACACCTCTCAAACTCAGTAGTGCAAGCAATATACCGCATTTAATTCCCTCATACACTGACATATTTAGCAGAGAAGGACTAGCAGTAACAGCAACCTTGGGGTAAGCCACCGAGAAGACTCTCTCCCTTGGAGGAAGGAGGGGACCAGCTCCCATAGCCTGCTAGTCAGATCCTTCTGGCTTCCCTCCTGCTGTGGAGGAGTGGAGGGATGGGGTGGAGACATCAGTCATGTTACAGGATCAGGGGAGGGGGATATGGAGCCAACAGCTCCCTTCTGTCCTGATTGTTCAATGCAGCTCGGCCCAGCCATGAAAAGATATAATGCGGAGGGATGTGATATGAGACATGCCTGTATGTCTAAGTCCGGCCAGTCTAAATCCCGGAAAGGATCTGGAATCAAAAAGAACGGTTTGTAGTGGAATAAAATGCCAGGTGTGAAGAGGGCCTATGATTCCCAACCAATAAAGGTCCAGGGCAAAGCCCCATCTCTTCAAAGTTTTATTTTTTAAAAGAAAAACCCTGGTAGCTCTAAATGTGGTGACAAACAATATCACATGTTTATTGCATTGCAACTGGATTCTGTACATTCATCTTAAATGTTTAGCTTAAGGTGTTAGGATCTGTTTCAACAATCCACAAAAATATTATGGCAGGAAAAATGGTAAAAGTTCTGAAAGTGAATTATTTTTACACAGCTGGAAAAAATGTGTAGCTCTCTGTTTTACTAAAATGCATTTTGTATAAGTTACCACATGTCAAAGAATCCCATGATTAAAGTTTATTTAAAGATTAAAGAAGTAATGGATCTATTGGTCTAGATCAGTGGTGAAGAAATTCCGCACAAGGTTTATGAGCTACAGCAGGGATGGAGAGAATGTAGATCTCCAGACATCTTGGATTTCAACTCCTAGAATCCTCTTGCCAGCATGGCCAATGGTCAGGAATGCTGAGAGCTGAAGTCTCAAACATCTGGAAATCTACTTTCTGCCCAACCCTGATCTATAACATGCCAGAAACAGACCCAAATATGAGTCAGTAGTTCTACCACTAACTTCCTAAAAAAAAGACACCTTAACTTTCTTTTATGCAAACTTTTATTTTCTGACTCATAAATCTAACATTGCTTCAAATGCACTATCAGATCTAGAGAGACGGTCAGCTCACTGTGAACTACTTGGAGAGTGAAGCACTAAGTGGCAAAAAGAGAACCTACTCCAAGAATACTTGACTGCACTACTCATTACAGCTCTTAAATTACCTGCTTTTCCTAGGGGAGGATCGGTGACAATAGCTGCTTTAATTTATTTCCGAATCAAGTGGGGGAAAATGCAAGGTAAGAGCTGGAGACTTGTAGAATCTGAACAACAACAAAAAAAGCACTTTTACTTTTCCATTTCATTTGGTTAATTGGATCATTTTAGCATACACCTTATTAAAATGTGCATGTAAAGACCTTACTCAATATTGATTTTTTTTAAAAAAAAATATGCTAATTTACCCCACTGTATATTATTTCTGTCAAGTTCATTTCCAGCTTGTGTTTAGCAGCTCCGGAAGTGGGAAGTAGGAATCACTTCTGTGCCAATTACAAAGTTTGGGATAAAATATTATAAAAAGAAAGGACAAAATAAAGGTATTTTTATGTGAAAGAAACAGCTGTCATGTTTTCTGTTATAGCAAGTTCCTAGAAACATTTTAGAAACTTCTCTATTTTTGTGTTGTTTGTTTTTTGCTTGACATTTGATACAGATGTTATTGTCATCTCTTTGTTTTGTTTCTTCCGAACCAGTCAACATGGGTAGCAGAGTGAACTGATTCTGAATTGCATCAGAACTGACAATATTAACTTTGATGGCACCCACAGCTCCTGCATCAGAATCATAAATTCATTCTGACGTGACAGGCACAAACCCAAACCTTTCAAATGTGTGAAGAATGGTAAGACTAACTTATCAAGCAACACTCTCACACACGTGGGTATGTGTCCAATTTAGATTTCTTCAAATGAGATCTCTCAGAATTCAAATTCTATCCCATAAGAGCTAAACTTTCTAAATACCCGCCTGCCCCCAAGCAGAGGCACTTTGCCCTGATAAGTTTACTCATTTACGTTCTATCCTCCTTCTTTCACCATCCATCTTCCATGACAAGTGTCAATTATGACTACAAGATTTATGGGATGGAAAGATAACGTACAATTTACAAATCATTTCCTGTGGAAGCGGACAGGTGTAATGACAGAGACGGCTTTCTGTAATTGAATTTGTTGCTCCTATCTACTCAGTCACAAGATGATGTCAACTTCAAGGATGTTAGTCATGGAAAAAATCTTAATACATGCCACTATTTTACTGTACTGTTGGCAGTACCATCCAGTCTTAAACTTGTCTACCAACACGGTTGGTATTTGCTGCACTGAAATATGATGCTTGGTAAATAAAACCACAGCTATTACAGGCTGCACAGTGCAGTGATTAGGTTTATTACAGAAAGATGCCCAAGGGATGCTTCAATAAATTTCAGCCTCCTAAGAAAGTATATTTATTTATTTATTCTGGGCCTGAAATAAACTAGAGCTGAGTGACAGCAAAAGCAAATTAACAGCAAGAGAAATATACAGTCAAATATTAAGTGCAAACTGTATAAATAGTCCATCCAGGTGTCAACACAAAGTAATAATTAGTGCTGTGCAAGAGAGTTGCTGAAATTGCCATGTTCAAGGATATAATTTTTGGGGCAGGAACTACAGTATCATTTAGTATGAACATTTCTAAATTTTTCCAAATAACTGTGAAATTCACTCAGGGCTTTGCAGACATAACACTTGCTACAGATCTTACAGGTCAAATAAACATATGCCTGAACCTTGCTGAGAAACTGCATAAAAATCAGTGAGATTACTCAAATGTTTTAAATCTAAAACTCTGTGCTCACTATGCTGCTAGATCAAATGCTGTATTGCCTAGGGGTGTACAAAACCCACTTACCAGTCCGCTGGGGCAATCCTCCCTGGAATCCTCCCTGTCCGGCTCCGCTCCGTGGCAAGTCCGCGGAGCCGCCAGCCAGGTCCATCCACAGCTGGACCTCCGCCCACTGCCGGTCTGCGGACGCAAATGGCATCTGGTGTAGCGGACACCATTTGCGTCCCTGCTCTTTGCCGTGATAGGTTACATAAAGATTTACGTAGCCTATCACGGCAAAGAGCAGGGACGCAAATGGCGTAGCGGATGCCATGTCGGTCCCTGCTCTTTGCCGTGATAGGCTACGTAAATCTTTACATAGCCTATCACGGCAAAGAGCAGGGACGCAAATAGTGTCTGCTACGCCATTTGCGTCCCTTCTCTTTGCCGTGATAGGCTACGTAAAGATTTACGTAGCCTATCATGGCAAAGAGAAGGGACACAAATGGCATCCGGTAGGCCGGACACCATTTGCTTCTGCAGACTGGCAGCGGACGGCAGCGGACAGACTGGACCCTGTTGGTGGCAGGTAGGATCCGACCCGTTCCGGGAAAACTTCACAGGGTGGCGGAGGTGGGTAGTCCGTTCCACCACGGACTCCGAGGGTGGAATTCTCCATCCCTAGTATTGCCCTGTTATACTGCAGATAGCCTCCTGCAACACCTTCATGTGGAACTCCTGAAGAGACTGTAACAATTCTGCATAAACAACTTCAAAGTTTACACCAACTGGCTTGTCTCACCCTTACTCCCTAATATGAGACAAATCAAAATAAATAGAATGAATCTTATATTAGGTGCCAGAGAGTGAACCAATTACTTTCAAGAATGAAAAGTTAATTATAGGAATAATCACTATAATTTCATTAATAATAAAATTTGTCCAGTGACCATGGGCTTATGTGTTTGAATAAGAGGTATGTTAATTGTCCTTACTGCTGCAATCAAGGGAACACTTAAGCTCTCTTCAGTCATTCCGTGGCTGTAGACACTGACCAGGTTTGCACATCATGGCTAATTATTTTTTAACCCAGGAACTGGCACAAAAGGGCACACAGCAACAAACCATGGGTTAATTCTGAGTTGTTGAACCCCTAAAAAACCCAGGGTTTCTAGGGCCCCATCTACATGATCCTTTTACTCCAGCACAGCTGCGAATTGAGGTCCTTCGGGACAATGCAGTCGCCACTTTGTGGCCATCCGTGGTTTTATCCCAGAAAATGCGGCTTTCCAAGGAGGCGTTTTGCTGTGGGTTTTCCCACAGTTGTGAGCCATCTGTCCCTTCCCCAAACTGACTTTGCATTTTGTGGTGGGTGTGTTGTAGGTGTGCATAGTGCTTGCATCACTCTGTGATGCCCCTTTATTCCCCCTGTCCCTTCTCAGCTGCACAGTTCAGAACGGTGGACAGGCATGTACCGCTCACGCCTGTGAGTGCGAACCATCATGAGAGAGTCTCAGGCTGGGGAACTGACAAACAGTTGGCGTGGAAATGAAGGAGCACAGAACATTCACTTTCTACATAACGAGGGACGGACAGACACAACAGAACCCCTAAAATACAAAACAGCCACTAAAGTGTCTCACCCCATGCTCACAGGACTGCATAGCTGTGCATTAAAATATAATGGCAAAAAAAGGGCACGGTGGAATCTATTAAGGAAGCCCACAGTAAATCATGAGTGTATCCCAGCAGAAGCTGATTCGAAGCTGAAATGCTGCGCAGTTGTGACGGAGTGAATGGTGAAAGCGATGCCACATAGATGGGGCCTAGGTTTGAACATTGCAAAACCACCCAGGAATAAGGCATTCCTGGGTTGTTAATTGCAGGCAGAGGTGGGTGAGCTGGCAGGAGCCAGCATGCTCACTTACTCCAGCACAATCACAAACAACCCATGGTTAGCAAAACATGGGTTCTTTGTGCAAACAACATCACTGAATGCATGACGGGGCTTCTGAGAATGTGAGAATGCATGACGGGGCTTCTGTTGGCTAGCCCTTCCTCCTAGATGCTGACTTATGTATTGACCATGCCCCCCAGCTGGGAGTAATCAGTATCAATCTGCTACCATACGGCTCCCTCCACCAGGACAGGAAATAGTTATCAGAAAGAAAACAATTATAATATCATCAAAAAGATATTAAGCAAAAACCCTAAGTGTTGGATAGGAAATTTTTCAAAAAGAGAAGTTAAAAATAAAAGAGAAGTTAAAATACATCATATCTAATATGCAAGAAAACTAAGAAAGCACGTATGTACACAATTGTCTTATTTTCAATGCTTACAATGAATTTGTATGTAATGATCTCTGTTTATAATGGAACCCTACATACCAGTCTGTAAGATGCACTTATTCTTTTAAACAGAAACAAGTTAAGCAGAGAAAACTTACGTCAGGTCACATTCTTATTAACATATTTGTAGTATTATTGCTATCAGCTTAACAGGCTGATCCTATGGAAGTATCATATCTGCAAGCAGATATGGAATGAGCAAGGGACCCAGAGTGTTGCCTACCAGGATAGCCCTAAATACAACCATTACGACAATTAAATGAAAATTCCATGTACAGAGGTGATACATCTCTGAATACCAAATTCTCATGAAAGAGCATTATTATGGAATCTATCTTTATTTTAACATTTTAAAAAAATAATCATATTTCAAAACATTTAAATGCAAATCATTAGACTGTCCATTGCCCAAAGCAAAGGTTTTTATAAATATTGCCAGCTTTAGCAGAGTCCAGTCTTGTAAGAAACACCAACTTGAAGCAGGCTTTAGTATTCCTGTGACAGAGTATCTTCTACAGCTGCCTAGGCAATACTGTCTTCTCGGGAAGGAGCTGAGCATGGATCTTGGGCAGAACCCCTCCTCCACCAATCGTCATACCCACAAACAACTTGTTCAGTTCTTCATTATTCCTCACTGCCAGCTGGATGTGCCATGGACCAATTTACCGCCTCTTGTTTTCGTGAGCAGCAATTCCTGCCAGTTCCAGGACCTCTGCAGTCACATATTCCAACACGGCTGCCAGGTATACCGCAACTCCAGAACCTACTCTTTCAGCATAGTGACCCCTCCTCTACTGCCCAATATAGGCCACTGGGAACTGCAGGCCAGCTATTGTAGAATTGCTTTTCTTAGACTTTGCAGGTTTCTTGCCATGTGCAGGCATTCTGGAACTCTATGGTTATGTATCCCAAATGCAGGAAAATCATCTGTGCCCACGAAAACAACATGGCATGACCATCAGCTTCATGGCCTGCTTGTAAACATCTACAGGCTGGTAGTGGATAAATAAAATCACAAAGTTGGATCCATAATTGACCTCAAGCAGGGAGAAGGGTCTGTTGGCCCTGCCTGGAGGAAGGGGGCAGGCTGGCCATTTTCTCAGATTCCCTCTTTCCTCTGAAGCTTCTACTGCCACCTCCCAATTAGTTCCGGAGGGTTGTTGAGGGGCAGGGGCTCTCTGGAACAGCAGGAGAGGTGGCACTGAGGGACAGGAGAAGTGGAGAAAATTGCCATCATACTCCCTTCCTCCAGCAGAACGTTTCTGCTGGATCTTGGTAGCCCTTCTGTTCATGGTGCTGGAATAAGCAACAGCCATTAGCTAAAATCTACTGTATGGAGAGAAAATAACTAGTTTCAAAGCTACTAAATCGTTAATACACGTGAGAACAAGGAGTTGGGATGTTTTTTCCTCTTTCTTTTCCTGTGAGGCCCTCTCTCTGTACTGGTTTTGGTTTCACTTTTGTCTATTTCCTTTGCTAACATTAAGTAAAAGTTATGTTTAAAGCTTGCAGTTATTTCTGTCTCAAGTGTGATCAGAAAAAAACTTATTCGGCAACATTATGCTAGACCTTCAACAAGCCCAGCAAAGCAACTGAAACAATCTTATGCTTTGAGGGCCAAACTAAATGTTTGGGGTGTGTGGAATTTCAGGATGAACATGGGGGGGGGGGTGTTGAGTGGGAGGATGCTTAAATCCTCTTCTCCTGAAGCACCATGGTCTTGATCCAAATTGGGGCCATGTGTGTTTGCAGGAGAGTAGGGGAGACAGTCACACACAGCCCAGCTATATATGATTAAAGCAACATTTAGTTTGGTCCTGAGGCTAGCCAGAGCTGGCAGTCCTGAGTCCTTCCTATCCTATCCCAGAATCTGTCATGGTGTTATGATGGCTGAACCCAGCCCAGGGATGTGGACCTTCCTAGGCCATGTAAAAGCAATGCACAGGATCTTAGAACACAGTTGCAAATCCTGTTAATTTCAGTCAGACTAGTCAACTTACTCCTAATCAAGTCCTACCCAGTTCAGACTTATTTAAAAGTAAGCATGCTTAGGATTACTAGGGATGTCAGATAATTCTGCTACGGACTCCAGTGAGGCCTATCACTGGCAAAAGTAGCCTATCACGGAAGCCCCCAGAATCCATGGTGGAACAGCTTCCCCCACCGCCACCCCACGGAATCCCCCCGGGACGGAGCTTACCTGGCAGCGGATGCGGCTCCAGATGCGGCGGTGGATGCGGCGGTGGATGCGGCGGCTCCGGCTGGCCTCCCGGCCACTGCTGCGCTGCTGCGGCCACAAATGGCGGCCATCGTAGCGGCTGCCATTTGCATGGTTGCCTTTTGCCGTGATAGGCTATGTCAATACTTAAGTAGCCTATCACGGCTTGGCAGCCATGCAAATGGTGGCCGGTGTAGCGGCCGCCATTTGCGGCCGCAGCAGCCTGGCTGCGGCCAGAATTCCGGCTGCGGCTGGCCCTGTCTGGCGGCTCCGCGGAGTCACCGTAGAGCGGAGCTGGCCGGGGAGGGTTCCAGGGGGAGGGATGGAGTGCCTCCCCCCCACCGCCGATGCCCTGGAACGGACGGGTGAGTAGGATTCGTACATCCCTAAGGATTACAGCGTTAAGTACATCTGACTGTGCACTGGATGTGATCAAAGTAATTTGGTCTACTTGGAAATTGTACCCACATCCTATTGGTTGCACTAAGGTAGCCTAACATAGACATGATGATGACTGCAAAATAGCTACCCAAAGGTTAATTTATTGTGTAAGTTCTTTATATCACAGCTGCCATTATATGCATTATTAAAGAAAGTGTCAATTGGCCACATTAAAAAACCATTTTGTTTTCTGACTAGTTCCCTAAAAGAAAAGGGGTTGATTCTGATTTTCTGTGTTACATCAGGTAACTTCATTGACTTCAGTGGAGTCATAGCTGCATATCAGAATAGAATCTGACATACAAAATGCTATTTCCATATGTAGTTTCAACTTCTCACTAATGCATGACTTGTGAAGCATTTCCACATCATTAAAAATTTAATTATTGTAACCAATCACAAAGCACTCATCATTAATACTCCTATTCAACCATTTTTCAAAATCATATTAAAATTTTTATCAGGGAATGATTATGTTATTTTTGTAAGTAATTTTGTCTTCAACTTTCACAGATTGCCTAGAATTCAGAAGTATGAAAGACATAAATGATAACTAGTTTAAACAGTCTTGGTTTACCTCCCACACAGACTCAGTGTTTTCAATGTTCCAGACACTGAAGCACTTTGAAGCACATAAAGTTAATTCTTTATGTTCTTAAACATTAATAAAATAGGGAAGGGCAATACGTGAAAAGAAATTGTTATGTTGACACATTGGGTGACTGCAGAATAGAGGCAGGCAAGCAGAAAATCAAGTAGCATGTGCCCTGAATCCAATTCTTTTCACTCCAGTCATGACTTTATAGGAGATTTTCATGTGCACATCTCCTGCTTGATTAGAAACAGAGTACAAAAAAGTATTTCATGTGCAATTTTCAGGGCTAGATGGATCTCTGGATACAGTAACTGTTAGCATTCCCCTAGGCACTGCACTGAACAAATAGTGTTATCAGCTTTGACAGCTGCAACTAAGTTTAGGTGTATGAGGGTGCATGAGCTGCAATATTAATTCATCCTACCCGCAAAAACAGAGTGTTGTCAAAGCTACCATTTCTACCATACACTGATTGGCTAGGTAGTGTATGGATATGCGCGCACACACACACACACACTTATGCATTGCAACTCAAGGGCTGCACTCCTATGTGTACATTCCTCTAGATTTCTGTCTATATTCATAGAACTGCAATTATATAGTTCCAAAGCAAGATGGAGAACAATGACTGGTGCAATTGTCATCAAAGCAGTTAGAGGAGCACAATCCCCACAATCTTTTATTTCCATAAAATATCTCAATATTGAAAAATACTGAAAAATTCACTTCACATTATATAAGTGTGGACCATACTTGATAGAAAATGAAGATAAATGCATCCCATAGCTATGCTGAATCAAATGACATACTTTTCAGCAGCTATTTGACATACCGGTATAAATTCAACTAAACCTCTATTGAAAGCAATATAAACTATGATACTATTCAAGCCTTTCAATATTGGTCCTTAGATCTGAATTAGGACTGAAGGAAATCATACTTAGGGATGTCAGAGAATTCCGCCACGGATCTCGGGGAGGCCGAATGCCAGTGCATTCGGCCCCCCAAAATCGGTGGCGGAACGGCCTGCCCCCTGCCCCCTGCCCCCCCCCCGGGACGAGACTTACCTGGGGCGGATCTTCCGGGTGGCGGCGGCTCCAGCTCCGGCGGCAGTTCGATGGCGGCGGCGGCCGGTCTTCCGACCGGCTGCCGCAGCCGCCATTTCAAGGTGTTTTTTTTTTTAAAAAAAAAAGACGTGATAAGCTACGTAAAGATTTACGTAGCCTATCACGGCTAGGTTTTAAAAAAAACGTGATAGGCTACGTAAATGTTTACGTAGCCTATCACGTCTTTTTTTTTAAAAAAAACCCGCACGTACGCAAATGGTGGCAGCTACGGCCGCCACCATTTGCGTTCCTTATTTTGGCATGTCTTAGTCTATGTCAAGATTTACATACACTATGACGGTGAAAATAAAGGGGAACGCAAATAGCGTAGTGTGCGCTATTTGCGTCCCTTTTTGATTCGCCGTTTTAGCCTACATAAAGATTTACGTAGGCTAAAACGGTGACTCAAAAAGGGTGTCAGGGTGGACACTGAGCCCATAAAATCCCAGAGTAGTTCTGATTCTGAGGAAGAGCAGTCGCTCCTGGGAGAGGAGCGCGCTCCTCTTTCCCAGGGCCCACAGCTGACGGAGATTCCTCCCACCAGCATTCCTAGATTAGATAGCAGTCCAGGCAGTGACCGAGCACAGATAGCAGACTTGGTGGACGCGCAATGCCGACGCAGTGAGCGGCGCCAAATGGAGGGCGCAGAAAGGAGGCGTAGTGCCCGGTTGGCGCGCAAACAACAGCTGCGCCCATAGGATCCAAGGGAAAAGGGGAGGGACTCTCCCTAGTCCTTAAGTTCAGGGGTCTGCCAGTAATTCCCTTTCAAACGGGGACCAACTGTTCCAACTTAGGGCATAGGTACTCCCCTGCTCAGATCTAGTTGCTACCTGTAGAGTTGTTAAGTTATAAAAGAAAAATAAAGCTTAAAAAAGAATTCCTTTGTCTGTGTCTGGACTTGGCTACTAGATTAGACTGAGAGAGGCCTCCAAGGAGCCCCTGACAAAGGGATGCAAATAGCGCCCGCTACGCTATTTTCGTTCCCCTTATTTTCGCCGTCTTAGTCTACGTAAATATTTACATAGACTAAGACATGCCAAAATAAGGAACGCAAATGGCGGCGGCCATGGCCGCCGCCATTTGTGTACGCGCGTTGGTTTTTTTTTTTTAAGTCAGACATGATAGGCTACGTAAACATTTACGTAGCCTATCACAGCTGACTGCAGGGACGCAAACGGCGGCGGCTACGGCCGCTGCCATTTGCGTCCCTGCTAGCCAGCAGCCGGATGTCCGGCTGATGGTGGAGCCGGCTAGCGGCTCCGCAGAATCCCTGCGGAGCACAGCTGGCTGGCCAGGATTCCGGGGGGAGGGACGGAACGCCTCCCCCCCACCATCAACATAATCCACGAACAGGTAAGTGACTTTTGTACATCCCTAAACTTCCTCGAATAACCATAACTGGCATGTTGCTAGGTTTGAGCCATACAATGGAATAGGGATGTCAGACAATTCCGCCATGGATCTCGGTGAGATCCGCCAAACACCGTGGCGGAACGGCCTGCCACCCCCCCGTGGATCCCCCCGGGACGAGACTTACCTGGGGCGGATCTTCTGGGCGGCGGCGGCTTTGGCGGCGGCGGCTGGTCTTCCAACTGGCTGCCGCCGCCACCATTTGCACTCTTGTAAAAAACAACAACAACAACCACGTGATAGGCTATGTTAAGATTTACGTAGCCTGTCATGGCTGGGTTTAAAAAAAACAACAACGACGTGATAGGCTACGTAAAGATTTACGTAGGCTATCATGGCTGGGTTTAAAAAAAAAACCAACCGCGTATGCAAATGGCGGTGGCTTTGGCCGCCGCCATTTGCGTTCCTTATTTTTGGCCGTCTTAGTCTACGTAAATATTTACATAGACTATGATGGCGAAAATAAAGGGGAACGCAAATAGCTTAGTGGGCGCTATTTGCGTCCCTTTTTGATTCGCCGTTTTAGCCTACGTAAAGATTTACGTAGGCTAAAACGGTGAATCAAAAAGGGACGCAAAGAGCCCACTACGCTATTTGCGTTCCCCTTTATTTTCACCGTCATAGTCTATGTAAATATTTACGTAGATTAAGACGGCCAAAAGTAAGGAACGCAAATGGCAGTGGCCGTAGCCGCCATTTGCGTACGCGGGTTTTTTTTTCCCACCGAGCCCTCCACGGCCGGAAATCCGGCTGCGGATGGCTCTGGACTGGAGCACAGCCAGCCGTGGAGGATTCCGGGGGGGAGGAATGGATCGCCTCCCCCCCCGTCGAGGATTCCGGGAGGAGGGACGGAACGCCCCCCCCCCCCAACATAATCCGCGGAAAGGTACGTGACTTTCGTACATCCCTACCATGGAGGTGTTCAAACTGTATTTGCTACATTTTCTTCTGATTCAGTCCTCTTCACTACCTATTTATTTAGGGCTTGAGTCATCCTATTGCTGATGCAGCTGTACCTGCAGGAGGGGAACAGCAGAGAAGCTGTAATGTGTGGACCCTGCTCAGTGATTTTTAATATCTGAATTGAATTCTATAGGCTTTGTGACTTCAGTTCTATAGTACTCAATTAGTGGTTACATGTTTTTCTTTATACATATAATTTATGAATCTTATGATCCACTTACAGGTCAGAATAAGAAATTAAGTCTTTGGCATTTATCTCATAAAGCATGATTTGTACAAAAAATTATCACACACAAGAGCCATAAGCAATATGCTCAGACACATTTTTGACACAACTGCAGTTACAATCTGGCCTAGAGATAAGCTCAAAAATATTTATCCCACAAAGGAGTTTGGAGAAACATGCTTTGACTTTTTTTTTTTTATATATATACAAAGACAATTACATCCTGATCTAGAGATTTTCTAATTTGGAGGAACTGGGCCAGAGTTTGGCTGAAATAGTATTGATGAACCTTAAATATTTATTTCCTTTATAAATGTCCCTTTACAAAACCCCTACTGACTGTTCCCAGACATGTCATGTTTATCCATGTGTTTAACCAGCCATTCTGTTTTTAATTAGTTTCATACTCCAAAAAGGAAAAGAAATTTAAACAGCAATTTCCTTCTTTTGTCTAAAGAGATTAGTACTATCTTTTTTTTTCTTTAAAAGACCCTGAGTACTAGCCTTCAACAATGCAGAACTAGGAAACAAAACAGTTCTTTGGGCTACTCCTAAACACTGATAGTTCACTTCATGTTAAAGACATTACTACGTGCAAAACAGTTGATATTGTCAGCTTTCAAAGGTATATACTAATTGGTACAAGGATGGATTGAATAAATGCTAGAGCTAAATACAGCCACAACAGTAAACCATAACTCTTTACTTAGTATCAAGAAAACTGACACCCAGATTAAAAAAAAAAAAAAGAGAGAATTAATTTGAAATCCTTCCTTCTGGTCTTATAGTGTTCACACTGGCAGCTTGTAAATGGAAAGCACTGAGAAATTATCTTCTTCGTCCTCATTCCTTTTGCCCCGTTACCGGATGTATTCCCTGCTAAACACAGTTGGACCTAGATCACAAGACCAGTATGCATAATTCCAGACGTGCAGTGACTAAGCGTGGCACAGGGATTGCCAGAATGTACCATTGGATAATACTTGAAGCAGCACAGCTCCCCAAACCAGGGTGAGGTACTTGCATCAAACCTTTGGTGGTGGCAGGGCGGGGGGGGAGTTTACCTTAAGCAGTGGTGGAATGAGTGGCTTCTGTTTTTTTTTTTTAAACACTTTCTTTTATACCTGAGAAGCATTCCCTTCAACTTTTGTTGTTAAGGTGTGTGTGTATGTGTGTGTGTGGGGGTGATGCTGCCAACTACTGGGGGTGGCAAAAGTCTGTATACTTTTGGAGGGGTGGTACTTGCTTTTAATACAAGGGGGGGAGAACAAGAGTCGTTGTTTTCCCCCCGCTTCATTGTACTAAAAACAAAACAAAACCCTAAGCAGCTACTCCAATGGCAGCTTAGCTGTGCTCAGGAGTTGGCTGCTAAACACTATAAAAATCTGTCCACAAATCCCCCTGGGAATGACTTCATTATCTAGGGTCATTTCTGGGGACATCTGGCCAGATTTTTAAAGTGATCATCAGCCTGTACCTTAGCTTTCTTCTAGTAGCGAGAAAAAAGAAAAACTACCCTTGCTACCTCATCAAAAGTAAGTACCACCACCCTAAAAGTGCGATCCTTTTCACTCTCCCTCAAGCATTTGATCTCATCTCCAACTACGTTCTGAATGTGCTGAAAACAAGCTGGGCTAAATATTTTGCTCTTGGTAGCCTGGCTGCCATTTCCTTAACCCCCAAATGACCTGGATGCAGTGTTGTTCTGCAGCATTCTGGGGTGAGGGAAATGGTATCCCCCATGTTTTTGTGGTGGCTACATTAGGGACCTTTTGCATTAGGACCATTTTGAGGTAAAGAAAATGGCGACTGTCAAAAGTTGACCTACTTTGTTGCCACAGCAGACAGTGGCAGCAGCAAAATAAATTTTGAAAAACAAAACAAAACAAAACAGAGGAAGCTGTCTCTGCTACCATCACTTAAAGTAAAGGATGAATTTCACCACATATTCTCTCTCCAAACACTGGAAATATGACCTCCATTTTCACAGCCTGTGAAGAAAGCCAGCCAGCCATGATATTTAGTGGGCCATTTCAGTACAGCACTAGCAATGACTGAATAGTCTTTTTGAAGATACAGAAATGTCTATTTCTTTGTAGGGAAAGAGGCCTAACAAATCAGGTTTGAACTGGTTTACAATTTGTTATGTTTATATGTCTTTATTGGGTGACTAGTTCCTGTCTCTCCATCTCAAACACTTTTCTTTTGCAAGTGCCCTTCTATATAACCACCACCACCACAATCTCATACCTACTAGGATTGTCGAACCTATCTGAGACATAATGCCATAAAAGATGACCATCACAATGGCTACAATAAATGTCAATGCACGTTGCACATGCATGTATCGATGTACATGAAACTGCTGACATTGTCTTTACATACATATTATATTTATCACGTTACTCCTTGTTTATAATTTAAACATTCAAGAAATGAAATGAGAGCCTGGAGATTTTTTTAAAAGCACTAGTTCTATTTAATGCCTAAAGCGCAGAGAACTTATTGTATGTATTTCGCCGGAAGGAGGAATTAGTACTAGTATAAACATCATAGGTTTATCATTAAAACTTTGGTTTAATTCCTTAAGCCTCATCTCCAATCTGTAACCAAGTTTAAGTATATGTACTGCAAATATACTTGCTCATATTTATTCTTAGATAGTATTAACTCTCTGTTGTTTCTCTCCAGTAAGATTTGAATTCTAAGGTCCTTGGGAGAAGGTATCTGTCTTTTTTGCTTATGAAACATAATAAAATTAAGCTAAAGTGAAACATAGTACATTGATGGCATTGTAGGTAAAAATAAATAAGCAAACAACCAGGCCATTTGTTACTTAACATCAAGCTTTATAAATTCTTTATTTTACTTCAGTTCACAGTAATTTTTTTGTCCTTTTTTTTCTGTGAACTTTCCCCCCTAATCCTACCTCATTAATAACATCTTTAAAAATAGCTATTACATTAAGAAATGCCATGTGTTGTCAGGTTGTTTTCCCTTCCTATGAACTTCTAATCAGGTAAAGTATTTAACATCTTAGTTATTAGACAGTTAAATTTTAAAGCCTTTCCACAAAGAGTTATAAGCTAGCAGAAGAAGAAAATATCAATAAAGCAAATGCAAACACTATTTCAAAGTATTTGTTTTAAAAAATCTAGTAATGCAGTTTTAAAAGCTGGAATGGAGAATACTCTATTTAATGACACTTTTGCACCACAACCCTGTAAATCTTAGATATAACAAATAGAACAAACCACTCTTCTAATGAGTCCATTAATCATGAAAGTGAAGGGAGGCTCAAAAGGGTTACCAATTCTTAAGAAGGAAGGAACTCATCACTGCCAAAGTCTCACTAGTTATCCGTGCCGTGGCAGCAATTCTATTTTCGATTAAAGTTGCACCACTCTTTCTAATCCAACCACTAAATCTCCTTTACTCTTTTCAGAGTCGTAGAAAATGGGACTAGAACACACTGAAGGAACGTTTTAGGGTAAATAATCAATCTTTTGAATGTCATTACTGAAAAATGTCTGATCTAAATCCAGTTGTAATGTAGTGGGAGTCTTTCTGTGAAAGCTGGATGAAGAATCTGTTCAGGGTTTCTCTTTCTTTCAAAACAAGATATGCTGAATGACCTGTCTGGTTCTTACTGCCTTTTCCCCATTCCTGTGATTCCTATAAGACCAGTGGTTCATTTTCTTGGCTGTATCATGTGTCCCATTACTTAACTACATTAGTCTTTAGTCCAACTGTTTAACAGAGAAGATAAATGCTCCACTACTAAGAAAGACAGACTTCTACCCTGTGAAAAACTTCCTTCTTCAAATAAAAAGGCACAGAAAAGATGACGCCACAAGTGAAAAGGCCTTTTTCCAAATCCTACCAACAAACCTACTATGCCAACAGGATGTGAAACAAGGCCTCTGATGACAAGAGCAATGTGTGGGCATTTTCACGTGGGAGAAAGCACTCATTCAAATAGCCAAGCTCCAAACCAGTTAAGGCTTTATAAGTGATAGTGACACTTTGAACTGAGCCTGAAAATAAGTAAGTGTATTGGGATGAACAGGCTCCATTTTATAAGGTTCCATTGTTAGTGCAGCAGCAGCAGCAGCAGTTTAACCTTTTCGGCAAAAAAGAGAGAGGCTCCTACCATGTTTTATAAAAGTCAGCAATAAGACAGTCCCTGTCCTCAAGCTTACAATCTAAAAGATAGAACACAAAATGAAAAGGGTTTGGGGGAGAGGAGCAAACTCAGGCACTAGTTTTTAGAATCAATCTAGACATTAATTTAAATGCATATTGAGCAGCTATGTATTTTTTCTTTACTCAAATGTAAATGCAGGGACCTGAGGAATAGCGGGTGCTTTAACCCTTAGGGCCAGCTGCAGTCCCAGTCTAGATTGGGTTTCCTATACCTAGGATTTGCATTGTCAAACAAGTACCCATTGAATGAATTCATAGCTTTTTTGGCATTGCACAACTGCAGACATGATGGTCCAGATATGGATTAGAACTGCAGGAGGGGGCAAAAGGTTAAAGCTCCCCTATCCCCCCCCCCGGCCCATATCTGGATCAGTTCCCCCATACTTACTTTTGAGTAAGGAAAAAAAAACTTAGCTGCTAGCTGAGTAAAGTATAGGCTGACCCTTAGTTACAATACTCTTCTACGTATCCTTCTTTCTGACAGGGAGTCGGAAGCAAGCGCCCTGCAGCTCTGCCTTCTCTGGTCAATGGATGGGGTCAGGGTGGTCTTCTTCCCATTGTCATAATGTTCTTCCTGGTAGGCAAATGGCAGCAGCCTTCCAGTAGCCCTCGGTCCCCTGGCCAATGGCAGAAGGAATGGCATGCTACCCTTCAGCTTTGTAGTCCCAGGATATTAACAACATTTATGCTGAATCCTAAACACCAGAGGATGCAACTTCATCGGACTTACCTCTGAGTAAGTAAGGGATTGGGCCATTAGTGACAGAAAGGTCCACTTGTGCCATTTGTGAATATTGAGCCCAATCAAAATAGAGACTTTCTATTATGTTCTAATTCTAAAATGAGCTCTGAGTGCGCATTTGAGCTACTGAGGAATTAAATTAAAGGAAAAGAAATAAGATGGTTCATAGTAATAACTTGCTGGGAACACTGTGGACATGCAGTACATGCTTTTTAATCATAAGAAAGGAAGAACTAGATTGAGATAAACCAGATTAAATAAGGGATGGGCAAATTCAGATTTACTAGATCACTTACTTACTTACTTATTTATTTATGTTAGTAGAACCCTGAGGTCTACCAGGTGCAAAATAGTGGGTGGGGATGGGTTGGGTGGGTGTGGAAGAAAAGAAAGAGATTCCCTTAAGAGTTACCAAACAGGGTACCTCTGAACACATGCTCAGCCCAGGAATTTGTTCTAGTACTAGTAGTAGGGGTGCACGAAAGCCACTTACCTGGTCTCGCAGCTTTTCGCGGTGGGGGGGAGGCGCTTCGCTGCTCTCCCCCCGAAGCTCAGGCCGGGGGGGAGGCTTCCTGCCTCGCCCGGCCGAGATTCAGGCCGGGGGGGAGGCGCCTCGCCTCGCCTGTGAAATAAAAAGTTAAAAAAAAACCGCCCCCGTGATAAGCTACGTGACGATTAACGTAGCCTATCATGGCTAGATCTGCAAAGTCAGCCGTGATAGGCTACGTAAATCGTCACGTAGCCTATCATGGGTGACTTTAAAAAAAAAAGAAAAAAAGCGCGTACGCAAATGGCAGCCCCCATAGGGAGCCGAAATTCGCATTCCTTATTTGGTCACTGTAGTCTACGTAAAGATTTACGTAGACTACGGCGAAAATAAGGGCAACGCAAATAGCGTTGCCCTTATTTTCGCCGTAGTCTACGTAATCTTTACGTAGACTACAGCGACCAAATAAGGAATGTGAATGGCGGGTCCCTATGGGGGCCGCCATTAGCCGTACGTGCTTTTTTTTTTTTTAAAATCACCCGTGATAGGCTACGTGACGATTTACGTAGCCTATCACGGCTGACTTTGCAAATCTAGCCGTGATAGGCTACATTAATCATCACGTAGCCTATCACGGGGGCGTTTTTTTTTTACTTTTATTGGAATGGCGGCGGCGGCAGCCGGTTGAAAGATCGGCTGCCGCCCCTGCACCTGACGAAGACCCGACGAACCGCCGCCAGGACCCGCCGCTGGGAGGGACATTCGGGAAAGGTAAGTCCCGTCCCGGGGGTGTGTGGAGAATTTCTCCCCGAAACTTGTTCGGGGGGCCGAACACGTTGGCGCTCGGCCCCCCAAAGTTTCGGGGAGAAATTCTCCGCCAACCCTAACTAGTAGGGATGTCGGAGAATTTCTCCACGAATCTCCGGGAGGCCGAATGCCAACGCATTTGGCCCCCCGAAATTGGTGGGGAAATTCTCCAACACCCCCCTGCCCCCCCCGGGATGGGACTTAACTCGCGCGAATGTCCCTCGCAGCGGCGGGTCCCGGCAGCATTGCGGCGGCGGCTGGTCTTCTGACCGGCTGCCGCCACCGCCATTTCCAAGTAAAGTAAAAAACAAAAACAAACACGTGATAGGCTACGTAAAAATTTACGTAGCCTATTATGGCTGACTTTGAAAATCAAGCCGTGATAGGCTATGTAAATCTTTACGTAGCCTATCACGTGTTTTTTTTTACTTTACTTTTTTCTTTCGTGGCCGGGGAGACGGGGCACTCCCCCCCGGCCAGAATTTCGGCAGGGAGGGATGGGGCGCCTCCCCCCGGCCTGAATTTCGGCAGGGAGGGGCGCCTCCCCACACACCAAGAATTTCGGGGGGAGAAGTGGAGCACCTCCCCCCACACCCGAAAAAAGCTGCGGGACCAGGTAAGGGACTTTCGTCCATCCTTAAGTACTAGAACTGGCCTTTTAGTCTTTCACATTAGGGATGGACGAAAGTCCCTTACCTGTCCTCGAAGCTTACTTCGCAGTGGGGGGGAGGCGCTTCGCTTCTCCCCCTGAAGTTCATGTGAGGGGGGGGAGGCGCCCCGCCTCGCCCGAAATTCAGGCCGGGCGGGAGGCACCCCATCCCTCGCCGGCGAAATTCAGGCCGGGTAGAAGCGCCCCGTCTACCCGGCCGTGAAAAAAAAAAAACCACCCCCGTGATAGGCTATGTAACGATTAACGTAGCCTATCTCAGCTAGATTTCCAAAGTCAGCCGTGATACGCTACGTAAATCGTCACGTAGCCTATCACAGGTGACGTTGGAAAAAAAAAAAAGCACGTACGCAAATGGCGGCCCCCATAGGGAGCCGCCATTTGCGTTCCTTATTTGGTCCCTGTATAGTGTTCCCTTATTTTCGCCGTAGTCTACGTAAATCTTTACGTAGACTACAGGGACCAAATAAGGAATGCAAATGGCGGCTCCCTATAGGGGCCGCCATTTGTGTACGCGCTTTTTTTTTTTTTAAAGTCACCCGTGATAGGCTATGTGATGAATAACGTAGCCTATCGCAGCTGACTTTGGAGACCTAGCCGTGATAGGCTACGTTAATCGTTACCTAGCCTATCACGGGTTTTTTCTTTTTCTTTTTACTGCACTTGTAATGGCAGTGGCGGCAGCCGGTCGAAAGACCGGCTGCCGCCCCCGCCCCTGACAAAGACCCGACCAACTGCCGCTGGGACCCGCTGCTGGGAGGGACATTCGTGAAAGCTAAGTCCCATCCCGGGGGGGGCCAGAGAATTTCACTGCCGATTTCGGGGGGCCGAATGCGTTGGCACTCGGCCCTCCGAAGTTTCAGGGAGAAATTCTCCCCCATCCCTATTTCACATACAAATCCACTCTTGGCATTCTCCCCAGGCTTTCTCCACCCCAGCAGCCTAATTTAGAAAGAAAGGCCAACCTTTTTGTTTTTACTGCTGCTGTTAAACAACAGGGAGTCAGAATCCTTGTATGATCTACTGCAAATCTCCCAGGGATCTACCAAGATACTGATCTACCTTCTGCCTACCCCTGGATTACATGATCCAATCAAAGCTAAACATTTTAAATCCAACTGATTTAAATGAGAAAGAAGTAATTGCCTGCTTAACTTTTCCACAGATATAAATAGAACTTAGAAGTGCTTGACTATTCACTATGATTTTGCCCATAATACTTTTAACAACATGCATTTTGCATTCTTCATTACTTTTTGAGCATCCCCTTTATCAATCCGTTTAACTTTGTTTTTTTGCTTTCTCTGGGAGTTGTTCAAAGCCTTTAAGTCTTTACCTCTGTCTCTGTTTGTCTGTCTTTTCTTTAACAACTCAAAACTTTAAAGTAGCATACTTTCCCCCACCAAACCTACTATCTATTTCTTGAAGACACGTCTTTATGTACGGATTTAGCTAGTCCAGCTTTCTTCTTTTAAAAATGTTCTGTCTGTGCTATCCCTGTTTTGTGTTTGGGTTTAATAGCTCGGGTCTTGTCTGACAAAACCACAGAAGTACCAGCATATTATTTAATCCAGACATCCTGTGCTGTGGTGATAGTGAAATGTGCTCCTATCCTGTACATATTGGCTCATTTTGTTTTAGACCTTGTTTGTTTGCCAATCTGATAAAATTCAGCCATGAATGGAATTCTTTTCATCCATTTTGTTCTCAATTGTTTTTCTAACAAAAAACAATCACAACTAATATGGTGTGCTTTTGAGACACATGGAACAACGAAGGTATAATATTAATGACCACTGAGCTTTCACATATTTATTAATATAAAGACAGCACATTTTTACAAGACTAGAGTTATATATGTTACACTGAATGTTAGAAATCTGCTGGTTATTACATTCAAATATGAGTGTGGACAATCTTAGATTAATTTTGGGAATACCCCCCCAACACCCCCCCCCCAAGATACACTGAATATTGACAGTCACCTAAATTTGACTGTCAGCATTTGCTTGTGTATGCACAAAAAGTGAGAAACCTTTCTTTCCAGGCATTCACAAAATTCATCTGGGATTGTTAGTATTCACCAAACTGTGAATACTTGCTGCGACACATACATTGCTAAAGTTTGGGAAGCAGGAAATAGGATCAAAACAGAAACACAAAACCAGAGATGAACTCGCACTACTAAAAATAATTACAGACTTTGGACAGTTGTGTAACTTTGTTTCACAGTACAGGCATTTTTTCCCCCAGCGGAAAACCTGGAAAAATTCCAAATTCAATGTATCAGTTATTTGAGCAAAAAAGTCAGCTACCATGTCAAATTTATCTTATGAAAATGACAAAACCTTGCCCTCCCATAATACTGACTGCAATATCAGAATGTATAGGGGCTACAGTACTGAAGAGACCTTTGACCCTTCTTATATTACCAAAAAATGCACACTGCATTGCTCACCCCAGTCTGTTGAATGCAATGGATTGGGGTAGACAATAGTACGCCATCCAGAGGTTTGGGGCTACAACTCACCTGCCCCAGCCAACATGGCCAATGGTAAGGGATTATGGGAGTTGTACTCCAAAACATCTGGAGAGCACCAGTTTGCCTACCCCTGTAACAGATACATCTGAAGTAGACAGATCAAAGTGGAACTCTAGCTAGATTGTGCCACTTTGTCTGAAGAGAAACAGCATGAATGTTATCAAATTATTATTTCCTTTGATTCTATCCACTGTGAAGTTTAGCAATAGATAATTTCATTCATTTATTTATTTATATTGCATTTCTATACCGCCCAATAGCCGAAGCACTCTGGGAGGTTTACAAAATACAAGCTAATACTAAGGAAAGTACAGCAAAAGTTCATGGCTTATATCCAACACCGAGCTAGCAGAAAACAGCTTTGTGCAACTGACCTTTACTTTTACCTCCTTCTCCTTGCAGTCCCCTGTATCTACCCTTAGAAGTTTCTCAAGAGGTTTGGGGAGAATTACCAAACAGTTTGAGACTTTGTTGAAGGAGTGGGGGAACCAGGTGGAGGAATCTTCACCTATTTGGGGAATTTCCTGTCCCACCCCACACACAACGCCACAGCACCCCCACCACATGAGCTTCCATGGCACAGTAAGCCGTGACCGATCTGCTGTGAGTGCCCAGAGATCCCTCCAGTCATGGATTTGAATCCCCTTTTACCATATACATGGCTCAGAAACACCCTTTTACTGCATAACCCAAAGGGAAGAAAGGAGTTTGCATAGAGCACCTCACGTGGATAGCTCTCTTAAGTGGAGTCCAGAAGGAATATGTTCTTGTTGTTTTGTTTTGTTCTTGTTGTGGCTTGTTTTCACTTTCCTACTGTGGGCAAGTGTATGTCTTGGCAGATACTGTGCCAGCATCTCCTCCCGCCTCCCGTAATGTTATGTAACTGGAATATAGGATTGCTCTGAGATCTCAATGAGGAGTTGGCAATAGGGTTTACATGCAAAATTTGGTTGATTCAGTTCAGGTGGCTAGATAAGAAGATGCATCAGCAAGGCCAAGTTGCAATGCAAGAACCCATAAAGACAAATACAGAAAAAAAACGTAAGAAGAGGCATTCTGTATCAAACCAAAGGCCTGTCTACTGCAGCATTCTGTTCTTATACAGTACTCAACCAGATGCCCCAAAGGGATGCCACAAGCAGGCCACAAATACAATAGCAATTCCCACCCTCAGCAACTATTATTGAGAGGCATACTGTTTCTGAAACTGGAAGTAATATAGAGGCATTGTGACTAGCAGCCCCTGATAGCCATACACTCCATGATTTTTTCTAACTCCTTCTAAAGCTGTCCAGATTGGTGGCCATCACTCCACCTTGGTACAGAATTTATTTATTGCTAATATTTATATACCACCTTTCCACAAATGTCACCAAGCCAACGTACAACAATATAGAAACAATAATACATAAAGACAATACAGCAATAAAACAATATTAAAAAAAACATTTAGCACAGTATTCTACAGTTTAACTATGAACCTACCTCCCTATAGTAAAATGGAAGGCTATCTGAACCACACATTCTTCTGATGTTACATAAATTGGGTGAATTAAATTAACATTTCTTATTTTTAATGTTTAAATAGTAGGTGTGGGGGATTCAGGATCGGGAAGGTTATTCCTTTTTCTCCCTCTCCCCAATGGTCCTGATAAAAATCACCACACCCCTAAGCTGCTATTATCTCCAGGAGGGAAGTTTTCATTGGCTCCGGGGAAAGTTTCCACTGGTGTTATTCTGGGGGTTAACAGCAGCTTGGGGGGGGGGATTTCTTCTGGACTGTGGTGGACTTCCCCCATGCACAGTGGTTATTCTCTGTCCACCCCTAGCTGCTATTTAAACGTTCTAAGAAAGCATGTTAATTGTATTTACTGAACTAACACAGCATGTAGTTTGGCTCTCAAAGGTCATTATTTTTGTCTATGGAATTGTAAACTCCATCTCCCAGACATAATAATCCTGATACAATATAGTATATCCTGGGATTAAAAAGAGGCAAACTGAAAACCCATTATCATGCGCAGGTTAGCGGTCTTATAACTCACTTTGACTTGCGATTCAGTTCCTGAACATGTAAACAAAACACAGGCTGAACTGGGTTCAGGAGTTGCTATCCTGCATAACTGAGCATGAATGTTGCCTGTAAGAATGTCAGAGTGCCCTATACACCTATATTGTCCTTCATCCATCTGTACAGAGAAAGTGTGATCCTATGAAAGTTAAGGACCCCACTGATTACAATGGCAGGATTAAGCCTTTGTGTAATTTTAACTGAGACTGGATTGTGCCCATATTGCTTGTTATAAATTGCTGAACTATGGGAATAGTTATTATCTTTCTACTACAGGATACAATCATGACTGAAGCAACATAACAGCTTTTTAAAAAATATAACAAATAATACATTCAGGTACAGTTTAAAATACAAAAAGTTATGTAGTTATAAAAGTCTGCAGCATAACAATCAACCATCAAGATTATCAAGAGCCAAAAAACCCATTTCAAAACATGTTTCTGCTTAAATTCTTCCTTGCTCTGTAGTTGTTGTTGCCAAAAAGTATAGGTACAAGCAATAATGTTGTATTCTTCTAACTAGTTCGGCCTAGTTTGGAGGAAAATAATGAGCTATTATTGTGAGAATATTCCGCTGGTAATTACTTCTGCAATGAACATTGGTGACTTGACCAGAAAAAAAGAGTCTAAGATTATTTTTGTGGTCTAGCCTAAGAAGCTGTTATCCCCCTGCCCCCAGCCTCCTAAATGCACACATAATCAGTTTAAGGTTCCCAATAACACACTGCAGTTACTTCAGGGATCATATAAAATAAAGCTTTTCTGACTCCAAAGCTTCAAATCAGTGATATGTGATCACTACAGCTGTTTGGAAGTGGAATTTTGCTGCTGTAGGAATTTCAGCTTTTGGGGGATGTGCTTCTGTTCTGCTCCAATAAGAACAAAGGGCACAATTCAGGGTAAAATCCAACATGTGCCCCTTTTCTGACAGTGGGCTGCTATCAGTTGGGATAGGTGAGAAATTCGTTGGCTCATGTTTGAATGTGAACTTACCAAATTCCTTTTTCCTGAACTGGCACACAGTGATAGATCAATAGTCTTTTCAGAATTGTGTAATGCAGTTTGAAAATCCAAAAAATGCACACAAAAATGTGTATAATAAGGAAGGCACACTCAGAATAGATATATTAGGGGAAAGAGTGCCCCAAAATGTGTCATACTATGGAAAAGTGTTTGAGAAGAAGAATGCACATATTTGGAAAAGTGTGTCCAAAATTGTGTATATTGTGCATGAAAATACCTGCAATACATTGTGTTGACCTTTTAGTGGAAAAATTGAAAACTCATGCAAAAATGGGATGGAATAAACGTAATGTTGGAAAAATGAGAAACTGAGCACAATCGAACTTGACGAATTCATCCATCCCTATCTATCAGTGGAATGGAGAAAGAGGTGATTCCTTCTCCACCCTGCATCTCGCCCCCATTCACATCTGCTCCAGAGGGTTGCAGGCCCCACTGGACTAAATTTGGAACAGGTGGGGGCTGCAGAAGGAAGGAGAGAACGGGGAAGTTCTGTTGTGCAAGTGGAAGTCTGACATGTAACATTAGATTTAAGTTACAGAAAAACAAACGAGGAACGAAGTATGAGAAAAGTTTCTAAATTGAATACTGAAATAAAAGACTTGCCATTTTCCATTAACATGGAATTGTTTGGCATATGAAGTTATATTTTTCTTTTGCATTCACAATTCCAGGGATGGGTATTTCTTTATCATCATGTTTTTCAAGCAGTTCTATCAATGGAAACAATGTTAAATGACTAGTACCTCCTAATTTATGTCATGTCACCTTCAACACATTCTTCTGCTTGTCTCAGCGGTGATTCACATAACCACTTTCTGGCCTTTCTCTCATAATCTGTTCTGGCTTTCCTGTACTACATTTCTTCATATAACTCATGAAATGCAAGCAGGTGACTCAGGATTTTTGTCCAAGACATGTCACCATACACTCATTCAATCAATGCAAAACAATTGAACAGTAATTGCGATTTTAGAGAGATGCCTACAATTTTAGGCAGTGATTATGTCTGGAGAAGGGGAAATATGAATATGGCCCAAACTGGTGGATACAGATGGATTGAGATATGTAGTTTGGAAACACGGAATCCAAGTAATGGGCAGGGTACATAATAATTCAGGATAATAAAGCAACTTAGCTTGTGACATTGATGCACAAGTTGTAAACTTGCCACTAGTATGTCAATAAGGAAATAGAGAATGATTGTTTCAATACAAATGTCTTGGGATGCAATCATATATTTTATATGTGTCAGGGTGGAAACTGAGCCAAGAGAGCCCCAGAGCAGTTCTGATTCTGAGGAGGAACAACAATCCGTGGGAAAGGAGCTCGCTTATCTCTCACAAGCACAGCAGCTGGCAGAGATTCCTCCTGCCAGCATTCCTGGGATTGATAGTGACCCTGGCAGAGAGAGAGAGCTGGAGGGGGGCTTGCTGGACGCTCGGTGCAGATGCGCGGAAAGGAGGCGTAGCGCTCGTTTGGCGCGCAAACAACGGTCGCATCCCGAGGACCCAAGGGAAAGAGGGAGGATCTCACCTAGCCCATAAGTTCAGGGTCTTCCCGTGATTCTCCTTCAGGGACCAACTGCCTTACCTGGAGCTTAGGCTACTCAGCTATCTTTCCCCAGTGCTGTTCCTTGCTTTGGTGCTAGCTACTAGTATTCTGAAAGAGTCATAAAGTAATAAATTAATAAAGTCTTGGAAAGAATTCCTCGTAGTCTGTGTCCTGAGTTGGCTATTGGTGGGGACTGCAAGAGGCAGCTAGGGCGCTCCTGACAATATGTGAACAAGGTCTAGTGCAATGGTGTTTGGTTTCTGTTTGGTAGAGGAGGATTAATGATTGCATTTGGTCTTTCTTCACTTTTCTGAAGTTCTTTTCTTTAAACTTTCAACATTCCCTTGCCAAATACTTTCATATTTACAATCATTTATTTGGGCAGAGATTTAAAGAACCACTTTAGAAAAAGTAGAAACATTACACATAAGCAACTTCTTGCATATTTCCCCTGTTTTTAGGGGGCCGGCCTAATTAGCTCATTACACATTTAGTACTTTCTAAGTAGATGTAATGCAGCCATAAATCTAATGTTAGTTATCAAATTTTGCTGTTGATTTGCACAAAAATATCTATGGTGTTTTGGTCACTGTGTAAAGTTGGAAATTATGGGTGCTTATCTATGCTCAGAAAATTGCCTGAATGGACATTATACATCTTTATTGAGTCTTGGCCTCTAAGCTGACTGGATCAGACTTGGAGAAATATATGTAAGTTCCCCAAAGATCCTTGGAGAGAAAACAAATTAAAAACGAACAGTGTGTGTGCGATGGCAGTGAAAGCAATGCGCACTGTAACTACAAACAGTTTATGACACTTAATGCAAGGTTGATGATACAATGTGAGCATAGTCTCCCTGATCTGGATTAGAACTGTAGCATGGGAGCTGGGTTTTAACCTTTTGCCTTCCACTGTGCTCCCAAACTGGCCTCACCCCGACTCCCTGCAATCAGAGGTGAAATGAGCCTATGGATTTTTTTAGCATTTGCAAGGTTTCTATGACAAATCTAAGGGTATGTCATTTTCATACTCTTGGTTGCATCAAAAACTCAAGATTTGTGGCACTACAAATTTGTAGGACAAACCTTTGGCACAGGTTTGGAAGTGATATGGCAATGTTGGTTTTTGTATGTGTTAACTACAAACGACATCAGATATCAGTACACACTTCTGGGTGGTGGCACAAAACTCTGGATTTGTGGCACAAAACAGCACAAAACTGGTACAAAACTTTGGCATGTGTTTGGAGGAGATACTAGTTTGGGGAGGTCTGTAGTTAACAGAGCCAATGCCCACTATGTTTTCACCAAATTTGGGATATTTTAAAATTCTCAATCAAAATCACTTTGTAAAAAGACTATAACATTCTTTTTCAAAAGTTGTATTTCACCTAATATCTTGCTTTTCCTTTCATTTATCTCTCAACAAAGAAACAAGGAGGAAAAATATTCACAACGAAGCAAATACCTTGCTAAAATAAATACAGCAAAAGAAAAGTCTCAGAATGTTACTTTAATAAAAGAGCGTCAATATTTAAAAATAACACAAGTCTTATTATCAGTGTTCCAGTTCCAAATAGCGTGCCCTTATTTTCGCCGTAGTCTACGTAAATCTTTACGTAGGCTTGTTGTTGTTGTTCAGTCATTCAGTCGTGTCCGACTCTTCGTGACCCCATGGACCATAGCACGCCAGGCCTTCCTGTCCTGCGCTCTCTCCCGGAGCGTGCTCAAGTTCATATTCATTGCATCGGTGATGCTATCTAGCCATCTCATCCTCTGCCGTCCCCTTCTCCTTTTGCCTTCAGTCTTTCCCATCATCAGGGTCTTTTCCAGAGAGTTTTCTCTTCGCATTAGGTGGCCAAAATATTTGAGCTTCAGCTTCAGTATCTGTCCTTCCAATGAGCACTCAGGGTTGATTTCCTTTAGGATTGACTGATTTGACCTCCTTGCAGTCCAGGGGACTCGTAAGAGTCTTCTCCAGCACCACAGTTCGAAAGCATCAATTCTTCGGCGCTCAGCCTTCCTTATAGTCCAGCTCTTACAGCCATACATTACTACTGGGAAAACCATAGCTTTGATTAGACGGACCTTTGTCGGCAAGGTGATGTCTCTGCTTCTTACTATGCTGTCTAGGTTGGCCATAGCTTTCCTCCCAAGGAGCAAGCGTCTTTGAATTTCATGGCTACAGTCACCATCTGCAGTGATATTGGAGCCCAAGAAAGTAAAATCTGTCACTGCTTCCATTTCTTCCCCTTCTATATGCCAGGAAGTGATGGGGCCAGATGCCATGATCTTCGTTTTTTTAATGTTGAGTTTCAAACCAGCTTTTGCACTCTCCTCTTTCACCCTCAACAAAAGGCTCTTTAGATCCTCTTCGCTTTTTGGCATTAGGGTGGTATCGTCTGCATATCAGAGGTTGTTGATAATTCTCCCAGCAATCTTAATTCTGACCTGTGATTCATCCAACCCGGCGTTTCTCATGATCTACTCTGCATATAAGTTAATTAAGCAGGGTGACAATATGCAGCCTTGTCGTACTCCTTTCCCAATTTTGAACCACTCGGTTGTTCCATGTCCGGTTCTTACTGTTGTTTCTTGACCCTCGTACAGGTTTCTCAGGAGACAGGTAAGGTGGTCTGGTACTCCTATCACTTTAAGAATTTGCCAGAGTTTGTTGTGATCCACACAATCAAAGGCTTTAGCGTAGTCAATGAAGCAGAAATAGACGTTTTTCTGGAATTCTCTTGCTTTCTCCATGATGCAGCAAATGTTGGCGATTTGATCTCTAGTTCCTCTGCCTCTTCGAAACCCAGCTTGTACTTCCGGTAGTACTCGGTTCGCATACTGCTGAAGCCTAGCTTGTAGGATTTTGAGCATCACCTTGCTGGCATGTGAAATGAGCGCATTTGTGCGGTAGACTAGACATGCCAAAATAAGGAACGCAAATGGCGGCGCCCATGGGCCGCTGCCATTTGCGTACGCATTTTTTTTTTTTCAAAGTCACCCGTGATAGGCTACGTGAAGATTTACGTAGCCTATCACGGCTGACTTTGGAAATCTAGCCGTGATAGGCTACGTAAATCGTTACGTAGCCTATGCAGGGGTGTGTTGTTGTTTTTTTTAGTTTTTTTTTTTTGCAATGGCGGCGGCAGCAGCCGGTCGGGAGACCGGCTGCCGCCCCCGCCTGCGCCGAACCGCCGCCAAACCGCCGCCGGGAGGGACATTCACCAAAGGTAAGTCCCGTCCCAGGGGGGGCGGGGGGGTGGCGGAGAATTTCACCGCCAATTTCGGGGGGCCGAATGCGTTGGCGCTCGGCCCCCCAAAGATTTGGGGAGAAATTCTCCGCCATCCCTACACAAATGGCATCCTTGTGTTAGCCGTGATAGGCTGCATAAGTATTTATGTAGCCTATCACGGCTACAGTGAAGAAGTGAATGGCGGCCACGGCCACCATTCGCAAGTCAGCACAAACAGCAGCAGGTAGGTGTCCCGTTTCGCGCACCTTTCGTGGGGTGGGGGGGCTTCGTTCCGCCACGGATTTGGGGGGCCGAATGCACTGGCATTTGGCCTCACCAAGATCTGTGGCAGAATTCTCGGACATCCCTAAATCCATCAGCTTTAGAAACAGCACAGATCTGTTTCAGCTTGGGGTTTTGAATCAAGCTGTTAATGATACTGCATCCTGGGATCTGAACACACAAAACTTTCCCACAATCTCAGTGTGTACTAGAACAACCTAAATGTACATGGACTGGCTTGTATTAGTTTACATATGTTTTGCTTTGCTGCATACGATTTTCCTATTAGCCAGATTGTATTAAATAACCACCCACAAAATAATGGAGAGAGGGAAGCCAGAGATTCCTTCCCACAAACGATGATTTATAATATAGATGTAATTACTGGCTAATCAGCTCTTTTTAGACTTGGTGGGTCACAAACTATGTAAGCCTCATTTAAATTAAAGGCAAGATTATACCTTTAAGCACAGGTATGGACAAATGCTATATCATGATCCTGGAGATATGCACAAAATGATGTGTCAGTGAACTAAGTGGGTAATACAGTGGAGCAAGTGAAGTGGAGCAATTTTTCCTGGTTGACTATCAGTTGCAATGTCATTATAACAGGTCTCTAACAGGTATGTATCGCAGGGCTACTGTCCTGCTCAGCATCACAAGGTCAGAATTCCACTGACTTAGGATACAGTTACCGTATGTCTAACTATCTGCAGGACTGTAGTCTTAGCAGTGTAGTGCTGAAATAAAATATTGTTCCACTGATGCTGGAAAGCATTTAAAATAATAACCTGATTCACATGATCAGCACATGGTGGGTTGTGGCACCTGCAGGTGCCAGGTTGCAAATTCAAGCCCCCTACTGTGGCTTCTCATGTTGTCCAAATCCAGTTGTGGTGGTTAACAATAGGGATGTCAGAGAATTCCGCCACGGATCTCAGTGAGGCCGAATGCCAGTGCATTCGGCCCCCCGAAATCCATGGCAGAATGGCCTGCCACCCCCCGCCCCTCGCAAATCCCCCACAGGCCGAGACTTACCTGATGCGGATGTTCCGGATGGCGGCTGCTCCAGCGGCAGCTTCGGTGGCAGCGGCGGCAGCTGGTCTTCCGACTGGCTGCTGTCGCCACCATTTGAAGTCCCGTCTTTGCTTTTTTTTTACATAGATGTGATAGGCTACATAAAGACTTATGTAGCCTATCACAGCTGGGTTAAAAAAAACAAAAATGCATATGCAAATGGCGGCGGCTACAGCCACCGCCATTTGCGTTCCTTATTTATGGCCGTCTTAGTCTACGTCAATATTTACGTAGACTAAGACAGTGAAAATAAAGGGGAACGCAAATAGCGCCAGCTACGCTATTTGCGTTCCCCTTTCTTTTCTTCATCTTAGTCTACGTAAATATTGACGTAGACTAAGACGGCAAAAAATAAGGAAAGCAAATGGCGGCAGCTGTAGCCGCCGCCATTTGTGTACGCGTTTTTGTTTTGTTTTACCCAGAGCCCTCCGTGGCCGGAAATCTGGCTGCGGACGGCCCTGGCCTGGGCCTGGCTGGCTGCTCCACGGAGCCACCGCGGAGCACAGCCAGCCATTGAGTATTCCGGGGGGGAAGACTGGATCGCCTCCCCCCCATCGAGGATTCTGGGGGGAGGGACTGAGCGCCTCCCCCCCCATGAACAAAATCCGCGAAAAGGTAAGTAACTTTCATACATCCCTAGTTAACAAACCACCCCACAACCCTACAACACGCCATGGGTTCTGGGTGGTTTGTTAAACACTGCAACAAGCCACCTTTGCTCGGTTCAGACTAGGGATGCCAGAGAATTTAGGGGTGCACTAAAGTCACTTACCTGGTCTCGCAGCTTGCTTTGCGGTGGGGGGGAGGCGCTTCGCTGCTCCCCCCGAAGTTCAGGCCGGGGGGGGAGGCTTCCCTCCTCGCCCGACCGAAATTCAGGCCGGGGGGGAGGCTTCCCGCCTTGCCCGGCCGAAATTCAGGCCGGGGAGAAGCGCCCCATCTCCCCGGCCGCGAACTTCAAAAGAAAAACAAAAACAAAAAACGCCCCTGTGATAGGCTATGTAACGATTAACGTAGCCTATCACGGCTAGATCTGCAAAGTCAGCCGTGATAGGCTACGTTAATTGTCACGTAGCCTATCACGGGTCACTTTGAAAAAAAAAAAAAGCGCGTACGCAAATGGCAGCCCCCATAGGGAGCCACCATTCGCGTTCCTTATTTGGTCCCTGTAGTCTACGTAAAGATTTACGTAGATTACGGCGAAAATAAGGGCAACGCTATTTGTGTTGTCCTTATTTTCGCCGTAGTCTACGTAAATCTTTACGTAGACTACAGGGACCAAATAAGGAACGCGAATGGCGGCTCCCTATGGGGGCCGCCATTAGCCGTATGCGTTTTTTTTTTTCAAAGTCACCCGTGATAGGCTACGTGACGATTAACGTAGCCTATCACGGCTGACTTTGCAAATCTATCCGTGATAGGCTACATTAATCGTTAAGTAGCCTATCACAGGGGTGTTTTTTTTTTTACTTTGCTTGTAATGGCGGCGGCGGCAGCCGGTCGAAAGACCGGCTGCCGCCCCCGCCCCTGATGAAGACCTGCCGAACAGCCGCCGGGACCCGCCGCTGGGAGGGACATTCGTGAAAGGTAAGTGCCATCCCGGGGGGGGCGGGGGGGCAGAGAAGTTCTCCCCGAACAACCTTCGGAGGACCGAATGCGTTGGCGCTCAGCCCCCCTAAGTTTCGGGGAGAAATTCTCCCCCATCCCTAAGAGAATTCCGCCACGGATCTCGGTGAGGCCGAATGCCAGTGCATTCGGCCCCCCGAACTCTGTGGAGGAACGGCCTGCCCCCCCGCCCCCCCGCGGGTCCCCCCCAGGACAAGACTTACCTGGGGCGGATGTTCCGGGCAGCGGCAGCTCCGGTGGCTGGTCTTCCGACCGGCTGCCGCCGCCACCATTTGCAGTCTTCTGTAAAACAACAACAACAATGACGTGATAGGCTACGTAAAGATTTACGTAGCCTATCATGGCTGGGTTAAAACAAAACAAAACACCCCGCATACGCAAATGGCGGTGGCTACGGCTGCCGCCATTTGCGTTCCTTACTTTTGGCCGTCTTAGTCTACGTAAATATTTACGTAGACTATGATGGCGAAAATAAAGGGGAATGCAAATAGTGTAGCGGGCGCTATTTGCATCCCTTTTTTGATTCGCCATTTTAGTCTACGTAAAGATTTACGTAGGCTAAAACGGTGAATGAAAAAGGGACGCAAATAGCGCCCGCTACGCTATTTGCATTCCCCTTTAGTTGTGCCGTCATAGTCTACGTAAATATTTATGTAGATTAAGACGGCCAAAAATAAGGAACGCAAATGACCGCAGCCGTAGCCACTGCTATTTGCGTACGTGGGTTGTTGTTGTTTTTTCCCCCAGAGCCCTCCGCGGCCAGAAATCCGGCTGCGGATGGCTCTGGCCTGGCTGGGTCTGGCTGGCTGCTCCGCGAGGTCCCGCGGAGCACATCCGGCCGTCGAGGATTCCGGGGGGGAAGAACGGATCGCCTCCCCCCCGTTGCGGATTCCGGGGGGAAGGAGGGAATGCTTCCCCCCCCACCATCAACATAATCCGTGGAAAGGTGACTTTCATACATCCCTAGTTCAGACAACATGAGAAGCCACGCCCAGTGAGGGTAATTATGTAAACTGGGCTGGCATGCAACCAACACCCACAGGGTGGCTAACAAGTAACTTGTGTTGTGTAAACTGGCCTAATGGCTCACAAGTGGATCCTCTTAGTCAGCCACTTTGTGCAGATCCATTTATGATGGAAGCTGAACGTATAGTAGCAATGGTGGTAGTAACAGCATCTTTTACATTAGGCCTGGATTTATCTACATTAAATAATTCCACCAAGGCAATGTGGAACCAAGGTTAATTCCATATGTTGTATTATCTCTCCTGCCAAATGGAAGGAGTAATCTAATCTGTCAAGATAAATAAATCAACATTCCAAAAATAATATTTGCAGTTCTTTTTAACAGTCATGTAGGAAGGAATTACTCCACCTGCTTGATGAGAAGAGTGAATGGTGATAATACCTAAGCCTAAGAGACAGCACACTAGCAGATTCTTACCACCTTACCTCTTTTTTAAACAAAAATCCCAAGGACTCGGGGTCTAGATTAACCCATATTTATTATGTGCTTATGTCAAGTATGACAATGATTGCTCCATCTCAGGCAGCTGTATAACTGCCAATGTTCATGGAACTGTAAATATAATGAATTATTGCAAAATTCAAAGTCTTTCATTAAACAGTTTTATCATCCAGTGTGGACCAGGCCATTGATAACCTGAAGGGAGCCCATCTCCACAAACTGGTACAAGGCATGCTGTTTAGACTGGGCTTAGGGATGTACGAAAGTGACTTACCTTTCGCGGATTATGTTGATGGTGGGGGGGGAGGCGTTCCGTCCCCCCCCCGGAATCCTGGCGGGGGGGAGGTGCTCCGTTCCTCCCCCCGGAATCCTCGGATGGCTGGCTGTGCTCCGCAGCAGCTCCGCGGAGCAGCCGGCCAGGCCCAGCCCAGCCAGGCCAGAGCTGTCCACAGCCGGATTTCCAGCTGCGGAGGGTTCTGGGTAAAAAACAAACAAACAAAAAGCACAACCAACCGCGTACGCAAATGGCGGCAGCTACAGCCGCCGCCATTTGTGTTCCTTCTTTTTGGCTGTCTTAATCTATAAATATTTACGTAGACTATGACGACGAAAATAAAGGGGAACGCAAATAGCGTAGCGGGCGCTATTTGCGTCCCTTTTTCATTCACCGTTTAAGCCTACGTAAATCTTTACGTAGGCTAAAACGGCGAATCACTGGCATTCGGCCTCACTGAGATCCGTGGCAGAATTCTCTGACATCCCTAACTGGGCTTCTACTGGGCAATCAAAGCTGTATTGGGCCTATGACCTTTAGCTCCAGGTTAAAATAAATAATTTTAACCCAGATGACTTTCCATTTCAATGAGAAATTCAACAGGGCTGCCCTCTTTCTCCTTTACTCTCCTCTCTATCTACTGAGCCTTTTGGAGAAGACTTGCTACCAATGGAATCTAGCATAAAATATGATTGTTCACCAATGACACTGTTTTATTCCACCTCGCATCACCTGAGTCTACCTTACCGGCTCTTTAGGAGGTAATAGACCACTATGGCAAAATATCTGGTTTTAAGGTAAATAAATTAAAATCAGGGTTTGTGCTTATTAGCATATCTAAATAAGAACAAAATCACCTTCAATCCCAATTTCCATTTTATATCTAATATGGATGAACTATTCTGATACAATTATGATAAAACTGCTTCAGTGTGCTAACCATAATTTACAGATTTGGAGCAAACTGAACTTGTTGTGGTTAGTCATAATTAATGTGATGAGCATCATTATCTTTCTAAAGGTTTTATTCTATTTTAAAACCCTGCCCATATGCATTCCTGCTAGTACAATCTATAGGTGGCAGAAGATTTTTAAAATATCTTTATTTGGAATAACAAATGCTCCAGATTATTTTCTAAAATTCAGAGATTTCCCTGTTAAGAAGGAGAACTAACAGTTCCAGATATATATTATGAGGCTTCTTACTTGCAGAGAATATTTCATTATGTAGAATCTACTCCACCAAACAGGTGGTCAAGTATAGAACAAATATTTGTGAATAATCACACACTAGAAGAGGTGGTATGGATAACAAAGAAATCCACACCCTCTTAAAAGTCCCACTGACACTTTGAGATGAGTGTTGCAGTCTCCTAGCCCCAAATTATATATCCAGTTCCAATTCTGTAGAGTGAGTTTTCTTCCCTCCAGGGAAAGATCCTGAATCATTTAGGCTATGGATACAAGCTCATCTCACTAGGTTCTGTGATATTGTGAACAAAGCTGGGATGATGTCTGGACAGAGATGGCAAGATAAAGAGAAGGGTTTGCATCAGTATTTGCAAGTACAGAACTTGGTCTTTTCAACTGGGAAGAGGGTATCCATCAATTAACCAGTTTTTGAGTACTTTAGAAAATGGATACCCTAGGCATGTTAATTTCCCTGATATTTCAAACTGGGAGGAACTCTTATAGGAATGATCCATTTTATGTAGAAAAGGGCACAGAGATTTACAGACTGATGTGGAATGAGAAGCCTGTGATGTACTGCAGAACAAGAGGATTTTCTAAATCACAGCCTTGAATATTAAGCTTACTTTTAAACTGATATCAAGATGGTATCTAACAGCTCATAAAATCTAATTTATAAACAAGCAACTCACGATCTGTTGCTCAAAAGATGTGGTGACACAGACTCATAGTTGTCCCAAGACAGAAAAATATTGGGCAAGGATACTTGAACACATCAAGAAACTTGGAGAATATTTAAGGCACTTTGATCCTGTGACAGACTTGTTGAGTGTCATGGACCAGAAACAATAACACAGATAAGGAGGGGAGTGACTGACCTTCTTTTAATACTGATAAAGTTCCAAACTATAGCAAAATGGGATGAAAATAGCCTCCTACTATCCAGGTATGATAGGACAATCTTTTGGAAATATTAAGTATCGAAAAAGTATTTTTATCTTTTAAAAGCTACAGCTAATCCCAGATTTAATTATGATTTTAAATGGCTCTCAGTTCTAAATGTAGGTGACTCAGGTAAACGGAAATACAAAATAATACTCTTCAGTACTGCTTTAGTGTTTACAGGATATATATAATGTACTGAATTCCATTGCACATGTACCCAAACAAACCTTCATTATACCATCTACTATTCCTGGTTATTCCAATTTATTTCCTTGATGTTTATTTGTTAATTTATATACTCTGTTATTCTAAATTGTGTTCCAAACAGGACTGTAATATTTAGTTTAAAATGTATTTTTTCTAAAATAGTTTTTTTTAAGGAATATATATTGTAGAACAGCATTGTAGAACCTTAGGCCGTGAAGCCAAATCCGGCCACCTGGTGTACTCATCTCCCCACCCCGCCGGGTTGCCCAGATAGACACCCCCCCTTTCCATGGGCCTACCCCCTTTTCCATGACACCATCCTTTTCCCCTGGCCACCAATCATTTGGTGGTTTCCTGGTTTCTTTTTTTTTTTTTTGCAGTCCCGCCACCCCTTCTAAAAGTTGAAATGCCTTTCCTAAGGCTTAGTTACTGGCAGAAAGAGTTTTAAGCATTCAACTTTAGATACTGCCCTATGTGTTCAAGTTTATTAACACTAATAACTAAATGAAATTTTGCCCTGATGGTTTTGGAAAGAGAAACAGTGGAGACGTGGAATCAACTTGATAACTACATACTGTGACTAATCTTTGTGTATTTGCATTTATTTTATGTTGAATAAACCAATATTAAAAGTGTTACAAAATACAAATTCAGTTGTTGTTGCAATATAAAAGAACAAAAATACAGATTCAATACAATATTACATAACATCAACCATCCATGATAACCTCTGCAAGGGCAATTCCTGGCACAGTAATATCAATGCATCATTCCACCAGTCTTCTCTGCCACCAAGAAGAATTTTGTCACTGACAAAGAAAAACTAGGAATTTCATCTAATTGCTGAGTGAGCGTATCAACCTTTTCACTAGTATTTTTTTAATCAAACTTGAGTCTGAGAAGCTTTCTTTAAGGGTTCAGCTCAGAATCTCTACCTAACTTTGCTACAAAGGTTTTCTAAACTCCCTTGAATTAAACACTTATTGCCAGATCTCAAGTATTAAATCAAACATCAGAGTAAAGTGTTTACCACACAAAACTTAGTCATGCTATGTAGTTATGAAGTTTATTCCATGTTTCCCCTATTTTGCTTTTCAACACCATCATGTCAATTTTCATGTTGTGCTAATAAAGTTGAATACATAGTATAAGCATTCAGATTGGAACTGATCGATGTATATTTCAGTGATAAATAAACCCCTGCTGGTTTAAGACAAACGGAAACGGTACAGCTATATCATGTTGGATATCATATACCCCAGGAAATTGAACGCTAAGGCTGCTGCCTTAACAGGCATGCCCTGCAATCAGTCATAATGCTGTGCGATGTCACAAATTGTGCCTCCATGCACCCACACCTTTCCTTGGTCTTTCAGGCCCCAAACCGGATGGGGAGGATGGAGTGCCTGGGACCAGCAGAGATACCCCACATTGCCCTGGTCCTGTATTGCCTTACAAAGCATCTGAGCCTTATTGTATTGCTAGAGGAATCTTCCTATGAGTTGAGCTTTGTAAAGCTTGAACCAGCATGGGATAGTCTTAACTCTGGTCTCAAACCAGCAGGGTTTTTTTTTTATCATTGACTTTCCCTAGTTTTTGAAAAAAAAAAAAATTACAGTGTTGCCAATCACATCCTCTTCCCAACGTATTTGAATCTGTTTTCTTTTACTTTGACCTATTTAGATTGTATCCTTTTAACTATTTGTATAGTATTTTATTCTTTTAATTGTCTGTAAGCTACCCAGATAACATCAGTTAGTGGGCAGATTTAATGTACAATGAATATCTAATAAATATAATATATGGGATTATAAGTACTTAACTAATAGCACTCATGATTTCCTTTTAGGGTGCACACTTAATTTTATTTTTTAGGTGTACACCACAAACAAATAAATGCAGGCAACCATGTTCATGTATTAGAACAAATCAACAGCGTAGTAGTAGGTAAAGTAAATTAGTAGTTTTGCCAAAATATGAACAAAATACATGATATGTCTGTTTAAAAATTGGAGCAAAAAGGATATGAGAGCAATCCCATCTGGACCGACAGCTGCCTCTGAGCCCAGGGGTGACTGCCTATCTAGTGCAGGGTGGGAGGAGTGGATCTCCTCCTCGGGCCCCCTGCCCAGCTTTCGCAGCTAGGCAGCCAATTTCGGCTGTCTACCTGCAGGACCTAGGAGCGTGGGAAGCAGCAGCTGGATGACACAGAGGATGTCTCATACCAGCATTACCTCCACACCTTGGCCCTGAGAACGCCCCATATTTGCCGCTCTGTGCTGCCGCTCTTATGAGCGTAGAGCACGGGGCCGATCCGCGTTGCCTATGAGGCGGTGTGGGATGGGGTTGGTTCTCCAGGCTCCAGTGGCCATCTAGCCACTGACTAGCGGCCATAGGATTGTGCCCTAACTGTGTCATTTTCAACACAATTTAACCTGCTTTATCTGTGCCAGTGTTTATTGGATCAGTTTGAAATTTGGCACAATTGTAAACTTCACAATGTAGATTATGGATACCAAGTTTCAGGTTACTAGCTCAACTGGCACCATTTTTATAAGCTCATAGATTTTGTGGCTTATAATGCCAGAACCTCCCCCCCCCACACACACACTTGTCTTAAGTAAAAAGGCACTTCTGCGCCCCTTTAATGTATTGGTCTCATTGGGCTTATTCATGCTAATCCAGAGACCCTATCCTGTACAAGATCCTGTTCAAAGTGCTGATTTATGCATTTTGACAAAGCAGTTAAAGATACGCATTTCAAAAAGCAGGAGAGAGCCTTTTGTAGCGTTATGAAAATGAGCCTCTACTTTGCTCTTATATTTCTTATAAATGTGGATGAGCTCTTTTTTGCTGCCTATCGCCATTTGTTCTACAAAAAAGAGAGGCAGAAAAGTCTTCTAATTGCATTGTTTTAGTAGACAGATGAGAAAGTAGGTTTGGAGACACACACATAAAGTTGAAGGGGTCCATACGGACAAAGTACTCTTTATATCACATGAAAATGGTCACCTTGTCGAAGTCTTTGAGGATTAATCACTACTGAGTGATATGCTACTTGATAACACAAAGCTCCAGCTCAGGATCTAACCCAACCAAGCTTTTAATGCAGCTGAAAAGTACCAGTGGCTTTCAGAACCATGCTCAAAAGGTTCCCTTTATCACCTGTTCTGGTGAGTGCGAGAGGTTTCAATAAACCCTGCAAAAGACCTGTCAAAGGACTGCCATTTATTAACAGTGTGTTTTAGAAAGAAAAATGTGACTTCCATTCCCTTCCAAACTAAGCCAAAACTAATCTGCTTCCAAGCCACAAAGTTTACGGCTGGTAGAAAGCTGGGCTGTGGATTAATCAAGCCTAATCTGCAATAAATTCAGAAGAATGTGATCTGCTCCAAACTCATCAATGAAGTCATTGAGTTATAAAGCTATTGAAAGTAGCTTTATAACTCAGTGACCCTTTCACAAGAGGAACAATTGGCAAGATCATTTTCCTCTCTTCCTCCTGCTACAGATTACAATTAGCAAAGCTTTAATTGTATAGATATAGATATATAAGAGAGAGTTTAAAAAGTGTGAATAAAGTGAATGAAGATATAGTTTCTGAAAGATTATTTCTGGAAACACCTGTTATAAAGCTAACTTTCAATGAAATGCTAATTGCAAAAATTGAAAAAACTGATTTATAAAGGAGTGTTTGACTGCATCTCTTAAAATCAAGGACAATTTTTGTGGATATACAGATCTGCATGAATTCCAAGGTATGAGCCTCACCAAGAACGAATGTGTATCATTATGGATGAAATCAGTAGAGGTCAAGGCTGACCTCTACCAATTTAATAGCTATAACAATTTTAATTGTTTTGTTTGTTTGTTTTATTTCGTTGGGGGGGATTTTGTTGTGTTTTTAGGGGTGGGTAGCCTGCCTGATAGGCGGGAGCGAGGGGGCATGTGTCCACCTGATGGAGGCAGTGGGGGGAGTGTTGGGGGCCAGAACATACCGAGGCTGGGCGGCAGGCGCTGGCGGAGCGCTAGGGGCAGGCCATGCCAGCTAAGGGGAACAAGGGAGAGATGTGTAGTATCTGTCCCCTGCTCCGGGCCTGTCCAGAGCCAAAGGATGGCTGGGGGAGGCATGACCCCATCTTCTGGCCTTCGTTTGCTGCTCTGCAATGCCTGGTCTGTTACCCAGAAAACCTCCCTCATCCATGACATGATCCTGGATGAGGGTGCAGACCTGGCATGTATTACGGAGACCTGGCTGGCCGAGGCTGCTGCTCCAACCCTTGCAGCCATGTGTCCAGCTGGATTTTCGTATGCACAGCAGCCGAGGGCTGGGGATCGGGGAGGGGGAGTGGCTGTTATCTACCGAGAGTCCTTGGTCTTCACCAGACCCCCTCTCCAGGAGACCAAGGTTGTTGAGTGCATGTACTGGAGGTTGGGCCCGAAGGGCAGTCTGGGGATTCTGCTCGTGTACCGTCCACCCCGCTGCACGACTGACTCCCTGGCCGAGGTGCTTGAGGTGGTCTCTGATGTGCGTGTACAGTCCGCTAACTTACTGGTGTTGGGGGACTTCAACGTACATTCGGAGGCCATCCTCACAGGAGCACCTCGGGACTTCATGGAGACCATGGCCTCCTGGGAGCTGCACCATATTCTAACTGGGCCCACCCATGTAGCCGGTCATGCACTAGACCTTGTGTTTGTTTCTGGAGAAGCGGGGAGTGATCTGGAAGTCGGGGGTATATCCACCACCCCCTTGTCATGGTCAGATCACTATCTGGTGATGTTGGACTTCTCGGTTCCACAACCCCTCCGCAGGGGTGGAGGACCCATTAAAATGGTCCGCCCCAGGCGTCTTATGGATCCAAATGGATTCCTGAACGCGCTTGGGGATTCTCTGGGGCATGCCAACGGCCACTCGGTCGAGACCCTGGTGGGTGGCTGGAATGCCGCAATCACTGGGGCATTAGATCGGGTGGCTCCGAAACGCCCTCTCCCCCTGAACAGGGCTCGGACTGCACCATGGTTCAATCCGCGGTTACGAGCTCTGAAACAGGAGGTGAGACGGCTAGAGCACCGGTGGCGGAAGTCTCGCTCCAAAGACGATCAGACACGGGCTAGAGCTATATCTTCAGCCTATCACGTGGCGGTGAAGGCAGCAAAAAAGGAATATTATGCTGCCTCCATCGCGTCTGCAGAGTGCTGCCCCAGGAGGCTGTTCCAAGTGGTCCGGAGCCTGGTCGGTCCTGTGGCTCCGGAACCACTGGAGCATTCTAAGGCCTCCTGTGAGGCTTTGGCAAGGCACTTTGCAGATAAAATTAATCAGATTAGGTGTGTTACTCTGCACACTGCGGATACAGTTAGTGAGCAAGAGGCGGCCTGTGGCAAACCGGTTTTGTGGGATCGGTTCCAGCTTCTTCCTCCTGATGAAGTGGACAAGGTGCTTTCATCTGTAAGGCCAACCACCTGCTTACTTGATCCTTGCCCATCTTGGCTCATTATGAGCTGCAGAGAGAGACTGGGTGAGGGGATCAAGGCGGTGGTGAACGCCTCCCTTGAGGAGGGAGTGATGCCATCAGCCCTCAAGGAGGCAGTGATAAGACTGCTCTTAAAGAAGCCCTCCTTGGATCCTCAAGTTCTGAACAACTTTCGCCCAGTCTCAAATCTGCCATTTTTGGGCAAGGTGATTGAGCGGGTGGTGGCGGTGCAGTTGAAGGCACACTTGGAAGAAACTGATTATCTAGACCCATTTCAGTCGGGCTTCAGGCCTGGGCATGGGACAGAAACGGCCTTGGTCGCCTTGGTGGATGATATGAGGAGGGCTCTGGATAGGGGTGAATGCTCCTTCCTTGTTCTCCTCGACCTCTCAGCGGCTTTTGATACCGTTGACCACGGTATCCTCCTGGACCGCCTGGAGGGGTTGGGCATTGGAAACACTGTATTGCGGTGGTTCCAGTCCTTCCTCTCTGGCAGGTACCAGAGGGTAGCACTGGGAGAGGAGGTTTCGGACCCGTGGCCACTCACTTGTGGGGTGCCACAGGGTTCCATCCTCTCCCCGATGCTATTTAACATCTATGTGAAGCCACTGGGGGCTATCATCAGGAGGTTTGGGGTGCAGTGTCATCAATATGCGGATGACACGCAGCTCTACCTCTCATTCAAATCTTCACCAAGGTTGGCTGTAGAATCCCTGTCCAAATGTCTGGAGACGGTGAGTGGCTGGATGGGGAGGAATAAGCTGAAGCTGAACCCTGACAAGACCGAGGTACTTTTGGTGGGAGACAAGAGGAGGCTGGGGGATGTTGACCTGGTGTTGAATGGGGTACAGCTACCCTTGAAAGACCAGGTCCGCAGCCTGGGGGTCATTTTGGACTCCCAGCTGTCCATGGAGGCTCAGGTGTCAGCTGTGAGCCGGACAGCGCTGTATCAACTCCATCTGATACGGCGGCTGCGCCCCTACCTTCCCGACCATCTGCTCCCATCGGTAGTACATGCCCTGGTCTCCTCTCGTTTAGACTACTGTAATGCGCTCTACGTGGGGTTACCCTTGAAGACGGTTCGGAAACTGCAGCTGGTACAGAACGCGGCAGCTCGCCTGATTAAAGGCAGCCGCCGGCGAGATCACATCACTCCAGTGCTGAAGGAGTTGCACTGGTTACCAGTTGTTTTCCGGGCCAAATTCAAGGTGTTGGTTTTGACCTTTAAAACCCTATATGGTTCCGGCCCAGCCTATCTTAAGGAGCGCCTCCAGCAACACCAGACAGGCCGCTTAACAAGATCATCCTCGGATGGCCTTCTCTCTGTCCCATCAGCCAGGACAGCTAGACTGGTGGGGACGAGGGAGAGGGCCTTCTCTGTGGTGGCCCCCACTCTGTGGAACTCCCTCCCTAGGGAACTCCGTCATGCCCCCTCTTTAATGAGCTTCCGTCGTGCATTAAAAACGTGGTTGTTCAGGCAGGCATTTGGGGTGGGTTAGGGTATTTTTTTTAAAAAAAAATTATGGTAAAATTTTATTGTTTTAAATTGTTTATGGTGGGTTGTACATCGCCCAGAGTGGCTAGGTGACCAGTCAGATGGGCGATTAATAAATTTAATAAATAAATAAATAAATAAAATATAGGGGAAAAAATGTATCTGCGAGAAAACAGTTTACAGTTTTATTTTATAAATTTTATAGATTTATTTATTTATTTTTGATTTCTATACTTCCCAATAGCTGAAGGTCTCTGGGCGGTTCACAAAAACCACCCAGTTTCTTACCCACTTTTCCACACCTTATTTCCTTTTCACCCATTGACCTAGGCAAAACTGTCTTGTTAAAAAAAGGGTTTATCTTTTAAGCTTTAAATTTTAACATTGTCATTGTCCTTTTCAAGCCCAAACTCCAAATGTCAATCATTAAAACATGGGGGAGGGGGAATGCTCTATATTAATAGTTGCAGTTATCCTTGACACCTGATCAAGTGAAGATCCATATAAATGTTTTGGAACAATACATCTTGGACCAATTGCTTGTACAACATTATACTAGGGATGTATGAAAGTCACTTACCTTTTCGAAGGATGTCATTCGCGTTGGGGGGGAGGTGTTCTGTCCCTCCCCCCGAAATTCTCTCCGGCCGGCTCTGCTGAGATTCCACAAAGCCGCCGACCAGGGCCGCCTGCAGCCGGACATCTGGCCGCTGGGCAGCCTGCAGGGACGCAAATGGCGGCTGCCGTAGCTGCCACCATTTGCGTCCCTGTATTTTGCCGTGATAGGCCACGTAAATATTTTTATAAATATTTTGCCGTGATAGGCCTATCACGGCAACCTCCCCCCAAAAACAGCAGACACAAATGGCAGTGGCTACGGCAGCCGCCATTTGCGTTCCCTTTTTTTGCCGTTTTAGCCTACGTAAATATTTACGCAGGCTATTACAGCGGAAAAAAAGGGAACGCAAATGGCGTAGTGGTTGCCATTTGCGTTCCCTTTTTTTTGCCATAATAGCCTATGTAAATATTTATGTAGGCTAAAACGGCAAAAAAAAGGGAACGCAAATGGTGGCCGCTGTTAGGGATGACGGAGAATTTCTCCACGAATCTCAGGGAGGCCGAATCCCAATGCATTCGGCCCCCCAAAATTGTTGGTGAAATTCTCCCCCCCCCCCGGGATGGGACTTACCTCCCTCGAATGTCCCTCTCGGCGGCGGGTCCTGGTGGGAGTTCGGCGGCGGTTCGTCGGGGGCGGGGGCCCCCATGGGCGCCACCATTTGCATACGCGCTCTTTTTTTTTCAAAGTCACCCGTGATAGGCTACGTAACGATTTACATAGCCTATCACGGCTGACTTTGGAAATCTAGCCGTGATAGGCCACGTAAATCGTTACGTAGCCTATTACGGGTGGTTTTTTTTTCACTTTTTTATTTCGCGGCCGGGGAGACGGGGTGCTTCTCCCTGGCCTGAATTTCGGCCGGGCGAGGCGGGGCGCCTCCCCCCCTGGCCTGAACTTCGGGGGGAGAACCGAAGCACCTCCCCCCACCACGAAGCAAGCTGCGGGACCAGGTAAGTGCCTTTCGTACATCCCTAGCTGCCATAGCCGCTGCCAATTGTGTCCGTTGTTGTTGTTTTTTTGCCATGATAGGCTACGTAAATACTTACGTAGCCTATCACGGCCTCCGCAGATGCGGCCGCCATTCGCAAGTCAGCACAGACGGCAGCAGGTAACTGCTCCGTTTCGCGTGCCTTTCGTGGGGCGGGGGGGGGAGGCTTCATTCCACCATGGATTTCGGGGGGCCGAATGCACGGGCATTCGGCCTCACTGAGATCCATGGCAGAATTCTCTGACATCCCTACATTATACTTTGGCTTCCTGCAGGTTTCATGACTTGCATAGTATATATGAGAGAGATTAACTCTTGACAGATATGACAGAGATAGGGGCAGTGACTCCCATCTCCTGAGCAATTCCAGAATTTAAAAAGGAAGCCCCCTTTGAGCATGTACGCTAGGGTAGTAACAGAGGTTTTCTGTTCTTGTTTCTTATCCAGTTATATCCTTGTAATAAAAGAGCTAAAGATACTAAGTAGAGCATGGCCTGTGGGATCCTAAAGTAAGGAAGTATATAAGGCCTTGGGCTGAGAGACAGAGAGAGAGAGCAGCAGTTTCTTGAGGGGTTAGACCAAAATTAGTGGGATTGGACAGAAGAAGGATCTGCAGAGAGTTGTAGGTATGATTGTGGAGAGAATTAATAGAAGAAGGAAATCCATCTTGTGGTTCTTGGCTATCCAACAACAGCCCATGGGTATTTGAGGGTTGTTTTCCCCTCAGGCAAGCCATGCTGCCTGGGTTTGGATGACACAAGAAGCTGTGGCCAGACAGGTGATTGTCCAAATTGTGGCTGGCATGTGTTGCAGCTTAAACAAGCCACTGTGGCTTGTTTAACCTACAATGATTGTCCAAGACATTTGTTATATATAAGGTTCTTATGCTTAAAATCTTTGGCCAAACATGACATAAATAAATATCAGCCCTCAATGATCAGGAGTGGTGAACCCTGCCCAGGCAGCCACTAGGATCTATTTCAGTCCCACAATACTGGGAAAATATGAATGCAATATAACTTAAGGACATGGAAAAAAGAAAAAAAAAAGGTATATTTAATTACAACACATTACCTTATATATACACACAAACACACAAGTGTCTATAAACCTAGCTCTCCTGATTTCAATGAAACTGATTTGGTCTGAGCTGCCAGCCTGGCATTTAAATGTGCCAGTTCAGCAAATCACTTATACCTGTGCGTAATCTATTCCCTATGGAGGGGGAAAACACTTAATGTTAAGCAAATACTTCTGTGCCTTCTGAATAGGAGTGATTTTCTGAAATGGCACCAAAATTAATGTTCTATCTATATTCAAATACTTATTACTTCAAATTCCGAGCTTCCCAAAGTATTTTATGAGCTACATAATCAGAAAGATGATATGCTATTGACTCTAATGAACTATTCAAACCATCCAAGGCTTGTTAAGATGCACAGTTGCAGAAGCTTGAAGGTGTGACTTGAAGCCAATTCATTTTAGGCAGTAGAAAATACAGTACAAGCACTCCTATTTTGCTTAAAATCAGCTTGTTGGGTTCATTATAAGCCTATGAAGTCTAACCAGATGATAATACCATCCCTATTCTAATATGAACCTTCTTATCAACACTTGTTTCACTAGCAGCCTGATGTCCTAGAACACTGAATCAGGATAACTGTCCCAATTTTGGCGGCAGGACACAGCCATGGCCCACCATTGCTCATCAGCTGTGATGCACCAAGGCAGTTATTAGGTACTGAATTTTCCTACTAAGTAGGGCTGGCTATTTTACTTCTGGCCCTTCATTAACATGTTATCTGCTCTCTGTTTCATACCAGTCTGATCCCTAGAACTCAAGTGACACTTGTAAATACAAAAGGAACAACAGCTTTCCCTGCTGCCCTCCCACTTCCAAACCTCCTTGAAGGGAGTAGCATTGTGTATTTCCCCTTATCTGTGATTTCCACTAGAACATTTTTTAAGGAAACTCCAAAAACCTGACTCCAAGGTGTGACGTAAGTCATCTGATCTGCCATGTGCATTAGGCTGTCTGTGTGCTAGTGGAATCCAAAAACAATTGGAAATGAGCCAGAACACTTGTTTCCAGAATGGAGGATGTCAGCAGAGCTCGCAGAAGGGAGTTCCATTGACCTGTCCTGTTTCAGAAACAAGCGTTTTGGCTCATTTCCAGGTGATTTTCAGAAATGCTAGCTTCCCGTTGCACTTGTGGTGGGTCCTGCAGGTGCAAGAAAAGAGCAGAGGATCAGAAGCGGTATCGGATACTGCCCATTCTTTTTTCAGTCTGTAAAACTGATTGGAAGAATATTTCCAGATAATGAAGCGGGGCCATTCTATACTTTCCTACATGGAGATTAACATGCATGACATATTTTTCCCCACTCAATCAACAGATTGGTGGGCTGTTGCGCATGAAACTGTAACATATGAAGTGGCATACAGATACTATGGCATGCAGGTCCAAGAGAGTGTGCTCAACAGAACATAAGCTGAGAAAGTTTACTGAATGTTCAGTTAATTTAACAGGGGGAAAGGCCCTTTTATAATGGAAAGTTCAACATACTGCAAACAATTTGAGAAGTAATCATGCTGTTCCGCCCATTAAATTGCTATATTTGCCTAGGAATGATAGACAAATGAGTATAAAAGCAAAATTGTTTTGATTATAACTATGGCATTTCTGAACAGCAAATGCCAGACATTGTTGTATATAAAATTAGTTTGCAGTGAATGTTTAATGGGGGAAAAATTATACATTGAAGTGCAATGTACAGTAAAAGGCCTGTTAAACACATTACAGTTAAGAAAAAGGATATATAAATAATATGTTTACTGTTATTATTTTCTCACATAAATTATAAACAAAAATAATGCTACAGATTTTTTTTAAGAAAAACTTAAAATAATTTTCATTTGGAATTCTTCTGGAGAGACAAGCATGGCTCACATGTAATTAAACTCCTTTACAATCTGTAGAAGGTGCCTGAAGGCTTTAAAAAATAATCTAGAACGTTAAAACTTATATGTGAACCACTTAGGGATTTTATTATATTAAGTGGTACATAAGTATTACAAATAAATTAATTAATAATAAAATATGTGTATTTGCATATTCCCCCAAATTTAATTTAACACCCATCCTGAAATACTAAGGAAAGTATAAAGCAGGGCTGTGCATTGCTTCAGTGCCGAATCCAAATACTGAAGCAAATCGGGGTGCTTTGGGAGTGCCTCGGTGAGATCCGAAGCAGATCAGACCAGCACCGAGGTGCTCCGAAGTGAGTCACCACTGAAGCACCTTGGTCCATCTCAGAGATTCACAGCTATGCCTTCTGAAGCCCAGACAGCCCATCTCTAAAATGTATCAACTGATGAAAGATCAGTGGGGAGGGGAAGAGAAGGAGGATGGAGTGAGCTTTGGTGAACGACAACTCTAGTAGCCAAATTAGGGCTGAACTAAACCCAGCTTTCTCCGATCAGTGACAGTGTGTGTGTGTGGGGGGGGGATACTGTATATATTGGGGGGAAAGCCAGCATTTGTTTCATTGTGAGAGAGCTGTTAGAGGTGGTGATTACTGGAGAAAGCTTTAGAAAAAAATTGTTAGTTGGCTAGATCTGTGTGGTGTGTGTGTGTATGTTGTATTGCAGCTTTGCTCTTCTTATTCTTTCCTATCCAGCCCTTCTCAATGCAACTATTCCCTTGCTTTCTTTTCTAGATTATTATTTTAAAAACCAAAACAAAACAGTACTTTAGTAGTTTAGTTGTCTCCTGTCCTTGCCTCGTTCTTTGCCCCCCCCCTTCAACTCTTTATTTTTAGCTTTACGGCTAGATCCTTTAAAAGCAAACACATAAACATATAAAAAGTACTTTCCTTTCCTTGTTCTTGGCTCTCACCCCCAGCCCTTCTCAATTCCTGTATTCCTTCCCTCTGAACTCTATATCTATTCTCTCTCTCTCTCTCTCTCTCTCTCTCAAAAAAAAAAAGCCTTTTCTTTGCTTGTACATAGTTCTGTATTTGCTTTGGCTCTTGTGTGTCTGTGTGTGTGTGCTTGTGTTGTGGTCAAGCAAAACACTACCCATGTCCAAAATACAGTGAGCAAAGCACTAAACACATAACATCTATTATTTAAATAATACTACACTGTGTTGCAAAGAAAGTTCAATATGAGACATCTTCAGGGTCATAGCATTGGGGCTGGCTGACCATTGAGAGTTTGTGTGCAAAACATACTACAGCCTGCCCGCCAGCCTGTTTTTCCCAATAATGTGCATTGTATTCCATTCAGCCAAAGAGTGGATGAAGTCATCCACTGTGAAACTAAATAGGAAAGGGGAGAGGGGTTATTCACACTTCAAAGAAACCTACAGCAGAGATTAGGAATAGTGACCTCCTCCTAATCACTGCTCAAACACCTAACTTCTCTGATTATCCCTTTATGACCTCTGGTTTGAAGTTTCTGAGAACAGCACATTTTATCTATGCCTAGCACAAAACTACTGGGCCAAACTGATTCAATTTTGGCAGGTGGGATCATCTCCATGGAGGCTAACATGTCTCCAAATTTCATGTATTTATAATTAAAACTGAAAAAGTTATGTCCATTTCTGTCTTCCAATGCAAAGAAACGGGAAAACATCAAATCCAAATAATTCGGCTATCTGAATCTTGCTTCAGATCCGAATCTGAAGTGAAGCGGATTGGGTCCAAATGGGTCCAGAGCAAAGCAGGGTTGATTCAGAAGGTCCAAAGTGGTATCCAAAGGGAAGTAGGGGCTACCAGAAAAATTGATTCATTTAAAAAAACCTTTCTCCACTCAGAGTGGCAATGGGAGCAATCTGGAGCCTCTCTCTGCACATGACAATGTAGCTTCATTCTGATTGGATGGACGCAGCAAGTACCTTCCCATCTATGGGCCTTCTCACCTGAGAAAAGCATTGGGAGGAGCTCCAGGGAGGCCTTGCTGCCGCTACAACAGTGAATCATTTTAAAAGTGTTAAAGAGGAAGAAGGCAAAAGAACCCTTTTAAAACAAGGGCACCTTAAAAAAGAAAAAAGAAAAAGTAAGCCAACCCACCACTCCTCCGAATTGTGGAGAAATTCTCCTTTCTCCCCAAAAGCAGAAATCCACCCCCTTTCGTGGGGGATGAATGTCCCATGAAAGGGGGATTGGGGATTTTGGCCCAGCCTTGAAATGTTCCCGTTCATTCTCTATTACACTAATACACTAGAACCAAAATAGAAAATTAAGAATAAGCACTTGTGTCATTAAGGGCGCAATCCTATGGCCACTAGTCAACGGCTAGACGGCTATAGGAAAGTTGTTCCCTGAGAACTGACCTCCACCCCCTCCCGCACTTCATCATAGGCAGTGCGAATTGGCCCCACGCTCATAATAGCAGCGCAGAGCAGCGAAAACAGGGTGTTCCTGGGGGTGGGCCAGGGCGGGGAGGGCAGAAGTGCCTTTCTGACACTTCCTATGTGTTGTCTGGAGTCTACCACCCCTCCGCTCCAACTTCCCACAGCTAGACAGCTGAAATCGGCTGTCTAGCTGTGAATACAGGACAGCTGAAGCGTGGAAGAGAAGATCCCCTCCACGCTGCTCCTGCCCTGCATTGGATAGGCAGTCACCTCCGAGTTCGGAGGCAGACACCTATCCCAATAGGATTGCGCCCTAAATTACATAATCACAGCTTAAAATTTGTCTTCAACAATGAATCAACTGAAGTTTTCATTTATTAATGTACCAACTAAAATGGTTACACGTAAGGAAGATACTTGTTTAAGTTCCTTCTTGATCATAATTTAACCCATTAAACTGCCCAAAACCAATCATGGATTCAAGCACAATTTGCGGTCAGAATCCATACATTTCTGAATTTGCAATGTGATTAGGGCAAGAAAAAAATTGTTTGAAAAACATGCACATTTTAAAAATGCATTCATACATTGTTTAGTTAATGGGAGAAAATTGTCTGCTGAGATATGCAGAAATTTCTGGGCGGTGGTGGTGGATTTCACAACCTGTTATAGACTTGACTCGGAACAAGGTTTGCAGTTGCAGTACAAATTGGAGAATTTCAATGAGGTTGGGCTTTCCTGATTTGTACATCCCTAGTTATAGCCCTAGTTAAGATGGCAAACTTCACAACTTATATTGTTCCTTCAGGTAATACATTTGCAGCCATAACAATCCAGTGAATTCATGGCTCCTCATGGCTGGCTTCCCTCAGTGAGCCTGGAAGTGTTCTAAGGAATTCATATTTCCTCAGGACACTTGGTTCACTTCCTCATGAAAACTATAGCAGCCCGTCATGATCATAGGAAGCTTCTGTTTGGACATCCATTTAAGGACCAACTCCATGCTACTCTGCCAAATCTGTGTTTCCAAATTTGCATTTGTCGAAGTAAAGTGAATGCAATTAGCAGGGGAACTTTCATATCAATCTTTCCCATGCATGTGGAAAGATTCTCTTCTCCAAATCTCCACCCCCACTGTTGTTTTTCCCATCAGGTTTATTTACCATCTTAGAGCCTGGGCTGGGGGGCGGGATGAAACAACCTGGGAATGGAGAAGACCGGGGGCATTGACGGTAGTGAGGAAGCAGTAGTAATTGTTTTCCAAAGCAAAACCTGTCTACCCAGAGGAACCTGGGGCAGAGCTTTTGATAGGGTAACAGCTGGGTGAGGGAAAAGTTAAGTTTCCCCTCCCACCTGCTGATTCCCCTGCTGCATACAAGCCCGAAGAACCACTTTTTGGAATTTTGGATCTATTTCCCATGAAGGGTCATTGTATTCCTTTTGCTTCAATTAATTTATTAATTATATTTATTTCCTGCCTTTTTCCATCTTCCAAGGAACCTAAGGCGGCTTACATGGTCCTTCTCCTGTCTATTTTATCCTCACAACAACCCTGTGAGGTAGGTTAGGTGAAGTGTCAGTGATTGGCCCAAAATCACCCAGCAAGTTTCATGGCCAAGTGTAGACTAGAACCCAAATCCCCTGAGTCCCAGTCCAACAGTCTAACTACTACACCACACTGGCTGTAACTTTAACTGAAATCTATTCAGAGGGGCAACACCACCATGGTGCTGTGAAAAGCATTTGACCATTTGCTTTTCAAGTGGGGAGAGCTAGGTGGAACCTCAGGCATGTGAAATCCACAGCAATGGTCATGATGGCAAACAGGGGAATTAAGACTGTAAAAGGAATGAAATTTCAACTGTATGAGATTGATCTTTCAGATAATCATGTGTAAATCTTCGATTCCTTGGCTTGCATTAGAAGTAATTGAGAGGAAGGTGATTATTATAGTATCTGTCTACTCGATGTTCCCTAAGGGATAGAGGGACAGTGTGCCAGCCATGCTTGCCTGCTGCACAGAAGAGACAATAAAAGTATCTGATGGGTTATTCTAAATTCCAGCTGGAAAGAAATAGTGATATCTCATAGGCACAGAACAAACATTCATCTTCTGTGAATACACTGAGATTGAGAAGTTGCTGCTTTGACTTCATTCTTTTCCTTATTTCATGCCTCTTGACACACAGGTATGACAAGAAAGTAGAAGAGATGAAAGAACAAATGAGGTTTAAACTATTTGAACAAGAAAAATAGGAAATTCAGTGATGCTTTTCTAAAGAAGATGTAGAATACTTCCAGTTGCCTGCTTGAAAACAAAGCACACACATGGATCAGAAAACAATGCTTCCTTTAAGAATGGTTACAAATGACAACCAATACAGGGTTAGGTTTTCCTTCCCCAAAGAGTTCTATTACATGCAAGATCAGGTTCAGTACTATCTAAAACTGACTATACAGTCCAAGAATTAAGAAACTGGGTCAATCTCAGTTTTAATCCCTATTCAACCATTGCCTTACTGTGAAAACCTGGACAAAGTCCAAAAAACTCTTTTGCCGAAATGTATCTTATTTTCACCCAGGAATTAATAATACTTAGCATAGGTCTTCCAAACATCAGAGTTGGAAGCCCAAGAAAGATCACAAACCCTTTATCTTATCATCATTACGGAGCTGCTCAATATTTTAGAATTTACAGAACATATTTTTTGTAATAAACAGACTTATCAGGTATACAGGTAGAAGGTTTAAACAATTTTCTACAAAAGTTCAATTACTGGTACAAGCGGAAAAAATATTTTCATATCATGCTTGTATGCTAAATATGCTAAATAACTATATGCACATTAATTTGAAAACAAAATTGTACAAAATCTTAAAGTGTGCCTTTAAGTTAGGGCACAATCCTGTGGTCCCTAGGGATGTACGGACTGTATAAAATCTGCTCCATTTGTGTTTCGCGGATTGTCAGGCACCTTTTGTTCCATCGTCCACTCACAAACGGATGCAATTTTTTTCCCCATCATGTGGAAAAATATGCAAATAATTATGTAAGTATTTAATAATTTACCGTAGTATGTAACATTTAGCGTATTGCCCCCCATTCCATTCAACATTTCCTCTACAGAAAGTTACATATTTTTCTATTAATTTATATGCGTACATTTCTGGAAAGTTAAAAAAAAAAAAAATCATCTGAAAGGCCCTGGATTTTGCACAACTTGAGGGGGTTGCTCTCCAGCAGATTCTGCAGGTCGGATTCTTAGAAATCTGAGCTCATTTTAGTCCATCTCAAATTTCTCCAGGATCCCTAATGGTTCTAGGAAACCATACCAGGCTCCATAGGATTTTTTGGATTCCCCTTCCCGAGGCCATAAACACTTCACTGATCTCAAGAGGGGGAATCCAACACCAGATCCCCCCTCCCTTGCAGTTGCCACAGAAATAACTTTCCAATAGCAACCTCAGATGACCTCATAGAGATTAAAAAGGGGGAGTTCCAGTGGGCAGGGAAGGGGGGGGAGAGGCCAGGATTAGCAGAATCCTACGGCCTCTCCATCACTCAACCCCACCCACCACTAGTCAGTGAGCTAGGCAGGCTCAAAGGCCCATCTAGCTGGGGGATTTTTTGGAGGAGGAAATAAATACAGAAGAAATCACCTCCATCACTCCTCCTGCCCTGCTGACAGCAGCCCAGCAGCAGGGCATAGGATTTTTGGGAGCCTCCAAGATCAGAGGCTTCCATCTAGTGGAAGTGCAATCAATAGGACTGACCCTTAGTTGCATAAATGATAACTGCTCTGGAGCTGGCATGGCCTAAAGCAATTAATGAATCCCTGAGATTGCAATTAAAAGCTAGAAGACAAAGATAAGAATATAGGCTTGATGAACAAAAACTGAACATAGGGTCTCTAGGAGTTCCTGAAGACAAAATAGTGCTTTGAAAACATTCCACATGATATTGGTTAAAAATAATAGTGCTCCAAAGAACTAACAGAGAGTTAAGCTTCTGTTCAAGTGATCTAATATTTTACAAAACATCCCAGTGTATTCACTACTACTACAGGGAAATGTCGAGGAAGGGGGGGGAGGAGAAAAAGGGTGCCTGCAAATATATGGTTTGGTGTCTGGATTTCCATTTAGACAACAACAGCAACAACAACACACACACCCCGCCCCACCGCCTCACACAGCAACCGAACATCTCTTCCTATGCTACTCAGCAGTGAAAGACACTGCATGTGCTCAGAGGCACAAATTACATATTAATAACATAAATGTATTTAAATTTTAATGTATATTTTAAAAAATGCCAGTGATGAACCTTGTTTTTAATGTGTGATCCTCTTCTCCATAGTGGAAGAAAGAGAGGGGGTAAACCTCAGGGATCCTGAAGCCACGGCATCTCATGATGAGTCATGACACACACAATGGGTATATGTTCTAGCAACAAGGGTAAGACATCATCCTTTAAAAGGAGTGTCTTCAGTACATGGCCTTCATCTTTCCTCAGTCTGAAGTAATATTTGTGCTGGCAACTGTGTGCTTCCCCTTTCTCTATGCTTCTCCATGATTTTGCTTTGGCCGCTATCCAGACAATACAAGTACATATCATATATAGGCATCCTTAGGCTTCACTTCTATCTATACAGCATAGATTTGCACTCCCCTCCCAAAATCCAATTTCTGTTGCCTTCCTCATTCTATCACAGTTTCCCTCCCTTTTCTATTCGCTGCCTTCCTAGTGGGTCTCCTTCAGCTGAAGGGGGAGTGAGTGAGTTAGTGACAAAGCAGCTGCCAGAACCAATAAAACTAATAAGAGAATTTACATTACCTTGAATAGGAAGTGGATAGTTCCTAATGGGAAGCAAGCCAAGACTTGCAACAATTCATGTTTAAAATCCTAGTCATTTATTACCCAAATTCATGGTGTGCCTGCTAGATGAAGCTTTATGTCAATACAACCCTATTAAAAATTGGATATCCTAAGGCCACTTAGATAAACAAGACTGTACTCAAGGGCAAACAGTACATTCATTTTTGCAGGAAACTGTAAAAATTTGGTTTATTATACAAGGAAATGAAGAAGCCTGCTACATACAAAACCCAGTGTGGTATATAGTGTCTACACTGTTGGGCTTGGATGTGGGAAATCCAGGTTCTAATCACTACACATCTTTGTAGCTCACTGGGTGGGCCTAGACAACTCACTGTGTCTCAGTCCGACCAACCACATATTATTGTTATGAAGCGAAAAATTGTGGTTGGGATACAGATGTAATAAATACAAAGCAGCCGGAAACTCAAAAAGTAAACTGTTAGGGGGGGGGGGGGCATGTACATATCTTTGTAAATGTGGTATGGTTATATTAAAATTGTAACTGATCCTGGCCTCCACACTCAAGCCTTGCCTAGGGAGTTTTAAATGGGACTTAGAGTCAATTAATTCATCTCAGGATCATGATATAAGACTTTCAGAACTTTATGGTGTAGTTTGTACATGTGCCTTTTTTTAATTGAAGAGGGGCAATGGGAAAGGTTAATGTCTCAGTGTGAATAACACCCATGACAAAGTGTAATTTATACAGTGTCAGAATGGAAAAGAAATTGCTTGGTCATCCAACTTCAAGTTGTATATCTGATTTACACTCAGCCATTTATGATATTGCCTTTTTAGGTGCCTGGAAAGTCACTTGTCTCTGTCTCTTGTTGTACTTGTGGCAACAAGTGGAAGAGCTACAATGGATAAAGGCATGCGTTTTAACAATAAGACAGCTCACCTGAGATAAGTCTCATGATATACCATTGTAGTAAAGACAAGCTGCAGGCAGATAACTGTGGTTAAATCAATACCCCTGCCTAGGTTTGACTATAGCTTTCCATGAAGATAATCTTCAGACTTTTACATCAAGATGAGTTATATTGGCATGGGTTGGTATAGAAGGAAGACATCTGTGCTTTCTGAAACAGACTACACAGGAAAGCAGTACAAACTGAATGAGGCTTGGGGCACCTCCAGATGATCATTTTTATCACAATAAATGTACAATGGTTAGTCATTAGTTATAGGGGGACACAGAGTCTTCCTTCAAGGTAGCACTTCTGTTGTATGGACATGTAGTTTTCCCAGCACTCATCCTATATTTTTCATAGTCTGCGTAAGACCTAATCCACAGTGGGTGCTACTGGGATACTGTACGTTATAAGACAGTCTTATAAAAAGAGGATAATATAAGAATTGCTTGGCTGGAACCCGCTGACAGATAAATGTTTTACCTGTTTTCATTCCCCTCCCCCAGTTTCTACTCTTCAAAAAAGTTGCTGAATGTTATGTTTGCAACATTTTATTAATTTTTTCAAAAAATATGCAAACTGTTCAAACGCCTTGGTCTTTAGGGACAAATTGGGGTGTGTGCCTACATTTGTTACAGAGGTGATTCAGACGTGCTGGCTTTTTCATACATACATTGCATTCTGTGTATTCCATTTTGCATTATCCCAACATCTTGGCTCAAGATTCCATTTTGGTTCTGGAAGTAGTAGGATGGAAAGCTTCCAGAAACATCATCAGTAAGGCTCTGGATGTCCAGAGGCACAGGAGCCACAGCGAGTACGTGTTTCCTCCTTGATTAAAGGGAACTGCTCCCTGTAACCACAGAAACATGCAAATGTCTCCCTAACTGCCATGCCACCACCCAGCTGACTGACCCACGGAAGTACCTTTGAATTAGCCAGGCCTGAACCTTGGCAATAAAAATGAACCAATCCTGAAGCGTCTGCATCTCCAAAACAGGCCAGAGAGGTCAAGCAATACTTGAGCACTCTTAATGATACCTTTTGTTTTGAATATGATGCTGTACTGCTCTGTATAGCTAGCTAGATTTAAATTAATCAAAGGGCAAGGAACGTCCTTGAATTTCTCCACAGACAAACTAGTATCATCTTTGTTCTGACCCATCACAGGTCCAACCATTAAAGCCCTTGTTTCAAATGCTAAAACTGCCTTGAAGTTCAGGCAGTAGTTGTCCATTCTTTCTGCTTGGGTATCCCTCATGTTGGTGTGTTTCAGATCTGAAAATAACCAGGAGTCCAATTCGCTTTAATATCTTTAGGGTGTATGAGAATTTCATTTTTGCTCACAAAAATTCCCTAATTTGCACAAATTTCCTCAATAGACTGAGTCAGCCCTGCTTTAGTCTGTGGAGGAAATTTGCACAAATTAGGAAATTTGGCAAATTTGGGGAGATTTGTGTAAAACTCCCATTCAATTACTGTTCAATTTGTGCAGGTTTCTCATTCACGCAAAGTGAATGAGCAAATGGGAATCAGGCATGAGATGAGTGGCACGATGATGTTCGGAGAATCCTAGCAATCTCAAACAACGTGCGTTTGCCCATCCCTAAATATCATTCCTTGTGACTCTTTCCTAGCATGATTCTCCACTGGTCTCAGGCACCTATCCCACATGGCCAGAGTCCCCTGCTTTTCTATTGAACTTCCCTGTTGCCACATTTGCCAAAATAAACTTCCATTTTCCTTGCATACCTAAAGAGAAATATTTACTGCCCGCTAAAGCACCCTACTGAATCCAGAGCTGGGATCCACACATAACACAGCACAACCTGTCACTCCATCGAACTACTCCATTGTCTTGGGACTTATGTATGTGTTGTGGCTCTGAGCCCACAGGTGGAGGTGGTCAAACAGAGAGCCCAGAGCACTGGAAAGTGACTACCAAACATCTTGAGTGAAATGCATCATTTCAGAATCTTATTGGAGATTCTAAGGAGAAGCGCCAGTTTCAAGTAGGGATATATGAATCCCTTACCTTGCTCCGCTGAGGGGCATCTGCGGTGGGGGGGAGGCGCTCCATCCCTCCCCCCAGAATCCTTGACGGGGGGGAGGCGCTTCGTCCCTCCCCCCAGAATCCTGCCCGGCCAGCTCCGCTCTGCGGCCAAGCCGCAGAGCCGCCGGCCGGCTCCGGCCACCTGCAGCCGGACATCCAGCCGCCCACATCCGGACATCCAGCCACCCGCAGCCGGACATCCGGCCGCTGGGCAGCCCTGCAGGGACACAAATGGCATCTGTTGTAGCCGCCACCATTTGCGTCCCTGTATTGAGCCGTGATAGGCTACGTAAGTATTTACGTAGCCTATCACGGCGGGGGGGGGGAACCCCAGCATACGCAAATGGCGGCGGCTACCGCCATTTGTGTACGCTGTTTTCCCCCCTGCCGTGATAGGCTACGTAAGTATTTACGTAGCCTATCACGGTGTGTGTGGGGGGGGGAAACCCCAGCATACGCAAATGGCGGTAGCCGCCGCCATTTGCGTACGCTGGGTTCCCCCTCCCGCCGTGATAGGCTATGTAAATACTTACGTAGCCTATCACGGCCTCTGCAAGGACGCAAATGGCATCCCTGTGTTAGCCGTGACAGGCTATGTAAGTATTTATGTAGCCTATCATGGCTTGAAGAGGAGGAAGTGAATGGCGGCTGCAGGACGGCCGCCATTCGCAAAACAGCGCAGACAGGAGCAGGTAAGTGCTCTGTTTCGCGCGGCTTTTGTGGGGTAGGGGCAGCGGGGACTTCGTCCCGCGCGCCTTTTGTGGGTTGGGGGGCGGGGGCTTTGTTCCGCGACGGATTTCGGGGGGCCGAATGCACTGGCATTCAGTCTCACCAAGATCCGTCGCGGAATTCTCTGACATCACTAGTTTCAAGGCTTTCCTTCCAAATTCTAGTTTTGACCAAATTGTGATGGTCAAAATGGTTATACCAATATATACCAGTTTTGACCAATAATGGTTATACTTCCATTCAGTCTCCCAATTATGTTCACAAATTCTAAATTATCAAGGCCATTCTTTCGGCTGTTTACTGATAATTTCGTATTTAACAGTGACGAAGTAGAAAAAGTCTTATGCTCCATTTATTTTTATTTTTTTTACTAAAGCTGAGAAACCTGACGGTAATCTGTTCCCACAGAATTTTTCTAACTTTTGGCACCCAACCAAGAAATGAAGTCCTCTGGGTTCCCCTTTTTCTGAAGTAACATAATTATGGCCACTCCTGCTCAGTTTCTTTTTCTTTCCTTCTACGTCTATCCATTTCCATCCCAGCGGTTCTCCATTGATACCAATATCTGAGCTCCTTTGGTTGCACTGCCTTCTAATCCCCTGTTCTCACATTTCCATAGCACCACTTTCCCCTTCTCATTCATCAAAAGCTAATTTTCCCAATCTCTGTTTTTCTTTATCTTATAGTTAGCCCTACTGGAACTAGTATACTGGCCCATATGCTAGGGGGTGGGGATACTAACCAAGCCATTTTTCTCTTCTGTAACAAAGGTGCATGCATATTGGGGTGGGGGTGGAGATCTGTAAAAATAACACCTATGGTTTTGGACTTTAACGAGAATCTGAGGTAATAATTTCCTCATTTTAAAAGTAGCTATTCTCCATTTTGGAATATATTCTCTGTGTGCACACTACACCTCTAATTAAAGACCCCCTTAGACCTGTGGTGGGCATTACACATATACACAGTCAAGCTGCTTGCCCATGTGAATGAGTATGTGTAGCATATCTTCCACCCGCTACACAGGAAAGTCTCTGACTGAGCTGGTGGAAGTGGTTTTCAGGTTTGGAGTTGGAGACCCCAAGTTTATTGATACTTGGGGACCTCAATATCCATGTTAAGTATGTGTTGATGTGCTGTCCTTTCCAGGGAATTGTACGGGGGGCGGGGGGAAGATGTATGCTCCAATACGGCAGTCATCTGTTTCTCTGTACAATGTCCCTGGGAGGGACAGAACATCACATCCAATTGCTCCCAGGGACATCTGCAGTCCCATTTTCAAGCTGAATGGCAGCAGCCAGGCTTTTTAACCACTTGGAGTGGTTTTTATCTGTGAAAAACGTTTCTCCCCCCCCCCCCCAAGGCAGCCCTCAGATCACCTCATAAAATTCATTCAAGTATGAATTCCAGAGAACTACATTCCAATCTGCATATTAGTCTAAGAGGTGCTGATCAGGTGAGTTCACTTTGGAATTTACACTGAACAAATTCTTTGTGCACCCCTAGGTGGAAGACAAGTTTAAGATTATTATTTTGTCATGGCAATTATTCTTTTATCTTTAGTCAAGTTTAGAATTGTGGTCTTTGATCTCTGCAAGGATAGAAAGACTTGTTTGTATGCTCTGACCCCCAGTGCTGATGGATCCTATTTGTTTCCAGAGTACCCTTGTGGATTTATTGGCTGGTATTACAGGTGACTATGTCAACACCCTAATGGATTTCTGGAATGGTGGGCTCACCCCACTGATTGACACACCTGACAATCCTAAATCCCACTTGCAAAAGCACATGTCATTGCTTGTTATACAGAGATAAAACAGATGAAATGATGGCTAGAGAGGAGATGGAGAAAGAACTGGGCTGAACTCAATAGAACATAGATTAGACCTCATATCAGAGCCTCTGCTGGGGCAGTGGATGACACTCTGTGGTAGCAGATGAGTAACTACTTCCCTGCCATCACTGCTTTGGTTCATTATTGACAAGTGGAATTTTTCACAATAGTATGCAGCTTAATTGGTCCTTAATTAATCCTAGGCCAGTATCTGGTGATGACGGTGATGATGATTCTCAGGTACCTGCTGTGACATATTTGCCAAATATTTTCCAGATGAAATCTGTCACCTCTGATCTGACTCGGAATTGGTGTTAAATCTGGAGAATGTTGTTTTAACCCTCGTCATATTTATTTTTGGACTGTTATTACAAATGTTATTGGCTTTAGTGGTTTTATTGTTTTAAATAATATTTGCTAAACTTTTCAGAAAACTTCTGTTATAGAGTGCATAACTAGGTAAGCATAAATTTAAAACGTGTAGTAAAAAGACATTAAGGAGCAAAGAGGAGATATTGGAAAAGTATAAAATAAAGGAACTCCAACTCCAACCCACAAGTATAAGCCTAGCTCTTTAGGCATAAGCTACAATGGGTCTAGCACACCAGACCAAGGGTAGATATAGAACAACAGATATAAGAAAATAAGAATTTATATGCAGAGTCAGATCAAAATAGCTCAGTATTCTACACTCAGCAGATCTGAGTGCATAAGGAGGGAGAGTGGGGTTTTGCAGTTTTCCTGATTCTACAGAGGCTATGTTCAGGGATTAGGCTGATGAACTCATGAAGGTTTAGGAGGGCAGTGTGTTTTTGATTACGTTGCCCCTTCCACGTGTTGTTTGTGCAGCAGATATGTGAATAAGAGAGCAATCTGTATGTCTGTGGGGAGCATCCCAGGGATCATAAGATTATCTGCATTCCCCAGTGTGTAGACACTGCTATGACTTTGGGAGGGGGACTACACAAACCGATTCCTCCCCTGCTCCTCCCACACCCCCTTGCAGTCACTGTAGAAAAACAGCAGCAGCTGCTTTCTGGGGTTGCAAAAGCAGCTTCGGAGGACCTTGGAAAAGTCACAAGGGGGCATCCTTGTGAACAGGGAGGAGAGGGGAGAGAGAGGCCAGGATACAAACAAATCCTATGAGCCCTCCAGTCACTCCTCCATCCCTGGCAGCATGCCTGCTCTAGACAGGTTCAGAAGCCTGTCTAGAGGAAAACACAGAAAAAGGGGGATGGAGAGGCGAAAATCGCCTCCGTCACTCCTCCTGCCATGCCGACAGCAGTTCAGCGCATTGGGTACTAGGAAGCCTCCGAGATTGGAGTGTTCTAAGGGGAGTGCAATCCATAGGGTTGCAGTCTAAAGCTTCGCTCGACCAACCATGGTTAAGCAGATGTTACAAGCAGGTTCACAAACAGGTGATGACAGCCAGGATCTATTATCAGGCAGGTGGAGGTATACTGCCTCCAGCAGTAGATTTATGGTACCTTTGAAAGGCAGCTGTTGTATTTTATCAGCAGGGAGAGCACTATATGGATTTTCTGCCTCAGGCAGCAAAACATCTGATGAAGCTATATCTAGCTCTTGTGATTAATTCTCCAGCACTCACAGAGCGCTGTCTCTGAAAATGGAGGTTCCACTTTTTATTACCATGAGAATTTTGCCATTCCATCACCAATACTTGCCTTGAACATTCTTCCCAATAATTAATATTTCATAGAAAGCTGGGGTATATGTTTTAACAACAATAACAACAACATAATGATCAGTTAGTTCGATGTAATTCTACCTGAGAACTTAACAACACGTGTCTACTCGTATTAAGTGTTTAAGTTTGTATAGGATTGCAGCCTAAATAGGTCTACTCTGGGCCTAATCAGAATCTGATTGGGAGATTGAATGCCATAGTGAGCTCCATGGAGAAACAATATCTTGAAAAAGTATAACAAATCTCTCTCTTTCTCTCTCTTTCTCTCTCTCAGCACATTTTCTCCACTCTTTTAAAAAATCCATCTATATTATTTGCTATAATAGTATACGGGCATCTTTCACAGAAAGTGAATAATGTTCCCCTTTTATTTGAAGTATTTTATGCTGCACCTCAGCCAAAAAGGCTCCAGAGAAGAATATATATAATCAATTAAACAAGGCAGTCCTACCCACAGGTTTATTATATAAAAAGACATGACCCAAGGAAAAAGGAATTGGGAGGGAAGAGGGGGAAATATTTTTTCAGCAGGGCTGATGGAATGGCCCTGCTCCTCCCTCATCTCCCTCCATACAGTCTGCTGGAATGGATGCTGGTAAAAAAATAACTTCATGCTATGCCTTCACTTTGTGCATCTTTTAGAGAAAGTGAATAATGGTCCCCTTTTTCAGGCTTTTCAAAGCACTTAGAATTGTACACATTTCTATATAGTAAAAGCAGAATTTATCAATTTTACTTTTAATTACCTTTTACTTTGATTTTTTTAAACTTTTTAAATAATCAAATTGAGTTACCTCAATCTGCAATCATGGCTGCTCTTTAGCATCTTTCAAGTCTGGTAGTTTGTTTTTATTTTTTATGTAGATAAACACCAGCTAACCTGTTAAACATGTACATTGCCAGATGTAGCTCCATCTGTTCAACTAAACATTTTCACACCAAATCTACTGGGGGAAAGGAAAAAAAATACAGGATTTTGTAGGTGGCTTTCAGCAAATGAAATGATAAAATATAAACCTCAGGTGTTCGTTGAGAATTCTGTTCCTTAAAAAAAAATCTTTTTAAAAATCCATATAATTATTTCTATCGTTTGCCTTCAACTCAAAACATTCAGAGACAGAGCTGATATAGGAAAGGTACCAGAGACAAAACATAGACGTTAAGAATTAGTAAATAATAATAGAAAAAAGGGGGTCCACCAGTTGTGTGTGTATGAACAGGGGGCTGTAGGGGGAACTGGCAAAAAATCGCCTCTCTCCCTTCCATCAGAAGGAGGGTTCCACGAGAAGGAATCCACTCAAAGAACCTCTGGATCCACGTATTTGTCTCCAGATGTTCACAATTTAATCATGGCAAATAAAAACTTTGAGCTTTTCTGAGAATTCTGGCCGGGGACCAAACATATCTCAGCTTCTTTAGTAGGGGTGGGCAAAATGTAAAAGTGGCAGCATAATAGCAGCAGGGTGTGGCCCCAGGTGATTCTGGGGCGAGAAATTGACCCCAAGACCTCTGCAAGTTGCCCACCCCTGTTCTATAGCTTCATGTCCCTCTGGATCTGAGTATGTGAACATCTTCAAGATGTGTCCTTTAGACTAAAATAACCATGCAAAGCTCCATGCAAAGCTCCAGGCCCATCTTGACTTGCATTCCTTCATTGCCACCAACAAAGAAGTCTATCCCACTAGTTCCCTCAAAAGGGAATGTATGACCATCAGTGACTAGTACATGACATATAGAACATCAAGATATCATTTTGACTTTTTGGATATTTATCTCATATTTTGAGATGGCAAAACTGTGTCTGGACAGCACCATTTCAGAGTAGATGCCCACATGACTGAATGCTCCTCCATACAAACAACTTCATGCTCACAGAAAATGTAAAGTTAGAAAGAAGGGTTCTAGCCTAGCCCTTTCCCTGACATGCTAATTTTCAGTTGTCCAAGGGTTCATTTATTTATTGGTATAAATTATTTATTAGGTATTTATTTGTAAAAGGAGCTAATAATGAGAGTCTGCACCTCCAGACACAGGTTTATCACCTCGGTGAGAACTAGGTCACAGTTATGTTCATTAATAACATAATAATAGTTATGTTATTAATGTATTGTACACAGCCCAGAGAATTTCACTGGCAGTTTAAAAGCACAGTAAATGAACAAACAAACAAATAAAGTCTCACAGAATGCATGTCCTAATGGGAACCCAGTTGCTGCAGGGAATGAAAAAGTCATCTTCGTATTTCTGCCATAAGAAAAGGACATTCTCTACTTATGGATTAAATTTAAGTGAGAAAAGTGTGTGCACAACATGTATCCAACAGCCCTTTCATTAAAAACACTCTTAAAACATCACAACTGGAAAAATGCCCTCCTGGTCCTGCCTGGCAAGGAAAGCTTGTCTATTTCAATACACCCGTGTGTGTGTGTGTGTGTGTGTGTGTGTACATATAGCTTCTGGCACTGAATTGTGTAGACTTTAAGACATGGGTGCCATGTGATGAAGCAATAATGTCAATGCTGATGTTATATACAAAATGATCAGCTTTTTGCATGTATTTTATTTATTACATATATTACATGCATGTTACTGCAAGCAGTCAAAAAACTATTCTGCAGTGCTATGCATAAGGCCAATCTACACTAAGTTTACATGTGCAGTCAGGCTTCACATGACCACCTCAGCACATGGCACACATGGCTGGAAGCCCATCCAGATTTATTCAGTACTACAGAGGTGCTGCCTGCTGAGACATTAGTGAGATTAAGTCTTCAGACTGCTAGAAGAAGAACTTGGCCAATGTTTTTAATATTACAAGATTAAATTGAACACTTCTACTATACACTAACACAGGAATTATCGTCAAACACATTGGTATTCAACAGTTATTCTTGTTTGAAATCTTATTGTGAAACGGTTAAACATACTTCTGCCTGAAAGGCAAGTGTTCTTCCTTTCATATTTGTAAGGAAAAGCTGTCAAAAGGTTCAATCGATTCTACATTTTGAGCGATCTATATTTGTGAATAAAGCTAGAGGAACAACATGGAAGTTATACTGTCAGCAACCATAGTATATACACATTTTTTTTAAAATCTGTAAGTTTAGTGAAAAGTATAAATCCCACAAAACAGACTGATTTACACAAGCATATTCATCACCCAATGACTAAAAGGTCAAGTGATGATGTACATATATGAATAAGCCATCACAGGTATAAGACACACTTTTTTGTATCACAGCACCTTACACAAAGGAAATTTCCAGTGGAGTTAGTTCACATATTCCACTGCCAGTCATCAGGGTAGATTAGAAACAGGGACCCTGTGGTCCTCCGGATGTTGTTGAACTCTAACTCCTATCACTCCCAGCCAGGATGTTAATTGATGATGACAGCTGGAGCCCAACAACATCTGGAGAGCCACAGGTTCCCCACACTTGGAGTAGAGAAATCAAGTAATGCATGCGGCATGTGCAGACAAGGCCTGAGGTCACCAATGCTGCAGGCAAAGTACACAAATGGTTTTTGTAGTAAGGTAAATCGAAAGAATTACAAGAATGCTAAGAAATAAAGTAACTATAATTACTCTGTTCTTCATACGCTTTCATCTCATGACTAAAATGTAGGTAATATTAAGCTAAAATGTTCTCTGTCATAATATTGGTAGTATTAAAGAAGTATTATTTCACTTTCTATAGACCTTCTTTTATTTATGACCCTGTACAGTGGAAAACTCAAGTAACTCTCCTTAATGGAGTGGGAGGAGGAAATAATAAACCATCAAGACCAAACAGTGTCAAACAAGAAAGATTTATAGTAATATGAATGATATCAATAAACGTATTATTAGTGTTCCCAGGTATAACAGGTAAATAAACTTATTATCAGTGTTCCCAGGTATAACAGGTACAATATATGGCCTTGAACTTTGTGACTCTTCCCCCCAACCCCCTTTACTTGTAATGGTTATGGCTAATAATAAAAACACAGACTAACTCAACTGAACCCATTTTTAAATTGCATTCTGTTTGTAAAGAACAAGAATCAGGAAAAAGAGGGTGAAGGAAGGATGTAATTGATAACTATAATTAAATGGAAATATCACAAATGCAATATTGGGTGAGGGCACATAGGATGCATCTGCAGAGGCGTTCTGTCCTTTGCTTGCTGCTTTAGCATCAATCTGGTAGCATGCAGGAAAACAAGACTGAATGAAAGAAACACACAGAACCTGTATCCTCTTGGGGTCATTTAGCCAGGAGCACCAGTTCTGGCACCACAGTCATAACCGTTTCATAAGTATGATAAGCATAAATTTGATAAGCATAAACTCATAATCCAATCCTAGGATAAATTCTTATGCATGTACAGTCAAACACAAATACCAGTAGGCTAACAGCCATTTTGTGCTTGGGAAACAGTTTGGGAAGGGGTAACTGGGAACCGAAAAATAAACAGTCTTTCTTGCCTGCTGGTCCTCCATTCCAAATCCTTCTCTTCAACACACAATTGAAACCAGCAGCTGGGAAAATAAGCTTCTACAAGGTGAGATAGTATTCTAAAAGAACTCAGAGAACATAATTAACATTGAATTTGGTTCTGAATTTCCTAGGATTAATATAACCAACTGGGGGTGGGGGAAGTATTCTGTCTTGCAACAAGCTTTTATCATTGTTTGCTTTATGTTTCTCAGTGCATCTGTGTATACTGTGTGCTATCTCTCCCCATTCATATATATACTACATTGCTCTCCTTTACATGTAGAAAACCTGCACATATGTCAAATTATCTCCTATGTCTATCACCTCTCTTAATGTAACAGGTCACTCAAATGACATGAATTCAATATTTTCTAGCTGTTGCAAAGTTTTCTCATCATACCGGAGATGTGTCATATCTGCTGAACTGGAGAGACAGGAATTTTAAGTATTTCTCCTTAACATAGCCAAGAACTCTAAGGGTAAATGGGGGTGGTATGTGTGGCAGAACAGAAGGAAGCAGCCTTGCTGTTGCATGGCCTTGCAGAACCACTCAGACAAGAAGCCATAGTTGACCAACAGCTGGCATATAAAAGTTAGACTACGCAGAGCTCACAGGTCTGACAGCAGGAAAGATAATTTGGTGAACTTAATTTCATAATATTGCAGCTCCATAAAGTGTACAGTAACTGTATAACTTTCTTCCATGTTCTCTCCTGGACTTAGGCTTTAAGAAAAACAATAGGGTTGTCTCAGCTAAAAATGAAGGATGGAGAGCATGCAGAGGTTTAGTAGATATGCAACCACAGGTTACCCTTTCTTTGATATAGATATACTAGCAGGTTATTGTAAATGATCAGCAAGTGCAGCCCTGGCACATCAAAGGCATTATGGAGAGCAGGTCCAGAATTACTTTACCTGCATCTAAGCTGCTTGTATGTAATACATTTCAAACCTTGCATTTAATGTCTACAAACATCATGTGATGCAGTATCATCATGTTGTGAGTTTCCCCACCCCTACTCAGTATCAGTAATGGCTGCTGGTAGGGGCTGGGAAACTCATACAACATAATGATATGTCCCATGGTGTTTACTGATGTTATTAGCTAGGAATGTACCAGATCAATATGCAGATAAAGTAACATCTGCATGGAAGCATCACTTATGATGCTTTTCACACTTTTACAATCAACAGTGGTGGCTGGGGGATTAAAACAACTGCATGGTTATGAAGTCATGACTATAATACCACTTATCTATGATGACCATTGGTATCAAGGTCAGTATCTTTAAAACTATCCTAGCAGACCTGGTAGCTTTAGTGCTACCACAGAGTAAATGATATGATGATGATATGTAGCCCTAGTCTGAATATCCCTCTTGGTAAACTCAAAATATTCCATTTAAAAAAGACTAGTCTTAGAGCACAAGAACAGTACACCTACCAACTGCATATACGTACATGTTATCCAGGTCATGTGGGAGACCCAGCCTCTTTTATTATGGCCAACCTACAACTATTAAATATATAACATTTGAACCTAGCCTATATTTATGTTGACGTTTTATTGTAATATATAGTACTTCAGTGTGCTGTGGACAACCAAGAGGCTCTAGTTTAATGCACAATCTGTTATCTGGCAGGCTATTTCTAAAATTCGCTGTAGCTCTGCTAGAGTGTAAGTCATGCTTTCAAACTCCTATGTAAAAATTAAACGGAGTGTTTTATCCATTGTAATAATCAATCTTTGATTCCTTGGGTTTTATTACCGTGATTGCATATGTTTTGTCTATGAATTGATAACATGATAATCTAGCAAAAGGTTAAAATAAATGTAACATGGCTTCTTAATACATTCTTATGAGTTTCAGCATTCTGAACATCAGATCTTAGCCTCTCTGGAGGTTAGTGTGCCACATATGTATACAATAAAGGACCCGTTCAGATGAAGCCTGTACCCCACAGCCTGTGAGACTGGTAGTTGGTAATGGGATGACATGCCTCTTACCCAGTACTCATAAACATATACACACATACCATGCACAGAATGAAGCAGCCCTTCTTTTGTGGAACCATATATTGAACTGGGGCATTTATTTGAACTTAGGGTTTCTCTGACCCTGCAATCCAAATGCTGTGTACAGGGAGTCCCACATTCAAATACATGTGGTATCTCCTAGATTGGGGCTTGCATTTCCCTTCCATGTTGAAGAGTGTTCTATACATTTGATTTAGCCCATTTTTCTTAAAGGGAGATGAAGAGAATGGGACATTCCATAAGCATTTGAAAGTCTGTGTGAGGTTCTCCAACAACAATCCTTGTTTGCTTCTTAAGCTAAAATGTATGTGGCAAGAATTTTTAATGTCCTGCGGTTCTTTCATTCAGGGTATTTATATACAGCTTTTCAGGCCAATCTCACAAAGCAGTTTACATTATTAAAGCAGTAAGTGCATACAGTCTTCTGAGTTTGCTGTTAATTCTAACGCCCTCATTTCTATAACTTAACTGAACCAATACGATATATAATCATGTTATGAATGCTCTGAAATAGAAAGGTATTAAAAAAGAAAACCCTTTTAGTTACATACTACATTCACATATTTATTTATTGTGTGCACGTGTGAGTGGGTGTGCATTCTGAAATTAACCTCAAGCACGGGGGCCAAATCCAGCCCTTCAGGGTTCTCCAGACTGGTGATTTCCTGGCTTTGCACAGTTCCCCCACCCCAAAGGTGGAACTCTCTCTCCTAAGAGTTAGTTACTTGCAATAAAAGCTTTAAATTAAAATATGCTTTAAAAAAAAATGGCCCGGTCCCTTTTGTTTTTGACCCCACCCCCTTTTGCCTTCAGCTTCACCCACCACTGGAATGCGGCCCCCGAAAGATTTTCCAAATTGGAATTCAGCACTCAGGCTGAAAGAGGCTTAATACCCCTGGTGTTATGAATCAAAAGGTCCAATAGGTCAATCAACTGAGGACAGGTTAAAGACAGCCTTGAATACTTTATGATTGAATATACATTTGGTAAAGTTTAGAATGTGATAGAAAGAATGGATACATTGAGAGACTCTCATTGTATATTGGAATAGCTAGTGTAATGAGAATGTTTCTGATGGAATTTTAATATCCTGAAACATTTTCTTATTTCAATGTTGTAACTTTTAAACTTTAAAATTATGTTGGTTAGTTTAATAAAATTGGGTAAAATGTATCAACTTATCTTAAAGTATGACATTCAAGGTTAAAAGAATAAGACAAATTAGAGTTCCCTGATGATCCATGTGGGATTAAAATATTCCCACCTTCACTAGTAAACACTGAATCAGTACAAAGTGCGCTGTTCTTCTCAGCTGTGATGTATGGCTTGCAGCTATAAAACTGACAGTTCAACAGCGCTTCATAGTGTTAAACAATGCAAAATATTGCTCTGTTGCATAGGATACAGTATGAAGCCACTTTTTCCATAAAGTTGTGAAATGTACAATGAATAAAAATAAATAATATATTTTTATACCAAGTACTTGTAATCTCATTCACCACATTTAGCAGAGTAGCAAAATTCTGTTGTTGCTAGGTTCTGTTTTTTTTTAAAAAAATACTGAATGGAAAATTGTGCTTTTCATTTAATTGAAGTCTAATGACTTTTACATAACACAGTTACTAATTTGTGGGTCTGGCAGCAGTGAAGGCTTCAATTTATGTTCCCTGCCAGGAAATACATATTAGTATTGTAGTCATATAAATAAAAAGTTGGGGTTACATTCTTTTAGCCGTTACTTAGAACAAACATTATAGATTATAGAGGTACTATTAAAAATATAACACGATAACAGGGGATGAATACTGTGATCATGTAACTAACAAATCTTCATGGAACATGGGTTGCCAAAATGGACAAAGTATATGTAAATGTGACTACAAGAAATGAAGATAATGAACAACTACATTTGTTCAGCTTGAAAGCCTGTTGTGTCCAAAAGAAGGAGTTGGAAGAACTTTTACTAGCAGTGTTGAACAGATTTTTAGAAACCTAGAAAAGTACCTGTACAAATGATATTTGCTACAGATATTTCCTTTGTAAAAATGGGTTCAGTTCTTAATTCAATGTCCCTTTTCAATTTCAAGACACTTGAAATAACCAGACCCTGCAAATGGGTTATTACTTCAACCCCTAAAGAAGTAGATAAAATTCCAACACTTGGACATTTTTCTTTCACAAATGGGAAATACAACTCTCCAAATAGCAACACAAATATACTGAGAATTTCTGGAATGATTGATCTGAACAAGAACAACTTGCCCTATAGTTATGGCTTTTTCTTATCATCAACTAGAGGGAGCAAAGTTTCTCACTCAGTTTTCAGTACTCATTACTGGAAATTGTTCAGGTCTGGAAAACTATACATGGTTTGTTTAAGACTATTCAGCAAGCCAGCTTAGCCTCCATCTGTGCCTAGCTCTCCACCATCCACTGTGCCTATGACAATGGCATAAGGTATGCTATGCCTATGAGGCTCTGATTGTTATTTGTTTGTTTCTTATTGTTTTCTCCTGACATTACTTTTAGGGCTCACTGCATTAACATATGCTTCACTCAGTTATTGAGCAAATACTAAGATTTTGTGAACACAGTGCTGTTCAGCTGCATATTAAGTTTGATTTTCCCAACATCTGTTAGTGGCACTACAACTTTCTTTGATGGGGCTTCCAACAAAACAATGCTCACAAAATTGAACTCAGATTTTGCAGTTGCTCAAATAGCTATTTTTACAAGCTGGGATTTAAAACAAGATCAGCAGATATGAAGCTGTAAAGATGTGAAGTTTCCACCTCCTTCACCAACTCACAGAACAACTACTGATGTGCTCTTTAAGTCAAGTGTTACTGAAGAAAGACTCTGAAGCTGAAGACAAAGATGATACGACTCCTAGGCTAGGTGTAAGCAACTGATGTTTCCTGAGACGAATCTGTCTCCTGCCCTAATGATATCATGGCTGCCCTAACAAGTTTTTAAGTTATAGGCAAGAGAAAGGAGCGAGGTTTTATGGCAGCAGATCAATGGGATGGAGATAAAGCCATGGACCATCACCTCCTTATTCCTTTGTTCAAGTGGTCCTCCAGCAAAACTAGACGCTGACCTCAGTGCTATGGCATAATTAAAAGATTCATACAATCAGCTCCAAGTTGTGTGGCTCTAATTTTGTGCTTCTTAAACAGTGTATTGCAAATCACTTGAAAGTAAGATGCATTCAAAAACAATTATGTGTGTTATGTGCATATTGCAGGGGGTGGGGGGTCTGCTACTCTGTAAAGGGAAAAAAAAAACCTTTGGGCAGGCGTCTTCCCTCCTCAGCAAGCTCCCCTTCCCTCTTCTTTGATTAACCATAGACTAGAGTTATCCGAGAAGAGATAATAAACATTTTTCCCACCAAGCTCTAACTAGAAATTGCAAAGCCATTTCACCATGGATTTAAACTCTGGTTAAAAGCTAACTATGGTAAGGAAAACAGATAGGTCTGATTCAAATGGGAACATGCTGACACACTCTTCCGTAATTTAAATTCTTTCTTCATGTGTAGGGGAAAGAGATCAAAAGCTTTCACTCTAGATCAAACCATAATTCACCATGACAGCTGAAATTAAAGAACCATTGTTTGTTCTAACTATGGTTAGATAACCATAGTTAAAACAAACCACAGTTTCCTGAGTTTGAACATCACAGGTAAATATGGTCAGTTCTAATGTTAAATTGGAAGCTTTCAAACCCCTCCTTGTTTGCACTGAGGATGAGAGGAGAGGGGAGCATGTCAGACCGAGATTTGTGCAAGCTCATTCCCATAATGCTAACCCACGGTTTAATCTTACATCTGAGCCAGGCTACAGACTACACCATTGTCCCCTGTTCCTCCCCGTACAGCTCACTTGCGATGCAGTATCCATGGTATCATGGTTCCCAGCAGCATTTATGTTTTGTGTCTGAAGCTACCTGATACATTCAGGGACAGAAATTCAGTTCACTGTGGACAAATGTTTGAGAAACATCATAATGGCCTATCTTCCTTAAGTTTTTTTCTATGACTTTTGAAGCACCCACCCCCTGGAATGCTTTACCACCTGCCATTAGGCTGGGGTAAAGTTCTGAGGTTTAGGCATCTTCTTAAGACCCATCACTTCACACAGGCTTTCCCTGAAGTGTAAACCAGCCAGCTATGGTCTGTAGCACACACTACAGTGTGCAGTTTTACTGTTGATTAAGATTTTTATTATTTTGTTGTTTTATTGTTATAACTTATTGTTTGGAAGATATATTTTACTTTCACCATTTGACACCTCTGTAGAAGCTGGTATATAAATTTTAGAAATAAATAATAAATAGAAGTGAAACTCTAATCAAAGCATTTAAAGATGTCAAATATTATACATGCTCATATTTGGGAGATAAAACAAATATAATCTCTTCATGGTTATCACATGAAATATTAACTTCCAATTAAGCTGCTTTAGAGTTTAACAATTTCTTCATCTACAAATTCTAAACATGTGTATGTTTGCAGTGATGGTGGTATCTGATCACCATTGTTCCTTCACAGCCACTTTCCACAAAGTAATGGCTGGGGATCTAGCAGGCCCCCTGGTGAGCCATGTTCATGCCGAATTTATTCAGCCACTTTCAACATTTACTGTCTAATAGCCTACAGTGTGCTATTCCATTTCCGTAGACTAGAGTTCACCATGGCATGTGTATTTAACTCTGCATTTCCCCTTTCAACAAATATGATGGCACCACTAATTATGTGTATGCACTATAAAATGAAAAGAAACCATTATCATATAGTATCCAAAACATTTCCAGGTACATATATGGTACCATTTTTCAGTCTTAACTCAAACAGAATCTGAACCAGTGACCCTAGGTTAAAGATCTTTGAGACCCATTATCAGTCCCCTATGCTGGCTTTTTAAAAAAGCTTCAGTGTGTTAACACTGAAATCTATGTTGTTAAACAGTCAAATGTGTACGTGTTTTTATATGAATAATTTTCCAGGCACTATATTGTAATCACATGATTTGTCTAAGTTCTTCAGACAATGTTATCAAACATCTGCTCTGCAACATTAACAACATCTCTCAGTAGAAAGAATTCTTAGGAGCTTTCTGAGCATCTTTCCTATAAGGAAATTTTAAAGAGTTTTGTGATTATGTTTTAGTTGAGAAGAAAATTTAAGATAAAAACAAGATATCAGTTTATAAAATTATGAATGCTGTGGAAGAGTGAATTCAGATTATTCCCCCCACCCCCACCTCTCATAAATGCAAGTAGAACTCTTGAACTTGAATGCAAGCAGAACTCTCACTGCGATCAGGAATTCTGCTTCGTCAGGGTTCCCTATCATGGTAAGAGTTCTACTTGTGTTCAAGCAAATGCAAGTAGAACCCCTATTCAACACAGCAAGGTCCAAATGGAGGTGGGGCCAGTGCACATGGAGACATAAGGGGGCAGGGGCAGTATGTGAGCCCTCACATTTTCTCTTGAATGCTTGAATGGGGGTAATATTTCACACAAAGCATAATTAACTTACAAGATTAATTTCTGCAAGATATGGTAATGGATGCTACCCTATATAGGTTTTTTAAATATTTAGACAAATCCATAGATGATAAAACTATGAGCAGCTATTAGCTATGACTACTAAGTTGACTCTCCATATTCTTAGGTAGTATACCTGAGCATCAAAGCTGGGGACAAACAAGAGGGGAGAGGCCTTACCTTCATGTCCTGATGTCTTGTTTGCAAAGTTTCTCAGAACTATCTGGTTAGCTACTTGTGAAAAGAGAATGCTGGAACAGGTAGGGGTTTTTTTATATAAGAACCTATAGAACAGTTATTTTGTCCTCATCTTACCTTATATGTCAAGTGAATTTTAGTTTTAAAAATACATACAAACCTAAAATGCTTTCTTTTAAAAAATGTTGCTTAAATAAGTGAATGGCAAGAAGTACCACCAAGTTTTTCTGACATCGAATAAGTGAAAAAAATGAATTAGGCTGCAATCCTATATCACTTACCTAGCAGTAAGTCCCATTAAACACAGTTGGACTTACTTCTGAGTAGGCATGTATGATATTATGCTGTTAATCATGTTATGTTAAAAATACTTGCAGGATCTGGCAACAATGGTGACACAAAGGAAAACTAAGTCTTTGGAAGCCAAGGAACTCAATCTAAGCTAGGTAGTTTAAGTCACTCTCTTATTATCTCCAAGGAAGGCAACACTGTCAAAAACACGAAACAACTTTTATTTCAATGCACATATATATTTTTCTTCTCTTAAGGTACATGAAGGCTCTAATTATGCTTCTAATTTTTCTCCCATACAGTTCTTTATTTCCTCCACAGTGCTCTCCGTGTCATAAGCTTAATTACTGCTGACCTTAGCTGGAATCCTTTTTAAAGACTACAGAATAAGAAAGAATAATAATCTTCTCTACAAGACTCTTAACATACGAGATAATATGTGGGCTCAACTGTACATTTTAACGCTATTTTTTATCCCCACAGAGTAAGTGGAACTCTAAATTCAATGTATTTGTGATTTATAATTTCAGAGTGACAGGAGGAATGATAGTGTAACTTAGGTCATAGTAGAAGTTGGGTCACACTATTCTGAGAAGTTTTCCTGCACAAGACCCATTGAAACAAATGGGAGATTGTGCTTTTGTTGAGTCACATCACAAACACTAAATATCATTCAAAAAACAAATCTCATTAACTCCCATCCCCTTTCCCCCAGTATCTTGACTCACTGTCTTCCAGCTACTCCTTCAATACATGTACCACAGTCAGGATTTTTGCTACTTTGGCCATTTTTTCTGTTTCAGTCACTTTGTGAACTGTTGCTGCACATCACACACATGGAGACATATTCCATGTCTCCTTAACCACATATTCTAAAGATGCTGGGTAGTCAAGAAAAATAAGCTAATCAACCAAATCACTCTAAAGTAAGGGTAACATTTTAATGTGCGTGTCTGGGGGAGGGGAGAGAACTGGAGACTAAAAATTGTCTCATGGTGTGTTTAGCTTAAAATAGACCAAATACCCATTCAAGCACACATAATTCAAGAGGCCTGCCTGCCAGCAATAAAGGCCAAAATTGGATACTTGGTGAGATTAATTATCTAGATAGGGCATGATAATGCAAGTCAAATGGGAATGTAATTAAAGTGCACCTTCCATGAAAATTATTCATTGCTGATGGATCAGGTGACAGATAAATCAAAAGGCTTTACAAAAAAAGTCACAGGTTAACTTCAGGCAGGCCTTACCTCTTTAGAGACTATAGTAACTATAGATGTTGAATGCAATGTTTCTATCTTACTCCCACTACAGTACTGGAAGGCAAAATAAAAGATTGCCCTTTACTTCCAAGAGAGAGAATGAAAATGCCTGCAAAACAAAAAGGCATCTACGGTGGAACAAACTGACTTGTAGGTTTCAGACTTGTCTCCTCAGTTTTTTTAATGTTGTTATGGTGAATCCTGCATAAAATAACGCTATAATGAATTAATAAATTGAGTAGTCCTTTGGATAAAGTTCTTACAGATGAAAGACAAATTGTGGTAATCCAGAAGGTTCATAAACTGGGTTAAAAGGGATAGAATAACTCCACATTAACATTAACTTCACATTATCATTGGGTTAAAAGGGGAGGAAGAACATCATTATCATTATACCTTCCTGAATTCAGCATGAATTCCTTATAGACACCAGAGGCAGCTGTGCATCCAAAATGCAGGGGCTACAACTCCATCTTGTCAAGGCATTTCCCACCACTTGTTTTCATCTGTTACATGCTTCTAAAGCTCCTCCTATCTGCCTTGTTCTAGTTGTATCTATATAAGCCCCTCCTACTAACAGAACTAGTAAAATGGATCCTTCATATTCACATTCAGAAATAGACCCCTAAATATCAGATACTGGGACAAGCAACAGGAGAATGTCAGTGTGCTCATGCCTTCCTTCTAAGCTTTCCAGTAACATCTGGAAGGCTAGTTAGAAAAAGAAAGCTAGACTAGATAGAGCTCAAGAGCACAAACTATGTACTGCAATGCAGCATCAATTTTACAGAATGCAAAGTAGTTCAACTAAGAGACAAGTGACTTTCCCAAGACCACAAACTGAGTACAAGGGAGGGATTGGACAAACCCAGAGCATCTGTCTGTCTGTGAGCATTAACTGTGCCCATCTGGGGGCTCTAACAGGCATGGCCTAGCGAACTATTTAATGTACAGAAGCCAAGGCAGTAATTGGGCAGTGCCAAACGGCATTGTCCATTTGGTGCCTGCCTGTAGGTTGGTGATACAACAACACACACACACATACAGACACACAGAGTAGTTTTAATTTGTGTGAAATAGCAAATTATTTTAGATTTTGATTATGTTGGTTTAATGATTTGGTGTTCAGCTGTATGATCGGTGGGTTTCTGTAAATCATTGTGTAATCATTGAAAGTTATTTATGTATTTATTTATTTATTTAGAATGACAAAACATGAATGAATTTAAGCAGTCCAGGAGAATGCAGTCTTTTGCCCACTCCAAAGCAGAGTAAGATCAATAGATATTTTTTTCACCAGTGATCTTTTTGATGTTTAAGAGACTGATGTCCCTGCCCCATCTGTGCCAAATACAGAGAGCAGCCTTAAGGTTTTAAATCCATCTCCTGAGCAGGGGAATTCTGGTGAAAGGGAACAGATAGGGGATTCCCTATATGCAGAGCAAACTTTATTAAATTTACTACAAACTAAATCAAATAAAGGACAAACTCAAAAATGTGGTTGTACTGTTGGACTTGTTTGGAAAAAGGATGGAAACTATAACAGATCAATTAGAGAACAGTATAAGCCTGAGTACAAGGGAGAGATGAAGTGAGCCCCAAACACTGAACTCCCTAAAAATACTATTCCTGGGCCAACCTTTGCTGCAGTGCCACAGTATACAATGTGCTGAATTACTCCTCTCCCTATCCCTAGACATACCACGTTTGTAGACACAAAGGAAAAACAAATTCAAGCAGCCTCTCAAAGCAATGCTGCACAAATTACTCCTTCACACATCCATAATTATTAATTGCTACTCAGCTGCTAAATATATTATTATTAATTCATTGCTGCATGATGTGGTGGCAATGGTCACTATATAAGTGGCTTTTAAAAGGGATTACCATGGCATATAAATATATTAGAAATTAATTAATTAATTAATTAAATATATGAAACAAGTGGTATAGACTGTGAGTGTGGGTGGCCAGGGGGAAGAGTCAAATTATTAATTGTTCTACAGACGACCTATTGAAGCAGATACATGTTTTAGATAAAATAAAATATTGGACTAATCTCTTCAACAGTGCAATCGTTGACATGTCTACTCAGAAGCAAGCTCCACTGAGTCCAATGGGATTTACTCTCAGGTAAGTATGTATAGGATCCCAGCCTATGTGATTTAGCATAATAAAAACGCATTTTTACTTCCAACATTTTTCTTCAGAGTTAACAGTATCAGGATTTTGCATAAGTGAAGAACTAGAACGAATAAAGCCATACAAGACTTAGCCAAGCTTATATAAATATGAAAAGTCAGTATTAGAAAATGTAATTCAAAATGTAGTATACTACATACATCCCAGGTTGCAACACTGTTATTTTTAATATAATTTCACTTTAGTCTCTTGCTGCTCATGAAACAAATTTCTAACATTTCCCGTATATAAACTTGCACTCTCTCCCATGAATCGAGGTTACAACATGGAGAGAGCAATCTTATGGCCGCTGGACACTGTCTAGCGGGCCATAGGATATGGTCTATTCTAGGAATCAACCTCGGAGCCCGTATCTGAGGTTGGTTCCCAGAGAACTGACCTCCCCCCTTGGAGGCAGTGCGGAGAAGCCCCATCTTCTGCACTCGGAAGATGAGCGCAGAGCGACTGAGAAGGGGTGTTCTGGGGGGCGTTCTAGGGCAAGGAGAGCGGAGCTGCACATACGACACATCCTATGTGTTGTATGGCAGCTTCCTCTCCCAGCCGCCCCCACCGGCTGCTAGACAGCTGAAAACAGCTGTCTAGTGAACAAGAGCAAGGCAGGAGAGGCATGGAGGGAATGATCCCCCGGTTCCTCTCCTGCCTTGCTTTGGATAGGCGACCACCTATCTACATAGGATTGCACCCTAACTGAGGTCCTAATAGATGCTTATTCGCATAAATGCACTCAGACACCCACACTCCAGTTCAGTACATTTTATATAGTATTGGAAGGAAAGAGGGTTGCACTTTGGCACAGAATTATAAAATACCTGGTTTTCTGGACTGTGAACTAGCTAAGTACTGGGATCCTGCAGTCACTGTGTGTTTAGTTTTGTCTGGAAGGTAACAACATTTGAAATATTTAGGAAAAGGTATGTCGGTGGAAATACTCCTTTTAAATATGGTTCAGTATTGATGGAGCACATGACCATGTCAAGGAAATGGACAATACAAGACTTCTGTAATTTTGCAAAACATTATACAGGTAAATGGAGTGCAGGCCATGATAGATCACAGGTTGCACTACAGACAGCGTGTTCTCCTTATGACACTATCAACAGTAGACTGTGTGAAAAAAGCCAGTGTAAAACAGTCAGTAGTTCCAGTTGTTTCTGGTTTTGGTTTAATTTGACAGGTATCTTGTTTTTAACTGTTAGTACCACAATAATTCCGTCTAAAAATAAAACTGTCACAGTAGTAAAAGTAGTATACCACTTGGGTATATGACATGTAGGTCTAAAAAGACAATACATTCTTAAGGAATCTGATTTCAACTTAGCTAAAGCTGTCAACCAAGCTTTAGCTAAGCAGCAATAAAAGGCAACTTGAATAAACACGATAAGTAGATGTTAGGGCTGTTTCTAAACCTCCCATTCCAATTTTGAACTTGAATTCACCCTATTCCAAATTCCACCAAAGTTTTGATAAACTGGGAACCAAAACGGAAACTGGAAGCTAGGAACCTCTGAGCACTACTCTGTCAAACTCAATGATATCTCTGTGTCAAACAGTGATGTGGAATAATGAGATTCAGGTGTGGTTAGAAGCACTTCAAGTAAGACAGGTCTGAGTAGACCTCAACTTACATGCCTTCACAACTTACTAAGACACTGTATGAGAAAACAAGGCGGAGAGAAGCCATTTTCCATAGTCTTGGTAGCTGTCGTGACTAGGCAGCCACAGAATGACACAAGATGAGAACAGCAGGAATTTCCTCAGCAAAGCCAGTGAGATGTGATTCAGCAAATTCAATTATTTCAGCTGAATGAGATTGTGAATCACAGTGACTCTGAAGACAAGACACTGCTTTTCTTTTTAACTCTGCAGTTTTTTTAAAAAAAAATGCTGACTGCAGGATAACGTATCATTTTTTTCATTTAAAAAATTAACAAATTTGATTAAATCAGTGCAAAAAAACAATCCCAAAATGAAACACCAAGGGTGTTTTGAGACAAGGCTTTTATCATGCAATAACCCTGCCTCATTCACAAAATGTTATGGGGGTCCAAACAACAGCACCTTCCCCTTGTATTACTCTCCTGTGTTTTCCCACTGCTTTTCCATATTTTTTCTTTCCACCAAAAAAACCTGTTAAGGAGGAAAAGATGAAATAGCCACAGAATGTCTTTTGACTGGTAATGTTAGGAGCTGTCCCTCTGGAAGCACCCCTGATGTGACTGCACTATTACGCTGTGATTCCTTTTTATGCTTGAGGAGTAACCCCATTAAGGCTGCAGTCCTATACACACTTAGCCTGGGTCTAAGCCCATTAAAGTCCCATGGGAATGCACTACAATTTAATGAATGCACATGTGCAAATGGATAAATTAATTCTATTGCAAAATAAAAGGAAAACTGATGTGATCATGTCAAGATGCCTTTTGCACTGTGGTTAAATCAATGCTTATGTAAGTTGGTGTTCACCAGTAACCAATAAGAAAAACAAAACATGCACTGAAAAATATAGCTCCCTCACAAGCAAAGCAGTCTGAACAAAGGCTGGAAATAAAAAAACCAGAGAAATTGTAGACTGCTAATGTGGAAGTACTACTCAAAAACTAGGTCAGATATTTAAAATCAATCGGAAAAGAGTCAAAGGACTATATTTCAGTAGTAGAGCACATGCTTTGCATGGGGAGGACCGGGTCCAATCTGTGGTTTCCCCAAGGATGGGAAGGAACCCATTTGAAATCCTGAAGAACTGAAGTCAGCATAGACAATACAGAGCTAGATGGACTAAGCAGCTAGATGCACAAATGGTCTGCCAAGGTATGTGTCTTATGTTGAAATCTAGGGAGAACTTTAGATGGGGAGAATTTCATAATCATCCTTACTGACTATCATGCACCTCAGCTGTGCCGCACCTCAACAATTACATAATCCCTATAAGACTTCTTAGTTTTGCTCTGCATAAAATTGCACTAATGCTAGGGAAATTAGGTTCCTCTGACTCCCTTATAATTTGGCACAAGGAACGAACAACTCCATCATGACCCTACTGCAGATCCTTTCTCTTGTGCATAAAACCCTTTCTAAAATTTGTTTATGTAATACATTTATAAACCACCATATAATACACGTTTTTCAAGGATGGATAACCAATTAAAATGACACACACATCCTTTAAAAACAAACTATAATATTTGAACAGCACAAATGTTCAGACTTGCCACTGGGTTATATTCATATGGTGTTATTCCACTGATGGAAACAGTCAGTAAAACTGGGAGATGGCAATTCCCCTCCCTTCCGCAGCTCCCTGCGCACCCTCAAAATCTGCTCCAGAGATCTGGGAAACCTGCAAGAGCTGATTTTCAGATGGAGTGCTGCAGGGGGCAGGACAGTGGAAGTCCTGTTGCAGTAGCAGAGAGCTGCTGGTGTGACATTGGATTTAAACCACTGCTTCCTTTTGCCTGAATGAAGGGATCAGGGTCATATGCAGCATCAAGCCAAAACCTACATTACGTTGCACATCAGACCTTAGGGTCAGGTTGCAAATCCTATACACTAATATTGAACTTAGGTCCTGAGTTAGGACAGCTATGTAACCAAAACAGAGCTACTGAGAAACAAGAGGAAAGTCTCAGCATGCTCAGGGGAACCTGAAGGTTTGCAGAAGTAGAAAAAGGAAAAAGCTCCAAATGGCTCCATGAAGACTGAGCATGCCCAGCAGCCACAGAAAACTAACTGTTTCAGGGGAGGGTGAGATGGAATGGAGTATCCTGAAGGAAGGCATGCCTGCTGGCTAGAAGACTGTACAGGAGCACTCCACAGTGCAGCATTTTGTTACAGGTCCCACTTGTCCTAGATAAGCAAAAACAAAACAAAACACACACCTAACAGAACATAGCTTTACCTCTTTCAGTTGAATATCTGTATCTTCCAGATTGCTTCATAGCTAAGTTGCCATTTTTTTCTCTCTGTTTAACATTAACGCACACATTCATGCAGGCACAAAGAGCTAGTGTATTTAAAATACTGATACCCATCATATGAGTATTTGCTGGGTACAAGAAAGAAGGAAAAGCAGGTGTCTGTGGACTTACAAGGGAATTCAGGTAACTTGTGTTGCACCACGGTCAGTGATGACATATCCCATACCATGTTTAAGATATGAGGGGAATTCATGCTGAAGAGAGAGAAAAGAAATTAGGGTGATGTGATATACACAATTCCACTCCACTCCTGATCTCGTAACCGCCATGGAGGCATCAGTCCTGTAAAAGGAATTACTTATTCAGAACAGCAGCCACAACCAGCCTCTGAAATATGCCTCAATATCTGGCTGTTATTTGCTGTATGCCGGAAAGGAAACAACAACATAACCTTTGGAAGCATCCATACTGAGCACTTTAACAAACTGGGCAATGAACATTTCAGTATAAATTCATGTGTGTCACTGAACTTTATAGTTGATTTGTTCAGTTGTATTGTAGCATAGCCAGCTGTGTTCAATTATATTGAACACTTCATCTGTTTCAAGCATTTGACCAAAGAAAGAGATAAAGACTGCAAAGACCCTGTACACTAACATTACAGAATGAAAAAGTAAAAAACCCACAAGCTATCTCCTATCTGGTTGTTTACTTTCTGGAATTCAAGACTACTGACAACAATAATTTCAAAACAAGATCACAATATGAACAAATATTTATTCACAGAATACAAACTTGTAAAAGTTCCTGAATATTTTCTAGAACCCCACAGAAACAGGACAATATAAAAGATGTATATTTGATTTAGCCCAGGAATTCATTTAATTTCATTGTTACAGTGTACATGGGCATGTACACATTGATTCACTAAGTTAGAATTTTCCTTCACTTTACTGCATGCTTAATCCTACCAGCTGACATCAAAGATGCATAGCCTGGAAACCAAAGAACCGTATGTGCATGCGAATTACTCAACCTTCTGTTCTAGCGGCTACAGCCACACAGACTGAAAAGCTTCTCCTGAAGGTTGGTGCACCCTCTGGAACAGCATTCTATGAGGCACGGTGCTACCAGAAAGGATATTAGATAACCCCCTTCACATGCACGCTTCACATGCTTCCCAATGTACGAGCGAAAGCAGTTTGTGGGTACGTCACTTTGGATTGTTGCTACAGAATTTTTTAAAACTTTACTTCTATACATTTTAGTCAGTCAAACAAGAGCAGGATTGCCACCATGGCATATCATTGCTGTCCACTGGACAATGAGGTTAACCAGGGCTACTAGTCATGATGGCTATATACTACCTCCAGTATCCAGTACCTTTGAATACCACTTCTAGGGCAAGATGACCAGGAGGGTACTATTGCACTCATGTCCTACTTGTGGGTTTCCCACGGGCAGCTGGTTGGCCACTGTATGAATGGAACACTGGACCAGACAGGTTCCTGGTCTGATCCAGCATGGCTCTTATGTTCTTACTATTCTTGGTAATATATGGGTGTTGTTATGTAACACTTAGACCAAACAACTCCGTTTATACTTACTCTTTCATGTTCTACTGCAGTTAATCACTAAATATTGTTAAAATTGAAATAGTAATTATCTCATGTCGACATGCTATGGATAATTAAGAATTGCTCACTCCAAAGCCATACTAATTGTTTTACACGGGTCTCCTTCTCCTTGCATCCTCTCCAACAGAAGTACCTACTAGTTTGTATGTGCATTTCTGTCACGTACTTTGTCACAGAACATATATCATCTTTCTTGCTCATACCAGATTAATTTTGCTTCCTTGCAGCAATTATCTCTCCCTTTGTGACTGACCTCCTAGTAAATGGAGTGCAGAGTTGCTGGATCTCCCCCCTGCACCCGGCCACTGTGGATCATTTTACTACTTAATTGATGTTTATTTTGTGCTAACAATAGAAAAAGGGAATTTAAGTCATAATGTAGCATATGGAACTAGTGACAATGATTTAGCAATTATAACTGACGGCTTTTAAAAGTTTAGATCTTGATCATGTTCTTTCATTTACCCTATTACTTGGATCAGTTGGCTAAAGCTGTTAATGATCCTTTTGGATCAATGTGTTTTGCTTGTAGCAATGATTTCCTGCAGTGGTGGAGTTGTACATATGTTTTCATAGACGGCTCTGCATCATTCCACCAGACTGCTTGTCTACATCAAATTTGCTCTCATTTATCATTAACGAAGCAAAAAATAAGATAATCAACATTTACTATGTTAGCATTAAATACGGAACACAGGATACCAAATACTACTGGCCATTTACAGCTACCTCAGCAAATTGCTCACAGGGTTGGTTGTTGGTGGTGTTTTCTTCATTGTAAGGGAGCTTGCTACAGAAGAATACCATATTGATATACTTTGTGACTTTATCAATAGGTGATTAATATGGTACAGTGTGCAGAAACAGCCATTTAAAAACACAGGCCTCACAGCATTGTCCAATAAAGTATGCATTTCAAAGACTGACAAACCCTTGAGTAGACCCAAATATATTTCCTGTGTGCTATACTACACTAATTTAACTCTCTAGAAATGAACAAGTACATTGTTTTGTGTAATGGAGAAAAGATGTATTTTATAAGGTGTAATGAAGGAAGCACAAATGGGAGTGAGGGGGAGGAAAGAAATACATTTTAAAGAATGGGCTAACTATGCAGGGTTAGGGTGAGTTCTAAACCATCGTGAGTTGGTTTTTCGCTTGCTAACCCAATAGATGATCAGGCATTCAGTAGCTTGTTTCCCCTTCCAGTCCCCCCACCAGCTACCGGCACATATCCCAGGTGCCCTTGTGGCAGAACTCCTTATTTCCTCAGTCCCTACATCAGCACCCTTTCTGCAATTGTTCCCCTGGGTGCCAGCTATTGAAGGAAAGTCCCCCCCCCACCTGCATCAGATCGTCAAAATAATTAATTTTCTGAGCGCTTATGAACACAGTAACGTGTCCACAAATTTCACAGCTGCAGAGTTTTGAATGTGTACCCTCGCACAGGACGGAAACAAATAATAATAAATAAAAGGTTACAAATGCATTTGGGACACTCTCCAGTGTCCTTTCTTCCTGATTTTTAGCAGCACGTGGAGGGGCACTGAGAAGGGATAAGGAGGATGGCAGTGGCGTTAGTGAGATTGTGAGGAGGGGCACATATTTTCACCACTTTTCCCAGTCTGCTCTCCCAACAATCCATGATGAATTCACCCTGCCAGGTTCGTACATCACATCAAGCCACCATGTAAACAAGCCACCCTGAACAACCCAACAACAAGCCATGGGTTCAGGGTGGCTTGTTCATGAAAAATAAGCCACCCCAGAGAAACTGCACCAGGTGGGTTGTCGTATTGTACAAATCAGGTCTCAGATTCCTCTGTATCAGTGCTTCTCAGATGAAGTAAAAAAGACAACATACCGGCTGAGATCTTTAGATCTCTGTGTGCAGAGGCCTTGTTCTCAAAAGCCAAGGAACTTTGCAAAACAACTTTCCATAAGATATGAGGATTTGTATTCTGAAGGGATTCAGGAACCTCCATGAACACTTAGAAACGCTTTGTACGTGCAGACTCTTCTTTTAAACAAACAAAGCTGGAAAAATTTCAGGTGCCTAATCATCTAGTTTGCTAAAAAAAATCTGGTGCTGGACTCCTTATGACTCTTAAGGAGTTCAGACTGATTCCAAGTATTTTTTCTAAAATTTTCAAATACTTAAAAAAATTTTTTTAAAAGTAACTCTCTTTTATGGTGTCTATTTCAGAAATACTACTACACATTCCCTTTTCAACATATATGGTGATTTTTTTTAATTTAGTTCTTACAAGGAGCTACATAGATATCAGAGAACCTAATGCTGAAGTAAATTTCACTACAATAGTGTCCATTTGCTTATCTAAAAGCAGCCGTGAACTGTTTATCAAATGATACAGAATAATACTGGGGATTTTATATAAGCCTACAGAAACAGGGCAGAGAAACATTATCTGTTACTAGTTTCTTTGTGCTGTGTTATTACAACCAGGTTTTTAAAAATCAGTCAGCAATCCAGAGTTTAAAAAAATGTTTTAGTGCTAAACTTGCCCTCCAATGATGTAAATTATTATAAACTGCTTCAATTATTTATTTTCAGGATACATCTGCACCAGTTGTTCATCAGAGACTAATTAGCACTGGGCCAGTTATCCACCCATACAAGTATCACACCTCTCTAAATCAAGTAGAACCTCCACTCAGTCATGGCAGCTCACTGGGTGACTTTGGGCCAGTCACAGACTCTCAGCCCAACCTACCTCACAGGGTTATTGTAGGAGAAGGATAATGTAAGCAGCCTTGGGTTCCTCGCAAGAGGAAAAAAGGCGGGATATAAATGCAATAAATAAATAAATAAATTCCCATGCTGCTCCAGAAAAATAGCTTCTCAAAATGCCTCTTTAACAGTGCAACCCAGTGTTCAGTGGATGCATTCCCAGGTAAGTATGTATACGATCACATACATTCCCAGGTGAGTATGTACAGTCAGGGCCAGAAATATTGGAACAAGGATAACTGTTTTGGCAGTTGGCCTCTGCACACCACCACACTGAAGTTGAAAGGAAACACACTAGGGATGTACGAAAGTGACTTACCTTTTTGCGGATTCTGTTCATGGTGGGGGGGAGGTGTTCCGTCCCTCCCCCCGGAATCCTCGATGGGGGAGGAGGCGATCTGGTCCTCCCCCCTGGAATCCTCGATGGCCGGCTGTGCTCCGCGGCAGCTCCGCGGAGCAGCAGACCAGGCCCAGGCCATCTGCAGCTGGATTTCCAGCCCCGGAGGGCTCTGGGTAACAAAAAAACCCCACACGTATGCAAATGGCGGCGGCTACAGCCGCCGCCATTTTCTTTCCTTATTTTTCACCATCTTAGTCTACGTCAATATTTACATAGACTAAGAGAAAGAAAAGAAAGGGGAATGCAAATAGCATAGTGGGCACTATTTGCGTTCCCCTTTCTTTTCTTTGTCTTAGTCCACGTAAATATTGACGTAGACTAAGATGGCGAAAAATGAGGAACGAAAATGGCGGCAGCCATAACCGCCGCCATTTGCTTACGCGTTTTTTTTTTTAACCCAGATGTGATAAGCTACGTAAGTCTTTACATAGCCTATCACGTCTATGGGGGGGGGGGAGACAGACTACAAATGGCGGCAGCAGCCGTCCGGAAGACCAGCCGTCACCGCCGAAGCCGCTGCTGTCCGGAACATCCGCCCCAGGTAAGTCTCGTCCCGGGGGGGATCCGTGGGGGGCGGGGGGGCAGGCCGTTCTGCGATGGATTTCAGGGGGCCGAATGCACTGGCATTGGCCTCACCGAGATCCGTCACGGAATTCTCTGACATCCCTAAAACACATCCAGATGGGAGCGAAGTCAGGACTTTCAGCTGTAATTCAAGGGGTTTGACAAAAGTGGGGCACTAATCATTCAGGAAGTACAGCCAGTGGCATACACACACACCCATCCTTGGTGGCTCATAAGTAATCGAACATACCAACATCATTTCAAACTTAAGGATCGCCTTTCATACCTGGATGAAAATCCTTTGCAGTCAAGGACTGCCTGAAGTCTGGAACGCATGGACATGACCTAATGCTGACTTTCCTCCCTCGAGATGCTTTGCCAGGCCTTTACTGCAGCTGCCTTGAGCCTGCTGCTTGTTTGTGGGTCTTTCGGCCTTCAGTAAGTAAAAAGCATGCTCTATTGGGTTGAGATCAGGTGACTGACTTGGCCATTGAAGAACATCCCACTTCTTTGCCTTGAGAAACTCTTGGGTAGCTTTTGCTGTATGTTTTGGGTCATTATCCATCTGCAATATGAAGCAGCGTCCTATCAGCTTGGCAGCATTCGGCTGAATCTGAGCAGAAAGTATAGCCCTATACACTTCAGAATTCATCCTGTTGCTTTTATCAGCAGTCAGGTCATCAATAAACACCAGTGACCCAATTCCATTGGTGGCCATACATGCCCATGCCATAACAGTGCCTCCACCATGTTTGACAAATGATGTGGTATGCCTTAGATCATGAGCTGTTCCTTTCCTTCTCCATACTTTTCTCTTCCCATCATTCAGGTACAAGGTAATGTTGGTTTCATCAGTCCAAAGAATCTTATTCCAGAACTGGGCAGGCTTTTTTAGGTGTTTGCTGGCAAAGGCTAATCTGGCCTTTCGTTTCTTGAGCATTACCAGTGGTTTGCACCTCGTTGTGAAGCCTCTGTATTTACATTCATAAAACTGTCTCTTGACTGTAGATGTTGACAATGAGATGCCCACCTCCTCAAGAGCGTTCTTGACCTGGCTAGATATTGTGAAAGGGTTCCTCTTCACCATGAGCAGAATTCTGCGGTCATCCCCTTTAGTGGTCTTCCATGGTCTGCCAGGCCTTTTGCTGTTGCTGAGCTTGCCAGTTAATTCCTTCTTTTTCAGGATGTTCCAAACTGTTGTGTTGGCCACTCCCACTGTTTTTGCTATCTCTCTGATGGGTTTATGTTCTTTCCTCAGCCTAATGATGGCCTCCTTCACTCGCATGGACACCTCTTTGGCCCTCATGTTGGGAGTTCCAGTGAACAGCTATCAAATGCAAATGTAACACTCAGAACCCCCTCCAGGCCTTTTATCTGCTTGATTGGTCATGAGGTACCCAGGAAACAGGCCACACCTGGCCATGCAGCTGCTTGTCCGCCATTCGTTCGTTTACTTATGAGCCACCAACGATGGGTGTGTGTGTATGCCACTGGCTGTCCTTCCTGAATGGTTAGTGCCCCACTTTTGTCAAACCTAGGGATGACGAAGAATTTCTCCCCGAAACTTCGGGGGGCCGAGCACCAACGTGTTCGGCCCCCTGAAGAAGTTTCGGGGAGAAATTCTCTGCCCCCCCGCCCCCCAGGGACTTTCCTTTCCCGAATGTCCCTCCCGGCGGCGGGTCCCGGCGGCGGTTCGTCGGGTCTTGGTCAGGGGCAGGGGCGGCAGCTGGTCTTTCGACCGGCTGCCGCCGCCGCCATTCCAATAAAAGTAAAAAAAACAAAAAACGCCCCCGTGATAGGCTACGTGATGATTAACGTAGCCTATCACGGCTAGATTTGCAAAGTCAGCCGTGATAGGCTATGTAAATCGTCACGTAGCCTATCACGGGTGACTTAAAAAAAAAAAACGCGTACGCGAATGGCGGCCCCCATAGGGAGCCGCCATTCCCGTTCCTTATTTGGTGGCTGTAGTCTACGTAAATGTTTACGTAGACTACGGCGAAAATAAGGGCAACGCAAATAGCGTTGCCCTTATTTTCGCCGTAGTCTATGTAAACATTTACGTAGACTACAGCCACCAAATAAGGAATGGGAATGGCGGCTCCCTATGGGGGCCGCCATTATCCATACACTCTTTTTTTTTTTTTTTAAGTCACCCGTGATAGGCTACGTGACGATTCACGTAGCCTATCACGGCTGACTTTGCAAATCTAGCCATGATAGGCTACGTCAATCGTCACGTAGCCTATCAGGGGAAGTTTTTTTTTTTTTTCTTTCATTACAATGGCAGCGGCGGCAGCCGGTCGAAAGACCAGCTGCCGCTCCCGCCTCGCTCGAACACCCGCCGAACCGCCGGCCGGACCAGCTACCGGGAGGGACATTCGCAAAAGGTAAGTCCCGTCCCGGGGGGGGGGGTGCAGGGGGCGGGGGGGTGCGGAGGATTTCTCCCCGAAACCTGTTCGGGGGGCCGAACGCGTTGGCGCTCGGCCCCCCGAAGTTTCGGGGAGAAATTCTCCGCCATCCCTACACCTAATCTGATCAATTTTATCTGCAGAGTGCTGTGCCAAGGCCTCACAGGAGGCCTTAGAATGCTCCAGTGATTCCGGAGCCACAGGACCGACCAGGCTCCGGACCACTTGGAACAGCCTCCTGGGACAGCACTCTGCAGATGCGATGGAGGCAGCATAATATTCCTCTTTTGCTGCCTTCACCGCCACGTGATAGGCTGAAGATACAGCTCTAGCCCGTGTCTGATCGTCTTTGGAGTGAGACTTCCGCCACCAGCGCTCTAGCCGTCTAACCTCCTGTTTCAGAGCTCGTAACCACGGATTGAACCATGGTGCAGTCCGAGCCCTGTTCAGGGGGAGAGGGCGTTTCGGAGCCACCCAATCTAATGCCCCAGCGATTGCGGCATTCCAGCCACCCACCAGGGTCTCGACCGAGTGGCTGTTGGCATAGACTATGACTATGACTGGCATAGACTATTGGCATAGACCTTTACATAGACTATGGCGAAAATAAGGGCAACGCAAATAGCGTTGCCCTTATTTTCGCCGTAGTCTACATAATCTTTACGTAGACTACAGGGACCAAATAAGGAACGCGAATGGCGGCTCCCTATGGGGGCCGCCATTTGCGTACGCGTTTTTTTTTTTTAAGTCACCCGTGATAGGCTACGTGATGATTTACGTAGCCTATCACGGCTGACTTTGCAGATCTAGCCGTGATAGGCTACGTTAATCGTCACGTAGCCTATCACGGGGGCATTTTTTTTTTAACTTTTTATTTCGCGGCCGGGCGAGGCGGGGCGCCTCCTCCCCGGCCTGAATTTCGGCCGGGCGAGGCGGGAAGCCTCCCCCCCCGGCCTGAACTTCGGGGGGAGAGCAGTGAAGCGCCTCCCCCCCACCGCGAAAAGCTGCGAGACCAGGTAAGTGGCTTTCGTGCACTCCTAGTCAAACCCCTTGAATTACAGCTGAAAGTCCTGACTTTGCTCCCATCTGGGTGTGTTTCCTTTCAACTTCAATGTGGTGGTGTACGGAGGCCAACTGTCAAAACAGTTATCCTTGTTCCAATATTTCTGGCCCTGACTGTATATATATATATAGTTTCCCCTGAACCATGAGGGCTAGAGAAACATGTTTTTTTTAAAAAAAAAATCAAATGAATATTAGTCTGATTTCCAGCATTTTTATTCACAGAGTAAGAACTGTGTGGCAGAGTAAGAACTTGTAGCGGTCATGCAGACTCCCAGTCTTAGAAGTAAAGTTTTTTTTAAAAAAAACTTCGATGGATGTGTGTCAGTATAGAAGGCAAAGGAAAGCTAAACGTTTTTAAGAGAGTTGGACATGGTTTGAGAGGCATTTCTTCCATGCTGTTAGGAATGGAGAAGAAATTCATTCAGTTCACATTTTAATGTGAACTTACCTAATTTCACACTTTCAGACCAATACATGAACTGAAACTCAGTTACCCTTCAAAATTTGCATTTCTCTGAATTTTGCAGTGGAGTTCACCAATTAAACAATGAGTAAAAATGTGTATATTACAGAAAAGTGCACACAAAATATGCATGTATTAGGGAAAATTACTTTCAAAATGCATATTATTAACATTGCTTGCAGAAATGTGTGCTAGACTAGATTGTGTATGAAAATGTATAAATTAGGAAGAAGTGTGCACAAATTTTCATGCCGAATTTTTAAAAAAAATTTTTTAAAAAAAAGTTTCGGACAAAAAGAACTGCAGATTTGAAAAACGAGACACTTAACGAAACCAAAATTGAGAGATGCATCTATCCCTACATGATATGCCCTTTTTTTTTTCTTTACACACCAAGCAATACAACTTTTGCCTGGAAGATACAGCAATGTAGCTTGCTACATCTTAAAATATTAAAATTATTCCTATAATCACTTGAATGACCAGACTTCTTATTTTTCATCTGATGCTTGTTTCATGGAGACAAGACAGCGACTGTATTTAGATTTAACTCAGGCATAAAACCAGTTACTAAATCCTGTCAGATACCTAATATATTAATCTGACATAGGGGGCAATTATCTTTATTTGGGCTACACCAGTGTAAATCAGTCAATGAATCATTTCTATAAAGCGGTTACAAAATAGACTCAGCAAAGAACACTCTGTATAATTCTACATTGATGTGGTAATTCTTTTATTTAGTTCTAGTATTTTAAAATGTAGAAATAGTTAATATTATAAAGAAAAATAAAATGTTTCTGGTCAAGTATTCGTACGTTGTTGTTGTTGTTGTTTTTATTGTTTGTTTTTGAAACCAAAGATTTGTACATATAATACACAGACATACCCTGTGTAACCTTCAGCTTTGAGAGGCATTCAGCTTAATATGAGGAAATTTAGAAATGGAAGGGGAAAAACAGCTGACTGACTTATAATTTTAGGCAATATTAAAACCTATTTTGTAGCTCTTTGAGTGCTTTTTCTGGGAAAAAAAAAACAAACTTCCTTTCTACACTTTATGGTGTTAATAATGTTTCCGAGTCACCTAAAGTCTGCCTTCCTATTGACTGAACTCCTGTGATGTTTAGAATGTTTATGGATACTCTATTTCAAAGCTGACAGTGTTGGGCCTCAGTGGTTCATATGTATCACAAAATCATTTACTATGACAAAAGTACTGCTGTTGAATGTAGGCTCCCCTCTGACTGCTGAACCTTATTTGTGAAAAACCATGTGTGAATATCCATATCTGTCTACTAGTTGCCCTTGCAGTATCACAGTGACTGATTACAGATACCCAGTTAGGTTGTTGGCTGCTGATCACTAGCACCTTTATATACACTTATTTTGTTTTGTACAAGATTAAGAAATCACTCTGAATGATACCATATTCCTTTAATATTTTCCTATAAAGTTAGGGTGACCACTTACGCGCTGCCACAAAAGGGAAATGCATCACCAAAAAAGATGACAAAAGAGGACACATTTGCATTAAAAAATGTGTGTAGTAATTTATACGTATAGATGCAAATTCAGAAATAATAACTAATTTAAATAGAAACACAGTACATCTTATCAGAGTGGGGAAGATAGTGACCAGGTTGTTCACCTGTGCACCTGCTCGGTCAGCTATCCAGGTGTTGATGTGCAACTTCAAGAACCCTACTGTACCTTCTTAATAATTCTTAATCTTTAAAGCAGGCTTGGACTAGGCATAGACGGATAAACCTCCATCTTCTCCCTTTGCCCGCCCACACAAGCTGCATGGTAGGAGCTTCAGGACAGCTTGGCGATCATCCGAAAAGTGCAGCAGGACCATGCCTCCCTTACCGAGCCATGATTGTGCACAGAAATCGTGACTCGGGTTAGCTCTGCAAATGTAAAGTTGAGTCTATGGCTGCCTTAAAGGGGCAGATTACAGGCGCAAGGGCCCTTTACGCTGTAAACATGACTCACTGCCCCTTTAAGGCAGCCATAGACTCAACTTTAAATAAGCGGAAGTAACCGAGCCATGATTGTGCACACAATCGTGGCTCAGTAAGGGGACGGACGGTCCCACAGTGCTTTCTGTCAGTTGCTGAGTGGGGAAGTGAGCCCCCTGCAGCCTGGCAAGCAGGGTCCGAGAGGCTGGATGGGGGCTGGAATCTGTCAGACTCCACCCCCTCAGACTCCTGCACCATCCCTAGCTTGGACTACAGCTTTTCAAACAGAGAGGACACCTTCAAAGAGAGGACTGACAGAACTTCAAATTGAAGACTGTACTCTGTAAAATAAATAGGACACATGGCTACCCTGTATAAAAGTCTGTAAAATCTCTTGTTTTTAACACCAAAGTCATTTATCAGTCCTTTCTTGACTGTACAATAGGAGAGGGGACAGCAAATAAAACGCTTACGCAAACTGCATGTATGAAGTTCACTAGCCTGTACGCTGGATATGCAGGTGGCTTACTATCCATGGCAGGGAGATGCCAGCCAGCATAAATGTTTAAGACCAAAGTGCCAAGTTTCTCTTAGTGTCTTAGGTAGGGATGTTCGAAAGTCACTTACCTTTCCGTGGATTATATTGATGGTGGTGGGGGGAGGCGTTCCATCCCTCCCCCCAGAATCCTCGATGGGGGAGGACTCAGGGAGGCGATCCATTCCTCCCCCCCCCCGGAATCCTCCACAGCTGGCTGTGCTCCGTGGCAGCTCTGTGGAGCAGCCGGCCAGGCCCAGCCAGGCCAGAGCCGTCCGCAGCTGGATTTCCGACTGCGGAGGACTCTGGGGAAAACCCCCCAAAAACCCGCGTACGCAAATGGCAGCAGCTACGGCCGCCGCCATTTGCGTTCCTTATTTTTGGCCGTCTTAATCTACGTAAATATTTACGTAGACTATGACGGCGAAAATAAAGGGGAACGCAAATAGTGTAGCGGGCGCTATTTGCGTCCCTTTTTGATTCCCCGTTTTAGCCTACGTAAATATTTATGTAGGCTAAAACGGCGAATCAAAAAGGGACGCAAATAGCGCCCGCTACACTATTTGCGTTACCCATTATTTTCGCCATCATAGTCTATGTAAATATTTACGTAGACTAAGACGGCCAAAAATAAGGAACGCAAATGGCGGCGGCCGTAGCCGCCGCCATTTGCGTACGCGGGTTTTGTTTTGTTTTTAAACCCAGCCATGATAGGCTACGTAAATCTTTACGTAGCCTATCATGTCGTTGTTTTTTTAAAAAAAAAACCCAGCCATGATAGGCTACGTAAATCTTTACGTAGCCTATCACCTCATTTTGTTTTTGTTTTTTTTACACAAGACTGCAAATCGCTGCGGCGTAAGCCGGTCAGAAGACCAGCCACCGGAGCCGCCGCTGCCGCCACCTGGAAAATCTGCCCCAGGTAAGTCTTGTCCTGGGGGGGATCCGTGGGGGGGTGGCAGGCCATTCCGCCACAGATTTCGGGGAGCTGAATGCACTGGCATTCGGCCTCACCGAGATCCGTGGTGGAATTCTCTGCCATCCCTACTCTTAGGAGAGCTTAAAATCACAATTAAAAAAAGGTTTAATTTGCACTTCTGACTACTGTCTTTCACATTTTGGGGTGTAGGTGACTAAATAAATGAACAAAATTGCCATGACCTTTTGCTACAACCCGTGCAATGTTACATACCAATTTCAATTTTAATTATAGCACAACACAAAATAATTATATTATGGAGCCTGAGCAATGTGGCCCTGCTGTGTCACTTATCCTGTTACATACATCTCCTCCTCCATATTATTCCAAAATGACAAATTATTTGATCTTAATAATCTGCCATCTGCCCTCCTATTCTCAGATGATTTGGCATTATTTTTCCCTTTTCTGATCTGGCTTCTTTGTCTCCTTAGGGTTTGATGTTGTATAGGCAGAACAAAGAGGAGTAATGACTCGTACATACGCTATAGCCCTTCCCCTTTGTCTCTAAATAATTTGATGCTATCTTTACACAATGATTTGTATTTTGTGAATGCAACCTCAAAGAATGAATACAAACAAAACCCAAGAAAACTTCATTGCATGATGACTGATCCACTGTAGCATATGGCCTCCTAATGTGATGGCAGAGGCATACTCACATCTACACACTTCTAAAAAGTCTGACTACATAAAATAACCATTAGCACAGAACAATCATACTCACAAATAAGAACTGCATGAACTCCAGTTTACACAGCTATAAATAAGGCTAAATTTTTCCTTCTCTCCATGGTAAACTTTTTAAAAAATAAAAGAAAGGAAGCAAGACACTCTATTGAATTCCAAGTCTTTTTATACCCAATTATAGTCATCAATCATTTCTCCTAAAATATTTCCTCTTCTTTTGGCTGTAGAGGCCACCAATTAAATGACAAAACTGTTTTGTGCTACATAATAACACAATAAAATAGTTTTGATTCTTTGGGTCTTTATGTGCTTTAAAGGAAAAACATTTCCAATCTTGTTTTTATTTATTAAAAAAAAAATTCAGGGGTCAATTTTTTTATATATTGCAAATGACTTGTTCAATGTGTCTTTCACAGGGAAGTAGTGTTCTAATGGTACAGGCTGGAAAGTTGCAAAACAGAACAAGAATAAAGGTGTGATTATAATTTTCCATAGCGTCCTGTCCTTGCACACAGAACACCAATTTTGACAAGCACACTAGGCGGAGATAAATCCTCACAAAACCTCCATTCATGTGACGCAATAGATGGGAAGGGCTGAATAATTTCCAGCCATTCACACACATAGCTGAAATTATTGCTGGACTTTCATACAGACAGCATTGGCCTTGAGCAGGACAGAAGATGCAGAGTGCAGACAAGAAGCAGCAATGTTTCTGGGACTATTTCACATCTGAATCTCCTGGAGAAACACCAGAAAATAAATGTGGTAGATATCCAGTAACCTCTGTGCTATTGTGGCAAGATGAAGATATGCCTCTGGTTTTGTAGTAAATTAGTCACAGCTGAATTCCCCCCTCCCTGTCCACATGCACACAGACAACCCTACATTATTACTGTTTTCCATGTCTCTTGAAATGTATGAAAAGAGTTTCCTGTATCACAAAGATTAAGCCAAACAACAATCCTAACCCCCAGATCTGCTATCTGAAGTGTGTGGTTAGGATGTCTCCCACTGGCAAAGAGGAACTCCACTGGCAGAAGAGAAGCTCTGTCTGCTCCGTGGCCCAGTTCCACCTGCAGAAAGCTACAGAAAGCTACCAGTGGCAGTGTTCCCACCAACAGCAGATAGAGTAAGGTCCCTAAATGACGCACTTTGGAAGCAGCCAATTCCCCCACCCCACTTACAATTGCTCTGTAATGTTCATGCAATATACCACACTGTCTCTAGGTATCAAGCGGCATGCCACAGAACTGCTGTATTATGAAGTCCATTTGATTAGCTTAGTTCATTGATGAGTCAAATTATTTTCACCATATGGCAGTCTAAGGCATTGACAGCATGGATTTATATAAGCCACTTGGTGCTGTCCATCTATTTGCCAGCCGTTTAATTAAAGTGTTGTCAACTTGCAAAGAAAAACAAAAGAGTCACACTAAGCCATGTTTAAAGAAGCTTAACTATGCCTTAAAGGTTTGTGACAGGCTGGCAAACCAGAATCAGAAACGATGGCATAAAGTAGATTAGAAAACCATGATTTGTCCTATCTATGGTTAAGTGGTGTCCGAATTAAAATACCATTGTCGTAGCTGGTGCTCTGCCTTTAGAGCAGCCTTCCCCAAACTGGTGCACTGCCATGTTGGCTGGGGTGATGGGAGTTGTAGTCCAACACATCTGGAGGGCACTAGGTTGTGGAAGGGTTCTCTAGAGGCAGTTTACTTAGGCAGTGGAATGCTTGGCAGGTGGGAAATAAAATCAGACAAGCACTCTATACCATGCTTTGTTTGTACAGTGGGAACTCTAGCATTCAAGTTCTAAATTAAGGTAAGCGCTAACAGTGCACTTGTCAGTACAATTGTCTGAATTGAGTGGTAACTACTACACAGTAAAACCTCTAGTCTGTCAATTCAGTTTGCTATATTACTAATTTCCACTCAGTTATAGATATTGGAGAATTTGTAGTATACTGTAGGAACTTGACTCGGAGGATAATGGATTAGAAAATATATTTAATATCATAACCAATATCTTTATCTTACGTTTGGGTAAGGGTTTAACCCACTATGGTTAAAATCTTTGCATGAAATATTTTCTTACTGATGCAAGTAGTAATTTCTTCTTTGTAGGTCTAGATTTATTCATAACCACTGGAAAAAGAATTGGAAGCATGATACGCTCTAAATGTTTTGGGAGAATTATGAACTTCCACATTAACATTAGCCATAGCAATACCAGTGGCAGGATGAGAACAAATATAAACTGGCTGCTTGCAGCTAATTTTCAGTTGTGCTATTTGCCAAGAAACTACTGTGTTCTTCACCCCAAAGAGATGCCTGAGACTACTAATAGTGCCATAAGGAAAAGGTGGTTAGCAATGGCCATTCAAATCTATACAAATACTTTGACTCCTGCCGTTGATTCTGTGAGAGTCTAAAAAAATGCATCATTATGGCTAAGGGGGCAATCCTACAGCCGCTAGTCAGCAGCTAGATGGCCATAGGATATGTCGGTTCCCAGAGAACCAGCCTTCCCACCATCCCGTGCTGCCTCGCAGGCAGCTAAGAACGGCCCTGTACTCCATGCTCGGAAGAGGAGTGTGGAGTGGTGAAAATGGGGCGTTCCAGGGTGAGTTCCGGGGCAGGGAAGGCGGAAATGCTGGTACAACACATCCTATGTGTCGTTTGGCAGCCACTTCCCCTGCTCCGCCTTCCTGCAGCTAGACATCCGAAATCAGCTGTCTAGCCGCAAATGCAGGAGGGCTGAAGCACAGAGGGGACGATCCCCTGTGTGCTTCTCCTGCCCTGCATTGGATAGGCGGTTGCCTCTGAGTTTGGAGGCAGCCGCATATCCCCATAGGATTGCGCCCTTAGCCTCCTTTGTACACAACGACTAATCTCTCAAGCATTTTAGTGAAATATATATATATACACACACACACACCAGCTACCTATTTTAAATTTCAATACCGGTGACTAAAGGCTTGAAGGCAATATGTAACTGTGATCAGTTTTTAAACATATTTTATTCCCTCCACCCCCCAACCACCTCTGTTTCTGAGATTGGTTCCTGATAGTGCAAAATGTGTGTTAAAGTCTGCAAATTTGACCTCAGATAAGATTACAAGATAAACTAACAGTGCAATAATATGCACATCTACTCAGAAGTAAGCCTTATTGTGTTTAATAGGGCTTATTCCCAGGTTTGTATGTATTGGATTGCAGCCTGATGGGGGGAGTTTAAGCCTTCCATTTCTCCCTCTGAAAGCTATAATCTTTGTCATCCTGTTACTCGCCACTGAGAAACTGCATATCATATATGAATACACTAGGAATAGAGGGTAAGGTTCCCAAGTCAGATATGAGAGCAACAGCAAGGAGATACAGTGTATCAGATAAACACTGCAGTGGAGTTTCCCTGGGCTGGAAAAAGTATCATCATGATGTTGTCTGTTACCAGCCTGAGGAAGGTTCATCCAGTACCCTGAAGGATCTGCATACGTATGCATTCTATTAAAACCTAATTCAGATTATAATGATCTGGGATGCCAGCAGAGACTCATAGTAGAAGAAGACAACAATATGCGGGGACTTTTCTGTGGCAACACCCCAATTATGAAACCTCCTCCCTAAGGAATTCAGATTGCCTCCATATTTGCTTAGCTTTAGACAGCCTGTAAAGCCTATTCGATTTAACCTGGTTATGGATGTGTTTTAAGGTCTTATTTCACTCTCTGGATGTTTTAAGGATGGCTTGCTCTATTCTTAATTTGATTGTTTTAAAGTTGTATATTGCCATGGGGTCCTTTTGGGCACAAAGGCAATTTATAAATATTGGGCAATATCCACTGCTGTCACAGCGCTAGCATAAAGCAACACCAGTACAACATAATTAGCACTTGCTAGACAAAGGCAAAAAGCAGCAATTTACCATTGCATGTCAACAGCAAACCGCTACTTTTTCCCTTTGCATAGCAAGCGCTAATAACATTATGCTAGCGTTGTTTTGTACTATGCGTCACTACCACTAATGCTGTGACAGCACTGGATACTGCCCATAGTAATAAACAAATAGTTCAGGTATTACTGAAGAGCTGCAATGTTTCTTATACGGCCTAGACATAGCTCAAAGTAAATAATTTTGCTCTCTCCACCAATGTACTGAGAAACTATGTTTGGTAAACAGGCAAAACACTGCAGTGAGCTTGTCATGTATTTTTTAAGGAGTCCAGTATTAGAAAAGTCAGGCATGATACATGTTCCTCCTCCTGGATCATGTCCTTAATTTAAAAAAGCAAAAACAAAAGGAAGGGCATTTTAAACATAAAACTATGAATACACAGATTCTAGTTTAAATTGACATATCTGACCAAGAACATGTCTTGTCTAATATTCTTGATTCTAAAGTCTGATTCTATATGAAGAAGTGAGGAATCTTTACCCCATAATTGTTGAAAAGTCTGTAAAGTAACAATGTGCATCATTCCTCCATGTCTGTTCCTACATCTGAGAAATATAAATATAACTAAGACAATTATGTTTGCTTATGCTGAGAATAAACTGTTTACTGACAGCAATTTCATGAACGTTTTCACCTACCAGAATAAATATTTGCACTAAAAATATTCATTCTAATTACTCATATAATGTGATACGAACACATAGAAGTATTAACAACATTGAGCACAATTCCTTTCCTGTACATGTGGCCTTGTGGAGCAGCAGACCATTTGGGTCTAATATATGGGAGCTACGTATGGGATGCCCATAGCTGGCAATATCTGGTATATTGTCAGCTATGGACATGTGTCTGACCAAGAGCTGATGAGAAATGGGGAAGGAAGAAAAAGAACTCAGTTGAGCCCTCTGCAGATCCTGACCTGCTCGTTCACTGGACAGATTGAGCCTTACTAATCAGCATTTTGGAAACAACCTTTGGATATTCTTTAATTTCCCCAGCCAAGAATTATTCAGTTGAACCCAAGAAACATTTAATGCTTCACTGTTTTAAGGATTTTGCTTAAATCTCAGGTGGCCTGTTGCAGTTACTAGCCTTTATCACACCAACAACACAATGCAAAATGTAGCACAAACTAGACAGACCATCGTTTTATCAACAAGCAGTTCATCATTTCACATTCCTGAATACTTCCTACTTCAACATGCAAAATCACTAAAACACATTTTCCCCCTTGGGTGATATGCTAGTTTGATTTTATTTTCCCTGACGTTTCACCTGTCAGATTTATCATAAATATGAGGAACAAAGAATAATTGTCACATTCTCATTGAATCTCATCATCAAATATCTGTCTCAAAGTATTAAATAAGATGGAAGCATATACTTGGGAGAAGGATGTGACTACTGAAGGCACTAAGTAACTCAGGATCCCAACAGAGAATTTAAACTCCTTCCAAATTAAATGTAAAAAGGTATGAATTTTCCATTTTGGAGTTTGAAAATACTACAGTATTGGTACTATAAAGACAACAAACAAAACGAAATCCATTACCTGAACAAAATAATATCTCAATAAAAATAAATGTACTCTTTGACTTTGTAGATGAATGTTTTTATTGCATTAAGGACATCTAAAGTAAGAAGCTAAACCTGTAAGGCACAATCCAACCAACATTAAGCACAATGAAGTCCAACTGAGGGAGATTTAAGCATATCCTTAACTCACACATTAAAATCAATGGGGTTTAAAAGTGCTTGTGTTTGTATCTATATAGTACGTAACAGCTCAATCCTATGTTGTTCGGCACAACAGAATAGTTCTTGCTTTTGTGGTGGCACTACAATCCACCATAGCTACCTGCTGCAGCCATTGATGATCGTGCGACATTCTACAGGGAAGCTCCCTTTAGCCCCACATGCTACATTCTAAAGGACACCTGTACCACTAGCATCACCACAATGCTGTGCTAGGAAAATACTGTTGAGGTGCATTGCAAAGGTTATTATAGAGTGCATTGCAAAGGTTATTATAGGCATGTGTGATCAGCTGGGCCTCACTTTAGCCTGCTGACAAATATAGTTTGCAACATTTCTGTTGCATGTACTCCAAAATCCTAGAGCTTGATTACTTACCTGCTTGACCAGTGGTAACAGTAACAGCTGCAAAAAGCCTCTGGGAGCGGCTTAAGTCAGAAACGCCATTTACAGCTTCAACTTCAAAAGTATAGTTAGCATGAGCTAACAGGTCCATGATGGTGACATAGTTGTCTGCTAATCCAGTTTGCTGGGGCATATATCCAACATTGCTCCCACAGGGAACACATTCGCCCTGTTCCCAGCTGCACCTCTTGCACAATACCCTGTAGGTCACGTCGTTTCTTCCTCCATTATCAGCAGGAGGGCTCCATTCCAAACTCACAGTAGTTTGGTTAATATTGAAAATAAGGTTCTGTGGTGCGGATGGAGGTCCTTTGTTAAACAAAAACACAAAACGGGAGGGGGGGTGGAGATTAAAAGAAAAATCAGCAGGGAAAATTTAGCTCATGTTTTAATTACCTAGGCAAAAATTTGCCAAGACATAAACTTTTCATTATATTTACTACAAGCTACCAAAAAGCCTACTTGAACTCACTTGACAATAAGCTTTATTTATATTCCATTAAGGAAACAGGATAGCCATTTTCTGTGTATTTACTACACGGAGCTTTAGCAGCTTTTCTTCTGTGCAATTAAAGGGATAAGTTAATGCATCTCTAAAGCTGACTCGTATAGAAAACTTCCAGTTGAATTTTTGTCCCCTTTTAAAATACATGCAACAGAATGCATTTAGATATTCTATAATCAGTTTTGATGTGATTTGCAGATGTATTTGGGAAGAGCTTTGGCTTTGAGAAACTTGCAAAAAGTCATTACTTGAACCACTACTCTATGCAGGTGAGTCTATTTGGAGATGGAATGCTAGGCCAGATCCCATTACATTTCAATCAAACTCCATACTAACATAAGTTTCATTTTCATTTCACATTATTCATTTGTTGCTGCATCACATTAGCCATGTGATAATGCAAGTAACTGTAGGGGAACCATATGCTAATTTTTTTCAGTTGTTACTGGCTATGTGTTTATTCAGTCTCTTCTCCTGGTTATGTTGGGGAACATAGAAATTATGTTGATGTAGATTCCATAATCTCTGCTTACTTTGCTGCTCAGTCATAACTTTCATTTGCAAACACTTCTACGCTGATGCACTGTGTCCTAGAGAGAGTGCACACCTTACGAATGGCTGTGCCAGTGGCTGCCTAAGCAACATACTTTGTGATTATATTCATGAATAACTCACTTGTACATGCGACATATGGTGGATCAGTAGGTGCTCTGTAGTAGCTGTCTTCACAATCACATCGCGAAGATCCTTCCCTGTCTGAAAAACTGTGCATAGGACAGCGGGAGCACTGCAAATCTTGTGAAGATGACTTATAGAATCCACGGCCACAGGCTAAGGAAGGATGAAACAAACAGAAACTATTTTTGAACATGCCTAAGTTTTAAAGGGATCTTTTAAAGGGATTAGAACATGCCTAAGTTTTAAAGGGATCAGATAAGTACAAAATATACCATAAATGTTCTGAATTTGAACTTTACCACTCATTCACATTTTGAATTTTTTTCCTCCAGTTAAAGTAGCTGTTAAGAGCATGAACTATGAACTAGAAGTCTCTGGTTCAAATGTCAGCTCATCAGTGAACTACAGATCTCCTTAGGCAATCTACCCTTTCTCAGCCATAAACTGTTTCCTTATCGTAATGTAGAGTAATACCAGTTTACATTACAAAGTTTCTGTAAGAATTACCAAAATAATGTACATGAAAGGCTTTGTGCATTTGGCAAAAATTACTTAGTATATAAAAATACTAAGTACTAATGTCGTTAGGAACACATCCTAAGCTGAGTAGATCTGTGCTGGGACAGGATTGAGCTTTTAATAAGAACTCACTGTTGCTGTAATAGGGAGCATCAAATGTCAGCACACATGGGATGGTCCTCTAGTTGTTCTTCAGATTATAATTACTGCCATCATATTACGCTTGGGTTGTAAGAAGAATATTATCGTTTTGTGTTCTTAAATAGTACTTCTATAAACATGTCCAACTAAACTGTAGTTGATATTTTTGCTGTTGGCTAAAGAAAAGGTCAACAGTGCTAACTAGTTGAAGTATTATATGTATACATTAATTACTTAAGCCAAAACAATCAAAACAGGCAAATGACAAAGCAACTGTCATAGCTGAGGTTATCAGGCTATGAGAAAAGTGCTCCAGCCTTCAGCCCTGTGTAGTCTCTCTGTTTCAGCTGGGTAAATTACATGGGGAAGATGCAAATTCAAATACAGATGTCAAATACAAATGTAATTCATGTCTTACTTTTTTGCTTTTGATATCATCAACTGCAACACTGCATATATTTAGTCACCTGCTACATTCTCTTTTTTTTCTTGTTCAAAGGAAGGAGACTAGAGTTATGTTTCCTTTTTTTCCTATTTGCAAATTGTATTAATTTAATTTTCAAGATTGCAATACAATAAGAAAACAATGATGGATCCTAACATACAGGTGTTCTACCTATTACTTTAATAAATAAATCATATATAGATAGCCTACCCTAACCTAATGCCTTTATTTTATTTCCTTTTAAAAAAGTAATAGGTAAAAAAAGACAAAAAACAACAGGGTTATGGGAAATGAATGTGTGGCTAAGCAGTGATCATGGTCTAACACTGTAGCATCATGACTTTGGTCTCTTATTCAAACCACTCTGAAAATTCCTTGCAGGTCAGCTCTTATCTCGGGTTTCACATCTATTTACGCAATGTTTTCCTTTATTCATAAAGCCCAACAGGCCCTCTATCCAGCACTCTATATTTGGAGATTTCTTTAGTCTGCTGTTTTTGTAAGCTGAATGAAAAGCCACTCTTCCATGATAATTTTCATCATAACAAATTCAGACATTCATTATTCCCAAAATTGCTGGGTATTGTAGGACTTTTTTTCTGTCTAAACATTTATAGGACTGCGCCCTTAGTGTCTCTGTTAATTCTATATAGGAGATCATGTGATGACACTTAATAACTACTCATAATAGCAAGCACTGTATAAATGTAAGGAAAGAATAATTATTTCTAGTAAAATGAAACAAAACATCAAAAAGGAAAAAAAACACATGCTCTTGCATATATAAAGTAAGAGAGAGAGTCAGAGAGAGAGAGATAAGATAGGAAGTTGCTTTATACTGAGTCAGAAGACCGTTGGTCCATCTAGCCCATTATTGTCAACACTGGCTGGCAGCGGCTCTCCAGGGTTTCAGGCAGGATTCTCTCCTAGCCCTACCTGGAGATGCTGGGGATTGAATCTGGGACCTTCTCTACCACTGAGCTGCAGATCCTCTCCTAAGTACATCTGTATGGGTAGCTAGGCAGACAGGAATATATGGTTATATAAGTTGCCTAAATAGCCACACTCATGCCTTCCTTTGTTACAGAGTTATTCAATGGTCCAAATGTAGTGAATGTCAAAATTTGTATGGCAATGCTGATAATCCAAGATTAAATTTGTGAGCATGTATAAATAGGTATGTTTCCTTACTTTCCAGCCAAGCAAAATGCATGCTGACAATCACACTCAGGACACTGACAAACACTCGCTAGCAGGGCCATTGCTAGGTTCTTAAAAGATCTGGGCACAAGCCCATAACACAAATTTGCATATATATATATATGTGTATGTATGTATGTATTATGTGCCCCTTCATGGATCACTGCCTTGTTGTGGCGAAGGGGCTTGCGTAACTCAGTGAAGCCATAAGCTATGCCGTGCAGGGCCACCCAAGACGGACAGGTCATGGCAGAGAGTTCTGACAAAATGTGGTCCACTGGAGAAGGAAATGGCAACCCACTCCAGTATTCTTGCCAAGAAAACCCCATGGAACGTATCACAAGGCTAAAAGAGATGACGCCGGAAGATGAGCCCCTCAGGTCAGAAGGTGTCCAATATGCTACTGGGGAAGAGCAGAGGGTATTTCCAAGTAGCGCCAGAAAGAGTGAAGCGGCTGGGCCAAAGCCGAAAGGACACTCAGCTGTGGATGTGTCTGGTGGTGAAAAGAAAATCCGATGCTGTAAAGAACAATATTGTTTAGGAACTGGAATGTCAGATCAATGAATCAAGGTAAGCTGGAGGTGGTCAAACATGAGATGGCAAGATTGAACATCGACATCTTGGGAATCAGTGAACTAAAATGGACAGGCATGGGCGAATTTAATTCAGGTGACCATCATATCTACTATTGTGGGCAAGAATCCCTTAGAAGAAATGGAGTAGCACTCATAGTCAACAAAAGGGTGGGAAAAGCAGTACTGGGGTACAATCTTAAAAATGATAGAATGATCTCAGTACAAATCCAAGGCAAACCATTCAACATCACAGTAATTCAAGTCTATGCCCCAACCACTGAGGCCGAAGAAGCTGAGGTTGATGGGTTCTATGAAGACCTACAACACCTTCTAGAACTAACACCAAAAAAAGATGTCCTCTTAATCATAGGGGATTGGAATGCTAAAGTAGGAAGTCAAGAAATCACCGGGATAACAGGCAGGCATGGCCTTGGTGTACAAAATGAAGCAGGACAAAAGCTAATAGAGTTTTGCCAAGAGAACATGCTGATCATAGCAAACAATCTTTTCCAACAGCACAAGAGGTGACTCTACACATGGACGTCACCAGATGGTCAATATCGAAATCAGATTGATTATGTCCTTTGCAGCCAAAGATGGAGAAGCTCCATACAGTCAGTAAAAACAAGACCTGGAGCTGACTGTGGCTCAGATCATGAGCTGCTTCTTGCAAAATTTCGGCTTAAATTGAAGAACGTCGGGAAAACCACTAAACCGTTCAGGTATGACCTAAATCATATCCCTTATGAATATACAGTGAAGGTGAGGAATAGATTTCAGGGATTAGACCTGATAGACAGAGTGCCTGAGGAACTATGGACGGTGGTCCGTAACATTGTTCAGGAGGCAGCAACGAAATCCATCCCAAAGAAAAAGAAATGCAAGAAAGCCAAGTGGCTGTCTGATGAGGCTTTACAAGTAGCTGAGGAAAGAAGGGAAGTGAAAAGCAAGGGAGAAAGGGGAAGATATACCCAACTGAATGCAGAGTTCCAGAGAATAGCAAGGAGAGACAAGAAGGCCTTCTTAAATGAACAATGCAAAGAAATCGAGGAAAACAACAGAATGGGAAAGACTAGAGATCTCTTCAAGAAAATTGGAGATCTCAAGGGAACGTTTTGTGCAAAGACGGGCATGATCAAGGACAAAGAAGGCAGGGACCTAACAGAAGCAGATGAGATTAAGAAGAGGTGGCAAGAATACACAGAAGAACTATACAGGAAAGATCTGAATGTCCCTGATAGCCATGATAGTGCGGTCACTGAACTTGAGCCGGACATCCTAGAGAGTGAAGTCAAGTGGGCCTTAGGAAGCATTAGTAACAACAAAGCTAGCGGAGATGACAGTATTCCAGCCGAGCTATTTAAAATCCTAAAAGATGATGCTGTTAAAGTGCTGCATTCAATATGCCAACAAATCTGGAACACTCAACAGTGGCCACAAGACTGGAAAAGGTCAGTTTACATTCCAATTCCAAAGAAGGGCAACGCCAAAGAGTGTTCAAACTACCGCACAATTGCGCTCATTTCACATGCCAGCAAGGTGATGCTCAAAATCCTACAAGCTAGGCTTCAGCAGGATGCGAACCGAGAACTACCGGAAGTACAAGCTGGGTTTCGAAGAGGCAGAGGAACTAGAGATCAAATCGCCAACATTCGCTGCATCATGGAGAAAGCAAGAGAATTCCAGAAAAACGTCTATTTCTGCTTCATTGACTACGCTAAAGCCTTTGATTGTGTGGATCACAACAAACTGTGGCAAATTCTTAAAGTGATGGGAGTACCAGACCACCTTACCTGTCTCCTGAGAAACCTGTACGAGGGTCAAGAAGCAACAGTCAGAACCAGACATGGAACAACCGAGTGGTTCAAAATTGGGAAAGCAGTACGACAAGGCTGCATATTGTCACCCTGCTTATTTAACTTATATGCAGAGTACATCATGAGAAATGCCGGGTTGGATGAATCAGAGGTCGGAATTAAGATTGCTGGGAGAATTATCAACAACCTCCGATATGCAGACGATACCACCCTAATGGCAAAAAACGAAGAGGATCTCAAGAGCCTCTTGTTGAGGGTGAAAGAGGAGAGTGCAAAAGCTGGTTTGAAACTCAACATTAAAAAAACGAAGATCATGGCATCTGGCCCCATCAATTCCTGGCATATAGAAGGGGAAGAAATGGAAGCAGTGACAGATTTTACTTTCTTGGGCTCCAAGATCACCGCAGACGGTGACTGTAGCCATGAAATTCAAAGACGCTTGCTCCTTGGGAGGAAAGCTATGGCCAACCTAGACAGCATAGTAAGAAGCAGAGACATCACCTTGCCGACAAAGGTCCGTCTAATCAAAGCTATGGTTTTCCCAGTAGTAATGTATGGCTGTGAGAGCTGGACTATAAGGAAGGCTGAGCGCCGAAGAATTGATGCTTTCGAACTGTGGTGCTGGAGAAGACTCTTACGAGTCCCCTGGACTGCAAGGAGGTCAAATCAGTCAATCCTAAAGGAAATCAACCCTGAGTGCTCATTGGAAGGACAGATACTGAAGCTGAAGCTCCAATATTTTGGCCACCTAATGCGAAGAGAAAACTCCCTGGAAAAGACCCTGATGCTGGGAAAGACTGAAGGCCAAAGGAGAAGGGGACGGCAGAGGATGAGATGGCTAGATAGCATCACGGATGCAATGAATATGAACTTGAGCACGCTCCGGGAGAGAGCGCAGGACAGGAAGGCCTGGCGTGCTATGGTCCATGGGGTCACGAAGAGTCGGACACGACTGAACGACTGAACAACAACAACAACATGTATTATGTGTATATGTGTGTGTGTGTGTGGTGTGTGCATGTGGTGTGCTTGTGTATGTGTACAGATTACATACATACATACACACCACTTCAACTCACACCCCGATTCAGAGTTTTGAAAAACATCCCACTTCTGCTCTGGCCAATTTGTAGTCGGTCCACAAAAGCGCTCAGCACCAAATCTGAGTCAAGGTTTGGAAAAATGAGTCTTTATGCTTTCTGTTGACTACCATGGGAAATTAAAAAAACTGTTATTTTTTTCTCTTGGTCAGACCTGGATGATAATTTCAGGCACAGAGCCCCCTAGAAGGGAATTACACCTGCCCAATGTCAGAAAAATAGGTGTAGGGTTATATTTTGCTTTTCTTCTAAAGAGAACTGTCAATAATATTTTTATTACTTGGAAGAATTGGATAAAATTTTCAGGATTCATTGCCCCATCAGAGGAGATCATGTCTGCCAAATTTCAGAATGATAGCCTCAGGTGGATTTGTGCAAGGGTGGCCTTGACATTTTGAAGTCTCCAAAAGAGGACATACTTATCTCCCTATTTTGCTTGTGGACCGTTGTTCTGAAAATTACAGACAGCCTAGAGTCATCCCAAAGTAAGAAACCAGCAAAGTTTCAGAAGGATCGGTGGAGCAGTTCATGTGGAAGGGGAGTTCTCCAATTTGTGGGACAGAGCAATTTGTTTTCTGTCCCCTTCATCCCTTCCCCAACTGTTTTTGGGTAAATTTGTATGAAAATGCACAGGTCATTAGAGGTGTCCCCCAGGCAAGAAAACTGCAAAGTTGCTGAAGGATATATATGCATGCAAATTTAGAATTACTAGAATTTATTTACATTTCACCAATGTTAGCAGCAGGGGGACATAGGTGGCATGGTGCTATTGCACTCATGTCCTGCTTGTGGGTTTCCCGTGGGCATCTGGTTGGCCACTGTGTGAACAGAATGCTGGACTAGATGGACCTTGGTCTGATGCAGCATAGCTCTTATGTTCTTAAATAGAGAGTGCCTCTGAGGATATGCAGAATGCTCTTCTTTCAACACTGAGTATGTATATTCTCCCCCTACCAATTCTATTCCCCTCCATGCAACCATCTCTCCTCATCCTACTATCCTCCAGCCCACCCCGCTGCCCATCGGACTCCCTGCCTGAGCTGACGGAGGTGGTCTCGGACTTGGTGTTGAGGACCCCCAGGATGATGGTCCTGGGGGATCTCAACTTCCATGCCGAGGCCGCTGTATCCGGGGCGGCTCAGGACTTCATGGCCGCCATGACAACCATGGGGCTGTCCCAACATGTCATCGGCCCAACGCATATAAAAGGACACACGCTTGATCTGATTTTCTCGACTGGGCAGGAGGATGGTGATCTGAAAGTGGAGGAATTAACATCTGTCCCTTTGTCATGGTCAGATCACTTCCTGCTGAGGTTTAGACTCCTGGCGGCCTTTCCCCTCTGCAAGGGTGGGGGACCTATTAAAATGGTCCGCCCCCGGAGATTAATGGATTCCGATGGATTCCAGAGGGCTCTGGGGGATTTTCCTGCTGGTATGGCTGGTGCTCCTGTCGAAGCCCAGGTCGCTCTGTGGAATGCAGAGATGACTCGGGCGATTGACACGATCGCACCCAAGCGCCCTCTCCCTCTGAGCAGAGCCCGGCCAGCTCCTTGGTATACACCTGAGCTGAGGGCAATGAAGCAAGAGGGGAGACGGCTAGAACGCAGGTGGAGGAAAACTTGTGCTGAGTCTGACCGAACACAGGTAAGAGCCCACTATCGAGCCTACTCTGTGGCGGTGAGGGTGGCAAAGAGGCAGTTCTTTTCCACCAGCATTGCATCTTCTCAGTGTCGTCCGGCGGAGCTTTTCCGAGTGGTTCGCGGCCTCTTACATTCTGGGCCAGGGAGAGAGACGATGGAACCCTCGGTAGCACGCTGTGACGAGTTTGCGCAGCACTTTGAGGATAAAGTCGCTCAGATTCGTCATGAATTGGACACCACCATTAATGCAGTTCCATTGGTAGAGGCGTTCAGAGCACCGTCTGGTCCAGTTTTATTGGATGAGTTTCAGTTACTGAGGCCTGAGGATGCGGACAAGGTGCTTGGCCAAGTCCGATTGACAACTTGTGTGCTTGACCCTTGCCCTTCATGGCTTATTAAATCAAACAAGGAGGGGTTGTCTAGCTGGGTCCAGGAGGTTGTAAATTCCTCCTTGAGAGAGGGAGTGGTGCCTGCTGCTTTAAAAGAGGCAGTAATTAGACCACTCCTGAAAAAGCCTAACCTGGACCCAGAGGATGTTAACAATTATAGGCCAGTGGCCAACATCCCCTTCCTGGGCAAGGTGCTTGAGCGGGTGGTTGTAGGACAGCTCCAGGCACTCTTGAATGAAACGGATTATCTAGATCCATTTCAATCGGGCTTCAGGCCTGGTTTTGGAACGGAAACTGCCTTGGTCGCCCTGTGGGATGACCTCTGCTGGGAGAGGGACAGGGGGAGTGCGACCCTGTTGATTCTCCTGGACCTCTCAGCGGCTTTCGATACCATCGAACATGGTATCCTTCTGGATAGGTTGTCTGGGTTGGGAGTTGGAGGCACTGCACTACAGTGGTTCCGCTCCGACTTGGGTGGCCGATTCCAGAAGGTGGTGCTGGGGGATTATTGCTCTGTGCCATGGCAATTGTGCCATGGGGTTCCACAGGGCTCTATTCTATCCCCCATGCTGTTTAACATCCACATGAAACCGCTGGGGGAGGTTATCCGGAGGTGTGGGCTGAGGTGCCATCAATATGCGGATGACACCCAGCTCTACCTCTCTTTCTCATCAAAACCAGGTGAGGCAGTGGCTGTTCTGAACCAGTGCCTGGGCACGGTAATGGACTGGATGAGTGCTAATAAACTGAAACTCAATCCAGACAAGACGGAGGTACTGTTAGTGGGTGGTTCGTCTGCCTGGCTAGGTGATATTCAACCTGTTCTGGAGGGGGTTGCACTCCCCCTAAAGGATCAGGTTCGTAGTTTGGGGGTGCTCTTGGATCCAGAACTGTCACTTGAGGCACAGGTGAACTCAGTGGCACGGAGCACTTTTTATCAGCTTAGGCTGGTATACCAACTACGCCCTTATCTGGACAGAGATAGCCTAGCTACAGTTATCCATGCTCTGATAACTTCTCGTCTGGATTACTGCAATGCGTTATACGTGGGGCTGCCTTTGAAAACGGTCCGGAAACTTCAGCTGGTCCAAAATAGGGCAGCAAGATTGTTAACAGGGACTGGCCTGCGAGCTCATATTACGCCAGTACTTTTCCAGCTGCACTGGCTGCCAGTCCATTTCCGGGCCCGATTCAAAGTGCTGGTGTTAACATTCAAAGCCCTGAACGGCTTGGGGCCAGGTTACCTGAAGGATCGCCTCCTCCCATATGTGCCTGCCCGGACCTTAAGATCATCATCAGCGGCCCTTCTCCGTGAGCCCCTGCCAAAGGAAGTGAGGCGGGTGGCTACTAGGAGGAGGGCTTTTTCTGTTGTGGCACCCCGGCTCTGGAATGAGCTCCCTAGTGAGGTTCGCCTGGCGCCTACATTGTACTCCTTGCGGCGCCAGGTGAAGACCTTTTTATTTTCCCAGGCATTTTAGCTTTCTAAATTTTTATCTTTGCTGTTTTAAATCTGTATTTTAAACTCCTGTACTGCTGCTAGGTTTTATTGTGGTTGTATTGTTATATTGTGGTTTTAATGTTCTATATATTTTAAATTGTTTTATTGTGTGTTGTTTGGTTTTAGTTTTTGTGAACCGCCCAGAGAGCTTCGGCTATTGGGCGGTATAGAAATGAAATGAAATAAATAAATAAATAAATAAACTCTTCATAAAAACAGATGACTTGTTTTGTACAACTCTCCTCTACCTCCTCCCTCTTATGCACAAGCTCTCATTGTATCTTCCTCCCCATAGCTTCATTTGTGCCAAGTAGGGATGTCAGAGAATTCCGTGATGGATCTCGGTGAGGCCGAATGCCAGTGCATTCGGCCCCCTGAAATCGGTCGCAGAATGAAGCCCCCACCCCCCCAACCCACAAAAGGCGCGCAAAACGGAGCACTTACCTGCTCCTGTCCGTGCTGCTTTGCAATTGCGAATGGCGGCTGTCCTGCGGCCGCCATTCACTTCCTCTTCATAGCCGTGATAGGCTACGTAAATACTTACGTAGCCTATCACGGCTAACGCAGGGACGCAAATGATAGCTGCGTTTGCTGTGATAGGCTACGTAAGTATTTACATAGCCTATCATGGCAGGGGGAAAAAAAACCCAGCGTACACAATTGGTGGCGGCTACCGCCATTTGCGTACGCTGGGTTTTTTTCCCCCTGCCGTGCTAGGCTACCAAAATATTTACGTAGCCTATCACGGCTAAATACAGGGACGCAAATGGCGGCGGCTACGACAGCCACCATTTGCGTCCCTGCAGGGCTGCCCAGCAGCCGGATGTCTGGCTGTGGGCGGCTGGAGCCGGCTGGTGGCTCCATGGCTTGGCCGCGGAGCAGAGCTGGCTGGGCAGGATTCCAGGGGGGAGGACCGGATCGCCTCCCCCCCGTCGAGGATTCCAGGGGGAGGAATGGAGCGCCTCCCCCCCAGCGGAAACAGAATGGAACTTAAGTGTTCCGTCCATCCCTAGTGCCAAGAATTCACCAGGATTCAGCCAATGAGTCTGTTTTCAAAACTAGGGTTAAGGTATGGAGAAGCTCTGAGCATGTACTAAATACCTTTCCCTCACCACTGAAACTAGAGTTCATGCAAAATTCACACACACACACACACGACATAAGATGCATAGCACTGAGCTGAAAGGGTAGTCAATTCTTTAGACAGAATTGGGCAGGCACTGCATTAATCTTGCAGTACAATGCTCACAACTCAGGACTTATTTCTGAGTAAACATGCAGAACATCAGGCTTGTATAAATGTAGGGGTGCACGAAAGCCACTTACCTGGTCTCACAGCTTTTTACGGTGGGGAGGAGGCGCTTCGCTGCTCTCCCCCCGAAGTTCAGGCCGGGGGGGAGGCTTCCTGCCTCGCCCGGCCGAAATTCAGGCCGGGGGGGAGGCTTCCCGCCTCGCCCGGCCGAAATTCAGGCTGGGGAGGAGGCGCCTCACCTCGCCCGGCCGCGAAATAAAAAGTTAAAAAAAAACACGCCCCGTGATAGGCTACGTGATGATTAACGTAGCCTATCACGGCTAGATCTGCAAATCTAGCCTTGATAGGCTATGTTAATCGTCACGTAGCCTATCACGGGGGCGTTTTTTTTTGTTTTATTGGAATGGTGGCAGCGGCAGCCGGTCGAAAGATCGGCTGCTGCCCCCACCCCTGACGAAGACCCGACGAACACCGGGACCCGCCGCCGGGAGGGACAATCGGGAAAGGTAAGTCCCGTCCCGGGGGGGGGTGCGGGGGGCGGAGGGGATGCAGAGAATTTCTCCCCAAAACTTCTTTGGGGGGCTGAACACGTTGGCGCTCGGCCCCCCGAAGTTTTGGGGAGAAATTCACCGCCAACCCTATATAAATAAGCATTATTTATCTCCCTTCCACTTAAAAACAAACCCCAAACTCCTATTTTTATTAAAGTTTTCTGTTCAGAGGAACATAGGAACTGCCTGAACTTTGGCAAGCTCAGTCAGCTCCATAGGGGTTGCCAGGTCCCCAAATTCCATGCACTTATGTGGAAGAATGAAAAAATTATAGCTCTTTGCTTTGACAGATTTTCTTGAAAATAGCAATTTTTACCTGCACAAAAGCCACAGGACCTAACTGCCTGAAATTGGGGAGGTCTAATCACATCCATGGGCGCTACAAGATCGCAAAATTTCATGTATTTATCATTCAAACTAAAAAAGTTATGACCGTTTCTGTTTTTCAATGCAAGTAAATGGGAAAATGTTAAAAAAAAAAAAAGGCAATTAGGACAACTCAAAAGATCTGGGGCACAGCTCAAAAAAGATCCGAGGCCCATGCCCAGGTGGCCCTCCTAAAGATGCCCCTGCTCACTAGTATCTCTTTGAGTTTTCAAATATTAGCTAATTTATAAATCTGAATCTGATAGATAGTGCCCGTTCCTCTTGCCCTTCCTGAATTTGGGCTCGGAGCCTGTCTGAACATAGGAATCCACTTTACTAATATTAATAAATATATAATATAGAGAAGCGCAGCTATTCATACTATTATTGCTTTTTTATTATCTGTTTTAATCACTCCGTTTGACTACAGCTGTTTTATTGCTGTTTTATTATGTTGCTTTATTTTTATGTTGTTTTAATTAGATTTTTTATTTTATTTATTTCAGTAACTAATGTATTATGTTTTTGTTAGTCACCTTGGAAGCTTTTAACTGAAATAAGGAGTGCACATTAAATAAATGAATACAGAAATATTTGTATCCAGTATTATAGGATTCATTGAATAGTACTGAGGACTACAACAATATATTTAGTTCCCTGAATATGATGGTTGATTTTATCCCCCAAATGTCCTAGTCCTTTAGAATGTATCTAAATGTGTTCAGGAATTACAGCTGCCCTAAGGGAAGTGATGCCTGTATACTAAATATTTGTGCTGACATATCACTCTGCACTGCCTGCATAACATCAGGTTATTTTGTTCCAGTAACACATCAATTTGCACACTCCACCCTAACATCAGCAATAAGGAGTCACTACAATTTTTATCCTAAACATACATATTCAAGAACTTTAATGGGGCTTGTGCCTAAGGAAGCAAACTTTTAGGATCAGAGGTAACTGGTTTTCTGCAGTGATAAAGGCCTTTATTTGCCCTAGCATCTTTCCACCATGACTAATGAATTGGTAGGGATGGCGGAGAATTTCTCCACGAATCTTGGGGAGGCCGAATGCCAACACATTTGGCCCCCCAAAATTGGTGGTGAAATTCTCTGCCCCCCCCGCCCCCCCCGGGATGGGACTTACCTCCTTCGAATGTCCCTCTCGGTGGCAGGTCCCGGCGGCATTTCGGCGGGGACGGCAGCCGGTCTTCCGACCGGCTGCCGCCGCCGCCATTACAAAGTAAAATAATTTTAAAAAAACACACGTGATAGGCTACGTAACGATTTACGTAGCCTATCACGGCTAGATTTTCAAAGTCAGCCGTGATAGGCTACGTAAAGATTTACGTAGCCTATCACGGCTGACTTTGAAAATCTAGCTGTGATAGGCTACGTAAATCGTTACGTAGCCTGTCACGTGTGTGTGTGTGTTTTCAATTTACTTTTTTATTTCACGGCCAGGGAGACGGGGCGCTCCCCCCCGTCCTGAATTTCAGCGGCGAGGGATGGGGTGCCTCCCCCCGGCCTGAATTTCGGCCGGGAGGAGCGGGGCGCCTCCCCCCCACCAAGAACTTCGGGGGGAGAACTGAAACGCCTCCCCCCCACCGCGAAGCAAGCTGCGGGACCAGGTAAGGGACTTTCGTCCATCCTTACAAACTGGCCATTTGGACATGTCTAGAGCTGGTTCTAAACCTGAGGTGAGAAGTGGAGAAAACTCCACTTGGAGTGTGGGACAGAATGAAAATACTGAAGTTGCATGGAAAATGCAAGAGGAAAAAGAGAAGGAATGATAGGTTTGTTGGTGGAAGAAGTTATCTAACCCAATTTAATGTTGTGCTAAATAAGCGCCTTATTAGGGAAATTTGCTCACACAGAGGCTGCATCCTAACCCTAGGACTTGGTATGGCTGGTTTTAGCCCCAACCCACAGTCAACACAGAATCACAGAGCTGTGTAGGCCATCTAGTCCAATCCCTTGCTAGGGATGGCGGAGAATTTCTCCCCGAAACTTCGGGGGGCCGAGCGCCAACGTGTTCGGCCCCCCGAACAAGTTTCAGGGAGAAATTCTCCACCCCCCCACACCCCGCACCCCCCCCGGGACAGGACTTACCTTTGGCGAACGTCCCTCCCGGCGGCGGGTCCGGCCGGCGGTTCGGCGGGTCTTCGTCCGGGGCGGGAGCGGCAGGCGGTCTTTCGACCGGCTGCCGCCGCCGCCATTCCAAGAAAAGAAAAGAAAAAAACACCCCCGTGATAGGCTACGTGACGATTAACGTAGTGTATCACGGCTAGATTTGCAAAGTCAGCCGTGATAGGCTACGTAAATCGTCACGTAGCCTATCATGGGTGACTTTAAAAAAAAAAAAAAAGCTCGTACGGCTAATGGCGGCCCCCATAGGGAGCCGCCATTCATGTTCCTTATTTGGTCGCTGTAGTCTACGTAAAGATTTATGTAGACTACAGCGACCAAATAAGGAACGCGAATGGCGGCTCCCTATGGGGGCCGCCATTTGCTTATGCGTTTTTTTTTTTTTAAGTCACCCGTGATAGGCTATGTGACGATTTACGTAGCCTATCATGGCTGACTTTGCAGATCTAGCCGTGATAGGCTACGTTAATCATCACGTAGCCTATCACGGGGGTGTTTTGTTTTTGTTTTTTTACTTTTTATTTCGCGGCCGGGTGAGGCGGGAAGCCTCCCCCCCCGGCCTGAATTTCGGCCGGGCGAGGCGGGAAGCCTCCCCCCCGGCCTGAACTTCGCGGGGGAGCAGCGAAGCGCCTCCCCCCCACCGCGAAAAGCTTCGAGGACAGGTAAGTGACTTTCGTGCACCCCTATCCCTTGCTCAATGAAGAAAATCCAGAGCTACAGCAAGCAACCTCATTTTTCTCCTAATGCTCTGAGAGAGCGCCTTGCCGCCTTCTCCCTTACCAACCTGCCCAGTCACTGAGGTCATTGGAGGGCTTGCTCGTGATGGTTCCACATGAACCAATGGCCCAACTGGATTCCATCGGGAGAAGAGCCTTCAGTGTGGTGGCCCTCTTTCTTTGGAATTCCCTGCCCCTGGAGGTCAGGCAGACTCCAACACTGTGTTGTTTCCGGCGCCCCCTGAAAACAGCACTGTTCCAGGATGCATTCCTTAATTGCCCCATTACGGTTTTTATTGGCATTGTATTTTTTAAACAAATATAATTTTAATGTGGTGTTTTAAACTTTTATTCTTTTATTGTTCTATTTTTTGTGTTTACCGCTCTGAAATCTGTTCTAGATATGGAGCAGTATACAAATATTGTAAATAAATAATGCTCAACTGGGAATGGGTTTACGTTATCTACTTTCCCATAACTTAAGCCCGTTAGGTCTAGTCCTAAACTCTGGAGCAGTAGAGAAAAATCTCTGCACTCTTCTATACCACAACCTTTCATGTATCTTCTATGTGACAGCTGTTCATATGAAAGAGAGGCACATATTTGTGTCACCTAAAAACAAGCCATTCTTTGAATATAAATCAGAAACCATAGTGCTCTGCTACATTAACTGAAACTGAGGTAGAATAAATAGTCTTGATATTTTTCATGGGTATGTGGGGGGAGGGGGGAAGTGATTTTGATTTGAATGAAGTTTGAGGGACAATGAGTTAAGAGGGGACATGGTTCAGAGAGAGCATTAGATCCTTGTTGTCATTACACATTGCACATCCAGGACCACAGACTGTATCAACAATGCTCACTAAAATGCTGTTCTGTTCAGCAAGCTCAATGGAACCATATGTGAACAGCTCAGTTAGCCCTTTCATGTGACAGGTCAGGTTATTTTGACCTGATTTCGAATGCAGAGTGTGAAAGCACCCTTGGGTTAGATTAGCAAAGGCAAAAATACCATTTAGACAGCTATTGTACATTCAAAGTCTCCAGAGATATATATGTTTAATACCTCTGAGAATGTGTCCCACAGGACTAGTGAGTTTGTGATTATCAAACCACTTGCTTTGTTGCAAAGAAAAATGTAAAGTCAAGACCAAGGAGCACTACTCAAGTTTCATGTGGTGAACACATAACACACACGCCACATTTACAACGCAAATCACTGTCAACTTAAATACCTGTCACTTGCTTTGAAAAGAGATGGGTGCAGAGAATTTGAATGTATTCCTCCTTGTCCAGATTGAGTATTCCTTCAAGATAGATCTGTTCGTGCACTGCGATGCATCTTAGGGTGACAGAGTGCCCCCCCCCCACTTCCGACTGAAGGTAGGGAAATCTCACCCAGGAAGGGATGGGGAATACCTTTGTCCAAAATGCTGGAGAGCAACTGCCAGTTAACATAAACAATACTGAGCTAAATGGCCAATAGCCTGGCTCACTATAAGGCCAGGCCATAGATTCTATGAATTTATGAGGTTCTAGTTCACCCACCCATCCACTGTTGTGCAAGTTTCTATTCGCAGGGAAACTTTTAAGAGAACAGTATTAAAAATATGGTTCCTCCACCTGCAGTCTGAAGTGGTCTATTCTATTCATGCACCTCCAGATTCTACTCATTCATTTTACATCCATCAATGGATAACTTCTCTGATTGCAGGTACATGTCCCCAGATTATACTCATGTCAAATTCTCAAGCTACACAAGACTGTGGCTGAAAGAGACACCCAAGAAACCATGTTTGTAAGTTTAATCAGCTCCAAGAAATAGAATTCTGGGCAGAAATATGGAGATGGAGAATGCAGAAATGGGCTGGCTCAGTTCTCAGAGGCTCCAGTTGAGTACTATTGGGGTGTGGGGGGAGCAAATGCTATCTAATCTGGAAGGAATTGAGGGGAAAGCCTGACCCACACCTCAACCACAGGCATTATCAGGACTAGAGATGTCAGAAAATTCCGCCACGGATCTCGGTGAGGCCGAATGCCAGTGCACTCAGCCCCCCGAAATCTGTGGTGGAACGGCCTGCCACCCCCTGCCCCCCCCCGCGGATCCTCCTGGGATGAGACTTACCTGGGGTGGATGTTCTGGGCGGCGGCGGCGGCTGGTCCTCCGACCGGCTGCCGCCGCCGCCATTTGCAATCTGGAGGGGTTTGGGGGGGGTTTCTTTACAGAGACGTGATAGGCTATGTAAAGATTTATGTAGCCTATCACGTCTGGGTTTTAAAAAAAATGTGTATGCAAATGGCGGCAGCTATGGCCGCCGCCATTTGCGTTCCTTATTTTTCGCCATCTTGGTCTACGTAAATATTTACGTAGACTATTACGGCAAAAATAAAGGGGAACACAAATAGTGTAGCGGGCACTATTTGCGTCCCTTTTTGATTCGTCATCTTAGCCAGCGTAAATATTTACGTAGGCTAAAATGGCGAATCAAAAAGGGACGCAAATAGTGTCCGCTACGCTATTTGCATTCCCCTTTATTTTCACTAGAATAGTCTACGCAAATATTAACGTAGACCAAGACGGCGAAAAGTAAGGAACACAAATGGCGGCGGCCGTAGCCGCCGCCATTTGCGTATGTGGGTTTTGTTTTGTTTTTACCCAGAGCTAGGGATGTCAGAGAATTTCGCCACGAATCTCAGGGAGGCCGAATGCCAGAGCATTCGGCCCCCCGAAATTGGTGGCGAAACGGTCTGCCCCCCGCCCCCCCGGGACAGGACTTACCTTCGCCGAATTGTCCTGGCGGCAGCGGCTCCGGCACCGGTTCGGCGGCTGATCTACTGACCGGCTGTTGCCGCCGCCGCCATTTCCAGTTAAAAAACCCCCCAAAAACAAAAAAAGTGATAGGCTACATAAAGATTTACGTAGCCTATCACGGCTAGATTTTTAAAAAACACCGTGATAGGCGTAGCCTGTCACGGCTGATTTAAAAGAAAAGAAAAAAACGTGCGTACGCAAATGGCGGCGCCCATGGGTGCCGCCATTTGCGTTCCTTATTTTGGCACGTCTTAGTCTATGTAAACATTTATGTAGACTAAGACAGCAAAAATAAGGGGAACGCAAATAGCGTAGACGCTACGTTATTTGCGTTCCCCTTATTTTCGTCGTCTTAGTCTACTTAAACATTTACGTAGACTAAGCCGGCGAAAATACGGGGAACGCAAATAGCGTAGATGCTACGCTATTTGCGTTCCCCTTATTTTCGCCATCTTAGTCTACGTAAATGTTTACGTAGACTAAGACGGCGAAAATAAGGAACACATTTGCGTACATGGATTTTTTTTCTTTTAAAGCAGCCATGATAGACTACATAAACATTTACGTAGCCTATCACGGCTGACTGCAGGGATGCAAATGGCGGCGGCTACAGCTGCCGCCATTTGGGGAGCCAGCCGGCCAGGATTCAGGAGGGGAGGGATGGAGCGCCTCCCCCCCGGCCAGAATTTCGGGGGGAGGGACGGAGCGCCTCGCCCCCACTGCGAATGTCACCCTTCAAAAAGGTAAGTGACTTTTGTACATCCCTACCCAGATCCCTCCGCGGCCAGAAATCCGGCTGTGGATGGCTCTGGCCTGTGCCTGGCCGGCTGCTCTGCAGAGCCGCCACAGAGCACAGCCGTCCGTCGAGGATTCCTGGGGGGAGGACCGGATCGCCTCCCCGCCCTGTCGAGGATTCCGGGGGAAGGGACGGAACGCCTCCCCCCCATGAACATAGTCTGCGGAAAGGTAAGTGACTTTCATACATCCCTAGCAGGACAGGGGATGGGTTTAGCCCCTACTCACATGGTTGCCTTATGTATACACAAACATGTAGACATAAAACATGTGGGAACTCTAGGGGCTGGGCAAAGTAGGAAAGGGTCTATACAAATGGGAGAGACCTCTATCTTTGCCCACAAATAACAGGGGTGGAACTAAACTGTCCAGGATGAGGGTTATGCACATTCCTCTTTTGCCACTGGCAAATTGACCTAGCTATATAGGCATAAAGCTTCGGTCCTCAGAAAGTGAAGAATTGTGTGGGCTGAGCAGGACTCGACTCACGACAAGACAACACCTGTTGGGTAGGGCAACTCTTTGAGAGGTAGAACAAGCTCTGAACACCTGTGTTCTTAAAGGAACAGTTCCTTTTTCACTGGGATCATTTTGGCAGCAAAGGGGTGGACCCCTTGCATCACTGAGAGGCTAATCTTCTGCAACAGAAGAACCTTAATCTTCTTTCCACTGGTAATGGGGATTGTTCCTTTGCCATTGAAAGGATCTCAAGGAGAAAGAATGTTGCTTAGAGAATCCTTGGATCTAATACATACCTTCCTTGGATCTAATACATACACATACACACACACACACACACAGCAAAGATCCTTTAAAGAAGGAAAATGAGGCTTCCTGTTCTAGGTTGCATTAACACCAGTAGGAGGGGGCAACTGCGAAGCACACTGAAATTCAAATTTACACACACACACGCAAGCACACACACACATTTTTCAACCAATAGTTGGGGGCTCAATCACCCTTCACCCCAGAAAGGAACGCAAGGAGGAAATATCCTCTCTGAATTTCACAAGTCTGCACTTGTATACATATGCAAGCCAGTTCCCCATTTCTGGCTCTTTGTCATGCTTTACATTCAGTCAGATGGAAGTGCCAAACTAGTCTGGGGGGAAAGAGTGAGAAGTAACTCTGTACACAGCACACAAAGCTGCACTGCCTTCCCGCTTGCTCCAATTCCCTGCCCACAAAGGGCTTGGAGTGAAGATGACCTGGTAGTAACATCATCCCAGCTTTGTTCCAAGCACAATGCAGAGAGAGCACGACTGGAGAGAGAAAGCTATAGCAGAAGGGATGCAGATGTAGATGTGTGCAAAATACATTTCTGGACAAATCTGAATATAAACAGTTATTACTATTTCAGTTTGAGCTTGCCATTGGTTTAAGGAGTCATAGCAAAATTCATACTAACAAAGTATTACGAAACACAGGTACTGCTTTTTGGACTTTAGGATGCAATGCCACTGGCATTTTCTGGTGCAGTGGTGGGGAGGAATCTGCTTTGTGTACTACAATATCATGAGCAACCGAAAAGTAAGTAGTGGTATAACATGCCTAGATGCTCATAGTCACATTATGAACCTGGGCATTCCTGTCTGAATTAGGGAAATTATTTCATGTGAGAGTTTCTGAGTTTAGCTAATATTCTCCCCACCCCGCTGTAGGCAGTGGCTAAAACAGTGAATGTTACTTTAATTTTTCTTGCTAGTTTGCCTACTTGCTACCTTTAGATGTTGAAGACAATTCTTCTCAGAAATTACTTAGGTGTTCATGCAGTTGTTTCATGGCTGCAGTTATACTGCTGCGAAGAGGAGAATAATAATAATAATAATACGTTAAGAGGTTGTTCTATAACTATAAGTCTATGTGCCTGCTGCATTATATAATTAACATATAACATAAGCTTAGGACAGGTGAGATACTGCTGGAAATTCAAGGGTTGTTTTTTTGTTTTTGTTTTTTTACTTTTTTAAACTGCTGTTGGACATTTTAGCTTATTTGGAAGAATGTGGTTTGTTTGTTTTTTCCATGGCAGCTTTTAGATATCTGTGTCATATTAATGCATATGGTTCTGTAATTCAGAACTGAAAGCACAGCTTGCAGAAACAGTTCTCCTACTGCTAATGTTGCTGACCTCATCTTGGATGGACAGACCCAGAATCTTCATTTTAATCCTATTGACAGTGTCTCAGTGGGAATAATTACAACAGCCTCAAATCCAGACCTCCCATCACTGATATATAACCATTTTTTCACACCTGAAATAAACAGCATACACCGTGAATGGAAACATGGTGCAATGATTAAATATTTGTGAGTTATTAAAATGCATTAATCTATTGCAATTATTCAGCAACCCATGACAATTTGACACAGGAGAAACCAGGAATGCAAATTTTTGATCAGCTGTAGAGAACACATGATTCTAGCATATATTCTTTTTTAAAGCATATTGTAGGAGGCAGGGGAAGAGTGTTCATTGTTTTAACTACTGTATTAACTATATTCTGATTTTAATGATGCTGTTCTTGCTGATTTCACTGTATTTACTAATGAATCTTTTCACTGAACCTTAAGTATCTGGTTTTCATTTTACATATTTTAATTATATTCTGTTCCTTTAAGGTATTTTTTTAAGGAAAGATTATTGATAAATGTAATAAATAAATAAATTCATAATATTATACACTAGTAAGGACATTTAAAGATCCAGCACAGATTCAACATTTGGATGTAATGAAAATAGAATATTAAATCAAAACAATAAGATCAAATTTCAGCATTAGGTAGAAAGAACTAGGGGAAAATGCAGGAAGAAAGGGAGCTTTTCTATTCCTAGACCACCTTTTCTGTTATAATTCCCAGTCAACATGATTATGTTGTACAGTGTAATACTTTTTTACAGTCAAAGATGTCATCTGTTATGTTTTCCATGGCACCTAATATAGTTGTGAGATATATAGATACACACACACACACACACACACACACGGGTCTCAGACTGCTGTATTTTATTTGTCTAACTACTATGCAGTGATAAATGCCTAGCTTTAAAATATGTTTACTTTATCTTGCAAATGTTTCTTTTAAACTGCAATAATGTCTAAAGACTATGTGTGCTTCCATCAAAGAATTACATTGTGTGGTTAGCCAAAGTAAACACAAGACTTTTAATGGTTCCGCAGCAATAGTGTGAATGACATCTTCAAATAGGACTGTCCTGGCTGCATACCATCACCAGCTCAATGTCTGCTGTTGCCTGTCAAGAATCTCTCGGACTTGTTATTCTCCTCCATCCAATAATACCTTGGCTGTCATATGTATTCCTAAAGTCTCTCAAGATTTGCTCACTCTGTATTGTTCACACAAAGAAAAGTGCCCAAACTTGAAAAAGCCTCTTTTTAGTTTTAATTTGAAACAGACAAACCTCCTTCTACCTGTGCCTATGTGCCACTCCCATCTCAATTCGATTCACTAAATATTACTTATTTGTTCAGTCATCTACCAAATCGTGCAAATCGTCATGGGTAAATTCAAATCACCAAGGGTAGTATCCAACAGGGCTGCTCCACCTCTGCTAGTTCTGCTGCACTTGTGGGAACAAACACTTGTGCAATGGGGCTTTTGTGCTGCTAAAAATAACTCAGGGAATGAGCAGAAACAGGGCAGGTCAGCAGAGCTCCCTTTCGCAAGCTCCACTGACCTGCCTCATTCCAGAGATGAGCGTTTCCACTTGCTTGGGGTGCTTTTTTAGCCGTGCAAAAACCCTATTGCTCAAGTGGTTGCTCCCGCAAGCACACAATAGGTGGCAAAACTCCATCTTGCATGAGTTCACATGCAAGCCCATGTGGCTCAACTGAACTAAACCAAGGTTCAGTTCACATGTAACAGCCAAACAATGGTTTGCATCCAAACCAAAACTGGAAGCCCACTTTGAAACTACGAGCTCAAAGCTCAACTGTAAGAGGTAAACTAGGGTATGAACATTAAATCTGAAATGGGCCTCTGCATGGCAGGAAGGCAACTATTTCAAGTACACAAGAGCATGATAATTGTAATTATGTTATAATTAATGCAGCCCTAAAATGGCCTGTTCTGAATCAATCCTAAAATGGCCTGTTGAATAAAAAAGCGATAAAGTAAAATTATGTTTTAAGAGATTTTGTCATATATTTGAAGTAGGCTTTACATTTATTTTTTCTCTAGGAATACTTAATGGCAAAGCCAGCAAAAAAATAAATCTGGAGGGCTTATGCATAATAATAAACAGAAACAGACATGACTGTATAGGCTTTCCAACTGAAATGTGATTAAAATAATTTAATAACAGATATGTGTTTCCTTTGGATACTGATTTGCTCTAGCTGCTCCAATGAGCTTTTATCCAAAAGGTAAAAAAGAAAAATATAAACCACAGCATCACTGTATGTTTCATTTTTTAAAATTATTTATTACATTTCTATACCACCCAATAGCCAAAGCCCTCTGGGTTGTTCATTACAATTAGAACCATAAAGTACAACACAATAAAACATAATATAAATTTCAAAAGTTTAAAAACACAGTATAAAACCAAAATAAAAACAAAAATAAAGCAGCAGCAGTGTAAAGATTTAAATTACAGTAACAGATTTAAAAACAACAGAAACTTAAAGACTAAAATGTACAGGGAAATAACGTCTTCACCTGATGCCAAAAAGACCACAATGTAGGCACCAAGCAAGCCTCTCTGGAGAGGTCAATCCACAACCAGAGTGACTTAACCAAAGGGACCCCCTTCCTAGTAGCTACCTACCCTACTTCATTTGGCATGGGCTCCCAGAAAAGGACATCCGAAGGCAATCTTAGGGTCTGGGCGGGAATATATAGCTGTCAATGAAACTAGACTAAAGGACAATCATATATAGTACAGTTAAGGTCATCAAGGAATTGAAGACATCTGTACCTATCCAGGTATGCTTGTATGTGTATCACTGGCTTCAACTGAACTCTTCACTAGGGATGTACGAAAGTCACTTACCTTTTCGAAGGGTGACATTCGCGGTGGGGGGGAGGCGCTCTGACCCTTCCCCTCGAAATTCTCTCCGGCTGGCTCCACTCTGCGGAGATTCCACAGAGCCGCTGGCCAGGGCCACCCGCAGCCGAACATCCGGCCGCTGTGCAGCCTGCAGGGATGCAAATGGCAGCAGCCGTAGCCACCGCCATTTGCGTCCCTGTGTTTTGCCGTGATAGGCTACGTAAATATTTACGTAGCCTATCACGGCAAAAAACCCCCCCAAAAACGGCAGCCGCAAATGGCAGCGGCTACAGCGGCCGCCATTTGTGTTCCCTTTTTTTTGCTGTTTTAGCCTACGTAAATATTTACGTAGGCTATTACGGAAAAAAAAAGGGAACGCAAATGGCGTAGTGGCCGCCATTTACGTTCCCCCCTTCTTTCTTTTTTTGCCGTAACAGCCTACGTAAACATTTATGTAGGCTAAAACGGCAAAAAAAAGGGAATGCAAATGGCGTCCGCCGTAGCTGCCACCATTTGCATTCCCTTAGTTAAGCCGTGATAGGCTACATAAATACTTACGTAGCTTATCATGGCTTCCGCAAGGACGCAAATGGCGTCCCTGCGTTAGCTGTGATAGGCTACGTAAGTATTTATGTAGCCTATCATGGCTACATGGAAGAAGTGAATGGTGGCCGCAGACGCAGCCGCCATTCACAAGTAAGCGCAGACGGCAGCAGGTAAGTGCTCTGTTCCGGGCCCATTTCGCGGGATAGGGGGTGGGGGGGCTTTGTTCCACCACGGATTTCGGAGGGCCGAATGCACTGGCATTCGGCCTCACCGAGATCCGTGGTGGAATTCTCTGACACCCCCACTCTTCACATGCTGAAAGTTAAGCACAAGAAAATGCTTCTGTGGAATCACTAGCAAAAATGAATTTATGTAAAACAATGTGGGTCACATAAGGATGGGTGAGAAATTCACTCCGCCAAGGTTTTTATTTAATGGATTTACCCAATCTGCATTTCGCAGAACCAAATGCAGGAATGGACACAATGTGTGGTTGGAAATCCGTATGTTTCCGGTCTTGTGATGTGTTCCACAAAAGAAAGAAATACATTTGACAACATACACACATTTGAAAAGTGTGTGTGTGTGTGTGGGGGGGAACACTGTGCATTTTCTAAAATGCCCAAATACACTTTAGTCTATGGGGGAAGGTGTCCATTAATGCGTCCATTTAAAAATGTCCACAAAGATACATATAGTTTTCTTCTGTAAAAGAAACCACAGATGGAACCAGCACAGAATGGACATGAAAGCAGAAAAAGAGGAAGTCTGGGGAAAGGAATTTGACATATCTGCCTACACCTAGAGTCACAGCTGTTGTTGTTGTTTTTTTTTAATGTTAAATGAAGTTTCAAAACAATTGTCCCTTTTATTAGATTTTCAATAAAATGCTGCTGCTGCTGCTACAACTAATATAGTATACTATTCTAGAGTATTCAAAGTGCTCAGCAGGCATTATGTCGGTATTATCATTATATTGCAGATGGGATGCAAGACTGAGATTTGGTGTCTTGCCTAAAGTCACCCTGGGGCTTCATGGTTAAAGAAAGTTTTGAATGAAGGCCTTCCCAGAATCTTGTATCACCTTCTTACTACTACACCAAAGTAGCTGTACAAAAAGAGTAGGGGTGTACAAAACCCCGCTTATCTGGCTCCGCCGGGTTCTGCTGGGGGGGGGAGGCGCTCCATCCCTCCCCCCAGAATCCTCACCGGGGGGGGGGAGATGATCTGGTCCTCCCCGCCGGAATCTTCGAAAGCCGGCTGTGCTCCACGGCGGCTCCACGGAGCAGCCGGCCAGGCCCAGGCCAGGGCCGTCCGCAGCCAGATTTCCGGCCACGGAGGGCTCTGGGTAAGGGAAAAAAAACGCATACGCAAATGGCGGCAGCTACGGCCGCCGCCATTTGCGTTCCTTATTTTTCTTCATCTTAGTCTACGTAAATATTTACATAGACTAAGACGAAGAAAAATAAGGAACGCAAATGGTGGCTGTAGCCGCCACCATTTGCGTACGCCTTTTTTTTTTTTTTTACCCAGACATTTTAGGCTACATAAAAAACGTACGTAGCCTATCACGTCTGGGTAAAAAACAACAACAACGTATACGCAAATGGCGGCGGCTATGGCCGCCGCTATTTGTGTTCCTTATTTTTCTTCGTCTTTTTTTTTTTTTTAATAGAGACTTATGTAGCCTATCACGTCTCTGTTAAAAAAAAAAGACAAGACAAGACAAGACAAGACTGCAAATGGCATTGGTGGCAGCCGGTCGGAAGACCAGCCTCCGCAGCCGCCATCGCCGGAGCCGCCCGGAACATCCGCCCCAGGTAAGTCTCGTCCCAGGGGTGATCCGAGGGGGGCAGGGGGGGCAGGCCGTTCCGCCACGGAGTTCGGGGGGCCCAATGCACTAGCATTCGGCCTCACTGAGATCCGTGGCAGAATTCTCTGACATCTCTAAAAAAGAGGGATAATGCTGGCTGACAGTTGAACTGTTGAAAAAGGTAGCTATGCCAGCCACCAGTGCTCATTGTCTATTAAAAAAAAAAAGCTACATTATTCCACTAAACTTTAAGCCTGTAAACAGAGTATAAATTGAAAAATATGAAAGGGCACCTATAATGCAGTTCAGCCAGAAACAGATTTGCAGGGGGCGGGTTGTGTATTAAATCTGGTTCCTGTTTAAAGAAATTCCAAAATGAAGTAATTTAATATGGTATTGGAAGAAAGAGGTTAAATAAAACCTGAACAAGACAGGTTCTGTGTGGTTGAGGTAAGAGAATTGTTGATATCTGTATGACAGGTTTATTTGCTAGAAGTTTTTCTAGGAGGGGATACTCCCAGAAACTCATAACTCTGCAGTTCCAAGTAGTAAAGCAAGAGTCATTGCACTGTGAAATGAAGCTGTCTCTGCTAATTGCACACCCTGATCATCAGAACTGTATCTCAGCTGATAGTGTATCAAATCTGCCAGGCTGAACTTGAGGATTTGGCAATGTCACTTTTCACTAAGTATAACACAGAGGGGGAAGGGGGGGCATAGTAAAGCACCCATCTGAAATTATAAAGAACTCACAGAAGAAAAACAGATGACAGATTGTGAAGACAGAACAATCACAGATGGAGTCCAGTTGGAATAGGTCAAATAAGATTTTCAAATTTTGTTTATTTTCATACTTAAACTGTACCCTGGTGTGTAAATGTTCGACAAGGATCAGATAAGAAAAATGTATTTGTAAATGTGTCTGAACAAGCAAAACATTTTATACTCAAAACGTTTATAAGAAGGGCTTAGCCATAAATAACAAAGGGATAATGTACATGGTTAGGAAACATAAATAAATAAGTGTAGCCACATCTTTCGCAAGTGATTAAAAATAATACTAACACAATGTTCTGGAACTGAATAACTGTAAATATTCCTGACAGTGGAGCAGAAGCAATTGGGTTTAATACTTTTAAAGTGAAAAAGATAATTATAATAATAGCTGAACATTAGCTTTTCCCCATTTTTAGGGGGTGGGGTCAAATGGTTTTGGAGTAATAATATGAGAACTTCCACTCCTTACTGTCCTTTTTACTGTTATGTATATGCTTATTGTGCAGTACAATCTTAATCATCTTTATTCAGAAGTAAATCCCACTGGGCCCAATGATCAGACTTATTATCACACTTGCTAATATCATATCCTTCCTCCATGAATCTCCAGACACTTGGGTTGTCCCATTTTATCCTCATAATATCCGTGTAAAATAAGCTAGGCTGGAAGAAAATGACTTCCCCATGGTCACCTGGCAAGGTCCATGACAGAGAGGAGATTTGAACCCACATTTCCGTAATTCAATTCCAGTAGACTATCTGCTGCATCACACTGGCTTTCCTAATTGGGGATTTCTTTTAAGGACCACTTTGGTACTTTCTAGTGGAATGTTGCAGTGGTAGAGGTATACATTGCCATGAACTGTACAAATTCTGATTCTTCCCGTCAATGACTAACTAAAATAATCTGTTGATGAAGTAAATACAGAAGAGGACAGAGAAATGTATAGTCATATTGACAAAGAGAGATTTAAATTTGCAGTGTTATACAGAAAGACACCGTGTTTACCTTATAGAATGAAATGTAAACAGATATAGGAGCAACTTATGCTGCTAAGACTTAATCTATGCAAGGCAAAGACCGTCTTCATGAAAGCAAATTGCACAATTGCCTCCATGATTTATGAATCACCAGGATGAATGCAGACCACTAGCCATGTATTGTGACCTACCAAATGCCTGACAACCCACTTTTTTTTTTGTATGGGGGGCTAATAAGGTCTTAAGAACCCCTTCTGAATAGCCTAGGTCCCAAAGCCATTGCTGCTTAGCCTCAACCTACCACTCAGGTTGTGGATGAAACACCAGTCCCTGCAACAGTAGATCCTCCCTGTCTGGGAGTCTCTACCACTCCTATACAGACATGTTTACAAGGTCCAGAAACCATGGACACTGCAGCCAAAAGGGAGCCATTAGAACTACTTCCACCTGTAGATCCTTGATATTAGGAGAGGCAATGACAGAAATAGCAGTCCCACGCTTCTGAACACGGTTTCCATGTCAAGAACAACACCAGCTTTGTGTTTTGAGGGGCTGCAAACAGGTCTATCTTTGGGGTTCCAAAGTGGCTATCTGGTGAAACACTTGTGAGTGGAATGCCCACTCCATTTCCTGAATTGCCATTCAACTGAGCCAATCAGTTATCTGATTCAGTTTCCCTGCCAGGTGTTCAGCTTTGATCTAGGCCAGATTTTCCTCTGTCCATGTCAAGGTTTCCACAGCATCCTTGTGTAAGGTATTGTACTGCCCTGGCCATGGGCTTCAACCTCTTAATTTAGAGGTGCCAAGATAGATTGATAAATCAGACCCAGGTTTACATAACAAGGAGTACTTTATTGAGTAACTTACAGCACACAGGCATACCCAGTGGTTGGATCAGACAGCTTCTCTGAACCTAGAGCCATGGGGTACAATGGGTTTTATACCATACATGTTAGCAATGAGGCATGACAGCAGCAAGCGCCCCCTAACGTTCATTCCCAGCATAGACTAACAGCACTTGGTTCTCAGCACAGCCACCTCTAGCTTTAAGGTAAACAAACTTCACTTCCCAGGCACATCTTGATTAGATGCTCTGCTCATTAGTAGAGAATGTGCTAGGCTGCGCTATCAGCCCTTTGACTCATCTTCACACACTCAGAGGCTTACTAGCAAGGGAACTGTACCAATAATGAACTTAAGCAAGCATTATGGATCTCTAGGCCCCTCTAACACTACAGGTGACCTGGTTACGCTCCTGGGGCCAATACAGGTATGTGATTTTGTGCCCCCTTGATCTTTTGTAAAAGGCTTTGTTGACATGTTGTCCACCTTTATTAGTATGTGCAGCCCCATTATATCTCCTTGGAAGGCTACTGGCACCAACTTGATGGCTTGAAGTTCCAGCAGGTGGATGTTCTTCTTTGACTCTTATTTTTGTCCAGGTTCCCTAGGTCACTTTGGACTCTATGTATACCCCCCATTCAAAGAGACTGGTGTCTTCTGTAATGGCGACCCTATTAGGTTGTGCTAGCAACACTCCTCTGGCCAACCGGATCAGGTCCAGCCATCATGACATTTCAACCCATAGCCAACTTGGTATCTGGATCAGCACATGCTTACGTTGAACACTGAGTAATCTGTGACTAGAAAGGAAGCAAGAGTCATTGGAATGGAAGTGGAAATGTGTCCATGCAACCATCTCCTGACATGAAACCAAGAGGCCTTATAGCAGTGCAAGAAACATCAGTTCCATTTGTTCCTCCTCCTGTGTCACTGTCTCTGCTAAGTGTAAGAGTTTGCTTTTGCATTCCTCAATGAGGTACATCCTGTTTTTGGTCATGTCCAGGATCACCCACAGGTATTCCAGCCTCTGTGTTGGTTCCAGAGAACTCTTCTGCATAGTTATAACAAAACCATGTGCTCTAGGACACTCCGATGTGTTCTGTGCATCCTGAAGCCCTTCTGTCCTGGTTTTGGAACAGATCAGGATATCGTCTGGGTAGGGGTAGACATATATTCCCTATTGTCTGAGGTAGGTCATTAGTGGCTCCAGGATTTTTGTAAACACCCAAGGCACTGAGGTGAGTCTGAAGGTCCTGTACTGGAAGTGTTTCTAATGATATACAGATTGCAGGATGGTTGGGTCTGATTGGCACATGCAGGTACGCCTATGAGAGAAGTCACCCTTTCCAAGAAGTCGCCTTTTCCCAAGGTTGCAATGATGGAATTGAGAATTTCCATCCTGAATTTCATCTTCTGGATGAGTTTGTTTAGCTACTTGAAATCAAGTATTAATTTTACATCTCGGGGGGAGGGGGGCATTAAGAAAAAATCTGAGTAGACCCCTAATTTTTCCTGGCCCCAAGGAACTGGCTCTATCACATGAATATCTAAGAGATGTTGTATGGCTTGTTTAAACATATGTTTTGCTGGTTTTTTAGATTTTGGGGTTGCCCAGAATTTGGCAATTCTGAGTAGGCAAGCGAGCTCAAAGGCATAGCTATGGGACAGTAACTTCTGTAGTCCTGTGCCACCTGGAGTGAACTGGAGGAGAACCATGCCCCTAACCTGATCTGATCAGGTGGGGGAGCCCTGAGACCTGATCAGCCCAGCATCACGAGGACTGTTGCTTCTCGCCCCCCTTATTGGAGAATGAAGAAGCACTTGAGCACTGTGGAGTTTTTCTGTAGGTTTCTCTGCCCAGATTTCACTTAGCCCTAGGACTAAAAAAACCCTTACGATCTGCCTTGCAGGAACAGAAGCTGGGCTGTGTTCCCATCTTTTTCTCCTCCTTCTTGGTTGATGGCAATGACTTCTTCTTGTCCTTCCTTCAACCAGTACTTTTTCAAGAAGTACCCCAAACACCTTACACCCTAAGAAAGGAGAATTGACTAATCTGGCCTGAGATCCTGGACTGACATCCCAGCCACACAGCCAAATGTGTCTCCTCGCTACTACATTAGCTGCCACGGCCCGCTATTGTGCCTGAACCGCTTCCATGGAAGCATCAGTGAGAAATGCATGCTGTGGCTTCCAAAGCTTTGGTACCAATTCCATCATTTCCAGATCTTGAGCCCAAATGTATACAGTTCTATAAAACATGGTATTAGTTGCAGATGCTTGAAGAGCGACAGAGACCTCAAAGTCCTTATGGAGTGCCACTTCCACCTGCTTCATGAAAAAGTAGAGGGAGACCTGCACTCCTTCTTATGTTTCTGCTTACACCAGATTTAGATAGGCTGTGTCTGCATTTAGATTTCTAGTTCCCTACATGGGCCCGTAGGCTCCCCTCACCTCCTTAGCAGTCAGGGCTTTCATGAAGTGGAGAAACTCCATTTGGGCCCATTCCCCACTTAAATCGAGGTTATTGGGTTTCTTGGGGCAGAGCATCCCCCTCCCCCTCCATTGCCATGTGGGCCTGCTAAAGCACCGTGCAATCCCTTGCACTTACCTCTGCACTTGCCACAGCTCCTGGCACTCCATCTCTGTCCTGCTGGGCGGGAAGGAGAATGATCACTGCTTGCTGCAGTGGCCTCTGCTCACCTACCCCTCAAGGAGAGGAGGTGAGAGGGGCCAAGTGTCCTCAGACCGCACTGCAGCGATCAGGCCATGGCATTAGGCCCCAATCGAGAAAGGGTGCAAAAATGTCCCATTGCAGCCTACCTGGCCCCACAAGGTGTGGGGTTGGAAAGCCAGTGTGGTGTAGTGGTGAGAGTGTTGGACTGGGAGCCGGGAGATCCAGGTTCTAGTCCCTACTCAGCCATGGAAGCTCACTGGGTGACTTTGGGCCAGTCACAGACTCTCAGCTCAACCTACCTCACAGGGTTGTTGTTGTGAAGATAAAATGGAGAGGAGGAGGATAATGTAAGCTGCCTTGGGTTCCTTGCAAGAGGAAAAAAGGAGGGATATAAATGCAATAAACAAACAAAGAAAGAAATTGGAGACATGATCCTGTGCTCCTTGTCTTCACTATATGAAGACCCTCCTCCAACCCTTAACTAATCCATGTCAGGTGTGGGTGGTAGAACCAGCAAAAAATTAAAGGAAAATGAGGTGAGTGCAAAGCTCACCATAGCCCCTTTTTGTCTGCCAGTAGACAGGGCTGGGAGATCTGGGATACCTCCCATACTGGAGGAGACTGGCAAGACATTGGCCCTGCCGACTGACTGGAGCTATCCCTAAGGACAGATTAATTTGCATGCCCTCCAGGAATCCTGGGAAATGCTAGTTGTTGAGAATTACTTGAGCTTCTATGTCGATGTTTCATTTTCTATTTGTGACTTCTCTGTAACGTGTGTGATGTTTTGTATGTTTGTATATGTTAAGAAAAAAAAATCAAGTGTCCCATTGACCAAAGTAAGCAGCCAATGATCAACCAACAAGCTATTTCTGGTGACTATCTTCTCTGCTCGTGATACTTCTCCTTGATTTTCATTTTGCAAACATCTAACAAGGCCCTGAACCTAATCTTAACTGAGGTACATAATAGTGCTGAACCAAAAATGCCAAAATGGCCTCCCAAATTCACCACTCACTCCAGTGACCTCCCCATATCATTTATCCAAATTCCATCCTGAAAGGAAAAGCTAAAGAGAGTGCTCAATCCCAGGCCCTTAACCAGCATTTATGTCTACCCTAAGAAAAGAGCTAACACTATCCTACACATTTCCAGATATTTTTGTATGTTGGCTCTGGGTGGCAACGGGTTACTCTGTGCTCTAAACCATTAATCACTCAGCCTACATGCCCCTCACAAGTGTTTAGGGACATGGATTACACCATCATAGCCCTATTTATAGTTTTTAATCCAAGGCCAGTCCTGTACAACTGATGAGCCAACAAGACAAACACAGCCCACTAGCCATGACTCCCAGGTGTTGCACACCTCCCCTGTTGCTTCTTCTGTTGCAGCGAGGCAACAGAAACACATGGTAGCCATATTTGTTTGGAGGGCTGCATTCAGCTTGGTAGCTCACAAACTGTGCAGGCCGACGTTACCTGGAGAAATAGCTTGTGTATATTCCACTACTTTAAAATCATAAGAGCCCAGCTGAATCAGATCAAAGACCGATCTAGCGTAGCATTCCAACAGTGGCCAGCCTATGCTAAGCATCTAGTTCCTGAAGAAAACTTTTAAGCACTTTTTAAAAGGAAACTACTTTGAATATCTTAATACCTTAAAAGAAAGGAAACATATTCTTTCAAAAGATGCACCTTCAGCTCCCCGTCACTTTGATTTAGAATCAAGATAAGCTTGAAAGGATATTCACTCCATGTTCATACTGTGCTTTACCCCTTAGCTGTTACACTGAGAGGTAGCTGCTGCATTCATCTCCTAACTAGTAGCAACTCTATCGCAGAGCAAAACTCTGTGATAGTCTTGCAAAAATTACAATTAATTCACTAAAGGTAAAAGAATATCCAGCAGAGAACCTATCTACCAGAATCTTATTCTGGTGTTAACATGGGAACAAGTGAAAATACTTAAGGTTAAAGATTACAAAGACATATGAGTACAGATTCTTGGAGGGGTTTTTTCTTTCTTTCTGGTCATCTACACCACTGAAAAGAAGGATCCTACCAGTAAAGGAGGATTCTTCCAGTAACTGCAATAAAGCATTATTTACTCCAACTGTCTTTCTAAAGAGAGTGGCACATATCATCATTTTCATATTTGATCTAACTTTTATATATGCTTCACAGCAAAAACTAAGAAATAAATAGTAAGACTGAATAAATTCAAGCACTATATCCATGTTTTCAAAAGATCATTTTCTCAAAAACAGCAACAGACAAAACCAAAGCACTAGGGCTGTGGAGGGACCCCCCGATCCGACTCAGAAGCTGCTTCATGGCTTCAAAGGCAGGCCTAGGGATGTACGAAAGTTCCACCACGGATCTCTGGGAGGCCGAATGCCAGCGCATCCAGCCCCCCGAAATGGGTGGTGGAACGGCCCGCCCCCCCCACGCCCCCCCCCCCAGGACAAGACTTACCTTGGGCGGATCTTCCTGGCGGCGGCGGCTCCAGCGGTGGCGGCGGCCGGTCTTCTGACCGGCCACAGCCACTGCCATTTCCAGGTTAAAGAAAAAAAAAAACGTGATAGGCTACGTAAAGATTTACATAGCCTATCACGGCTAGATTTTGAAGAAACACTGTGATAGGCTAAGGAAATCTTTACGTAGCCTATCACGGCTGACTTAAAAAAAACCAACAACGCGTGTACGCAAGCGTTCCTTATTTTGGCATGTCTTAGTCTACGTAAACATTTATGTAGACTAAGACGGCGAAAATAAGGGGAACGCAAATAGCGTAGATGCTACGCTATTTGCGTTCCCCTTGTTTTCGCCGTCTTAGTCTACGTAAATGTTTACGTAGACTAAGACGTGCCAAAATAAAGAACGCAAATGGCGGCGGCCATGGCCACCGCCATTTGCGTATGCGCGTTTGTTTGTTTTTAAATCAGCCGTGATAGGCTATGTAAACATTTACGTAGCCTATCACGGCTGACTGCAGGGACGCAAACATTTACGTCCCTGCTAGCCAGCAGCCGGATGTCCGGCTGCTGGCGGAGCCGGCCGGCGGCTCTGCAGAATCGCTGCGGAGCACAGCCGGCCGGCCAGGATTCCGGGGAGAGGGACGGAACGCCTCCCTCCCCCACCATCAACATAATCCGTGGAAAGGTAAGTCACTTTCGTACATCCCTAGGCAGGCCCAATTCGGCTCAGGCTGATGGGGGGGGGGGGCAAGCTGACTCAACCCCGAACCTGAAGCAGGATTCGGATGGCCAAATCCCATTTCGGAGAGCCCCCTGATCTCTGCACAAACCCCCACCTTACTTAATTTGCTGCTGCCTCCTCCGTCCCCGCCTTCTCCTCCTCCACTGCTGCCACCACCTCCTCCTCCGCTGCCAGCATCGCCGCCACCAGATCCTGAGGCCTGGACACACGCCGGCTCTTATTGCAGGGAGTCACCATTTTGAAAATGGCAACTTCCAGGAACTTCTGGTCACGTGTCCAGGCCTCAGGAGCTGGTGGTGGTGATGGCGGCGGAGAAGGTGCCTGTGGAGGAGAAGGCGGTGGTGGAGGGGAAGGCAGCAGCAGTGGAGAATGTGGTGGTAACAGAGCCAGCGACGGCAGCAACAACGATAGGGATCTACGAAATATACTTACCATTCCGATCTGGGGGGTCCGCAGCGGGGGGGAGGCACTCCGTCCTTCCCCCTGGAATCCTCCCTGGCCAGCTCCACAGCGATTCCGCAGAGCCTCCGGCCGGGGCCGCCTGCAGCCGGATTCCGGCTGCTGTTGGGCTGCTGCGGCTACGCCGGCCGCCATTTGCGTCCCTGCCAAGCCATGATAGGCTACATATGTATTTACATAGCCTATCACGGCAAAGAGCAGGGGAACAAATGGCATAGCGGCTGCCACTTGCGCCCCTGCTCTTTGCCATGATAGGCTACGTAAGTATTTACGTAGCCTATCATGGCAAAAAGCATCCACGCAAATGGCTGCCACAACGGCCGCCATTTGCGGCCACAGCAGCCCAGCAGAGGCCGGAAGACAAGCCAGAGCCGCCCCGCATCCGCCGCCAGGTAGGTCCATCCTGGGGGGGGATTTTGGAGGTGGCGGGGGGGAGGCCGTTCCTCCATGGACTCCGGGGTGCCGGATTCCAAAGAATCCAGCCTCACTGGAGTCCATGGCGGATTTCTCCAACATCCCTACAGTGACGATGGCGGTGGAGGCGACAGTGATGGAGCTGGTGGCAACAGAGGTGGGCAGCTCAGGTAAGGACCTGGAGGTGCCGGTGCGGCTGGGACAGGGATGCTGAAGCTCTGAAGTGCACTGAGAGCTTTGGAGAGCCCCCGATCTGCTCCAGGTCGCTTCGTTGCTTCGCCTCGGAAGGGACACAAAGTGACCCGAAGCAGACCACTTCGATTTGGGCTTCGGGCCGGAGTGGTACACAGCCCTAAAAAGTACTAAAACTGTTTCTGATATAATCTTTCTAGTTTCTGTGTCAAATGAAGTTGGACATTTTCTAGATTTCTACCAATGCTTCAGAACACATGTCCAAACTGACCATATACTTCTGAGGCAGTTTTTTTCCTCCATTTGCAAAGACATAATTTTTAGACTCTTTATGATCCATGTTTCTTGTATGAGGACTGGTTCTTAAATTACAGGGGCAATAGAGTTGCCAGTTCTGCTTTGTTAGATTCTGTGCTATTCCGTTAGTGTCTGAGACTGAAACAGGGAGGATATATTTGGGGTGGCAGGGGCCGATAATCTGGCTTCTAGAGAAGGTTGGTTCTTGAATGACATGCAAATCGTCTGCCTGTTTCAGATATTCAAATATGACTAAAGTGGCTTGGAATGAAAAAAGTGATCACACCACTCAGGTAACTCAAAAACCATTACATCTTTTAGAAATGACCGCTCCCTGCTACAAATGCTTTTGATCATTCACAGGCAGCAAAAACACAGGGATCTAGTTTTAAAATGTCATGAAAATAACTGCCATCTCTGTTTGTGATGCCACCACCAACAGCAACAGTACTGTCCAGGTATAACACCGGCACCAAGTGGGTCCCACTCCACCCTCTACCTGGTGATGCTATTAAAGGACACCATATAATAATGTCAGCATAAGCACCTATCTGTAGAAGCAGAGAAGTGCATTCAGTCATCACCATGCAGCATAGAATAGTCAAACTCAAATAGCATTTATTGTTGGCTTTTAATGTTGCTTTTATTGTTTTCATATTTTTATCACTTTTAATATTTTAATTGTTTTTATGTATATTATTGTAAGCCACCTTGGGAGGGCTTCTGCCCTGAAAGGCAGCCAAGAAATATTTTAAATAAATTAAATAAAAAAAAATTTGTTCAGTCTACATATTGCACAGAAAACCATATATTGGTATCATTTTTGAATGTTCACTAATCTCAGAAACTTCCTCTGTGTAGAAAACTACCACACTAGTAGGGATGGCGGAGAATTCTGCGACGGATTTCAATTCTGCCATGGATTTCCCGAAATACGTGGAGGAATGGCCTGCCCCCCCCCGCGCATTCCCCCCGGGACGAAGCTTACCTGGGGTGGATGTTCCAGACGGCGGCGGCTCCAGCGGCGGCTGGTCTTTCGACTGGCTGCCACAGCCGCCATTTGCATCCTGGTCTTTGCCGTGATAGGCTACGTAAGTATTTACGTAGCCTATCATGGCAAGCCAGGCAAAACAAAAAACAAAAAAGGCGTACGCAAATGGCGGCGGCTACGGTGGCTGCCATTTGCGTTCCCTATTTTTCGCCGTTTTATCCTATATAAATATTTACATAGACTATTATGGCGAAAAAAAGGGGAACGCAAATAGCGTAGTGGGTGCTATTTGCGTTCTTTTTTTTGCCATTTTATCCTTCGTAAATATTTACGTAAGCTATTACGGTGGGAAAAAAAGGAACGCAAATAGCGCCCACTACGCTATTTGCATTCCCCTTTTTTTTCGCCGTAATAGCCTACGTAAATATTTACGTAGGATAAAACGGTGAAAAATAGGGAACGCAAATGGCAGTTGCCGTAGCTGCCGCCATTTGCATACGCTGTTTTTTTTTTTTTTTGCCCAGCTGTGATAGGCTACGTGAATACTTATGTAGCCTATCACAGCAGCCTGACTGGATGCCATTTGCATCTGCACCAGCCCGTCTGCGACCGGAAGTCCGGCTGCAGATGGCCCTGGCCGGCTGCTCTGCGGAGCTGCCGCAGAGCGGAGCCAGCCAGCCAGGATTCCAGAGGGGGAGGACCGGATAGCCTCCCCCCCGTCGAGGATTCCGGGGGGAGGGACAGCGCGCCTCCCCCCCACCACGAATCAATTCTGCGAAAAGGTGACTTTTGTACATGCCTATACACTAGGGATGCATGAAAGTCACTTACCTGGTCTCACAGCTTGCTTCGCGGTGGGGGGGAGGCGCTTCACTGCTCCCCCCGAAGTTCAGGCCGGGGGGGGAGGCTTCCCTCCTTGCCCGGCCGAAATTCAGGCTGGGGAGAAGCGCCCCATCTCCCCGGCTGCGAACTTCAAAAGAAAAAAAAACAACAAAAACGCCCCTGTGCAAAGTCAGCCGTGATAGACTACGTTAATCGTCACGTAGCCTATCACGGGGGCGTTTGTTTGTTTTTTTCTTTTCTTGTAATGGCGGTGGCGGCAGCCGGTCGAAAGACCGGCTGCCGCCCCCGCCCCTGACAAAGACCTGCCGAACAGCCGCCGGGACCCGCCGCCGGGAGGGACATTTGTGAAAGGTAAGTCCCATCCCGGGGGGGGGGCGGGGGGCAGAGAATTTCTCCCCGAACAACCTTCGGAGGACCGAATGCATTGGCACTCGGCCCCCCGAAGTTTCGGGGAGGAATTCTCCCCCATCCCTACTATACACTAGGAAGAAAGCTAAGCCTGCTCCTTATTTTTCTACTTTCAGGTAGGGATGTCAGAGAATTCCGCCACGGATCCTGGAGAGGCCGAATTCCACTAAATTTGCCCCCCCTGGAATCCGTGGTGGAACGGAGCAACCCGCCCCACCACCCCGCGAAAGCCCCACGAAACGGAGCCTACCTGGCTGCGGCTCCGGTGGCGACGGCTCTGGCAGCAACGGCTCTGGCCGCTGCCGGACTGCGGCCACAAATGGCGGCCGCCACACCGACCGCCATTTGCGTCCCCGCTCTTTGCCATGATAGGCTACATAATTATTTATGTAGCCTATCACGGCTCAGCGAAGGGATGCAAATGGTGGCCGCTACGCCGGCCGCCATCTGCGGCCGCAGACCTGCCGCAGCCAGATGTCCGGCTGCGGATGCCCCCGGCTGGCGGCTCCACGGAGTTGCCACGGAGCAGAACCAGCCGGGGAGGATTCCGGCGGGAGGGACAGAGCACCTCCCCCCCCACACCGCGGATGCCACTTACGAAACAGGTAAATGGTTTCATACATCCTTACTTTCAGGGAGCTTTTCACAAAGGGAAGCATTCAAAAAGAGGACACTCGAACTTGCATTCTGAAGTGATACATACCACCTGAGTACATTGCCATCTCATTCCAATCTCACTCTGCTACTACTTAGATCCAACCTTAATCTTTACATAGGCTATGACAGAAGTACATGGAAGAAATTCTTTATTAGGCTGTAACGACATTCCACTCTAATTTAAAGCTGGATATTTCACAGTCACAATGTCAACGGAAAGTATAAAAAAACAGAATCTCAACGTGTCCCTAACTATCAGAAGAATCTCTCTGTCCCATATGCTTATTATATCTATAAACCTTGATATGTGAAATAACATGGGAGGAGATCTCAAAAATACAAAACGTTTTCGCTTTTCTAACGAAGGGCTTCTAAAACATTCCAAGGTTTATTCAGTAGCCTTTAGGAAAATTTTCCTGTTTAGTGTATTCACTGGCCTTAGTGTTGCCCTTGCTTCTTCATTTATCAGCCTTCGGTATATACCGGGGGTAAAAATGAGCAGTTTTACATATCACATCAGTCCTTATAAACAATCATTACACAATACTGAGCTACACCCAACAGCACACAAGTAGACTTCCACTTGGGCAACAAGACTTCCCATGTTCTCCTCACTCCTGCACACCATGAGCAGAATCCAGCGGTGGCCTTGCAAACAGCCAGCTCTCTGACAATACCAGTCCGCATGCAGCCAGCCTCACCTCTGGTCCCCAGGTGCCCCTACTGCTTGCGGCGGTAATGTAGCACTTCTGAGGGCAAGCCCCAAAACAGCAGAAACCTGCCCCTGCCCCTTCCAGAAACAAGGGTTTCTGCCCGTTTCAGGGCTTGACCCCCAAACTGCTACATTGCCGCCACAAGCTGTAGGGGCCACTTATGGACCAGAAATGGGCTGGTCATAAGTGCAATGTCACAGTTGGATCCTGCCCCATGTACCCCCAAATCTGCTCTGGAGGGTTTTCCAGCCCTCCAGAGCAGACCTGCAGGGACACAAGATGCTGCAGGGGGAGGGAAAACCCAGCCCACCAGCACTGTCTGTTTTGCTAGCAGACCACTAGATACAACCCACTATGATTTAAGGCCTGAAATTAGCAATGGGGTTCAAAAAATGACATACAAATAGTATGTAAAAGCTAGGGGTGTACGAAACCCCGCTTACCTGGCTCTGCTGGGTTCCGTAGGTAGGGATGTCAGAGAATTTCTCCATGAATCTCGGGGAGGCCGAATGCCAGCGCATTCGGCCCCCCGAAATTGGTGGAGAAACGGTCTGCCACCCCCCCCCCCGGGACGGGACTTACCTTGGGCGAATCCTCCTGGCGGCGGCGGCTCTGGTGGCAGTTCGGCGGTGGTTTGGCGGTGGTGGCCGGTCTTCCGACCGGCTGCCGCCGCCGCCATTTCCACGTAAAAAAACCCCAAAACATCACAAACGTGATAGGTTACGTAAAGATTTACGTAGCCTATCACGGCTAGATTTCTAAAAAACACCGTGATAGGCTACGTAAATGTTTACGTAGCCTATCACGGCTGACTTAAAAAAAAAAAAAAGCGCGTCCGCAAATGGGGGCGCCCATGGGCGCCGCCATTTGCGTTCCTTATTTTGGCACGTGTCGTCTACGTAAACATTTACGTAGACTACAGCGAAAATAACGGCAACGCAAATAGCGTCGCCCTTATTTTCGCCGTACTCTGCGTAAATGTTTACATAGACGACACGTGCCAAAATAAGGAACGCAGATGGCGGCGCCCATGGGCACCGCCATTTGCGTACGCGCTGTTTTTTTTTTTAAGTCATCCGTGATAGGCTACGTAAACATTTACGTAGCCTATCACGGCTGACTGCAGGGACGCAAACGGCAGCAGCTACGGCCGCCATTTGCGTCCCGGCAGGAGACGCGGTTTCGCGGCCGGAGGGACGGGGCGCCTCCCCCCGCCAGAATTTCGGGGGGAGGGACAGACCGCCTCCCCCCCACCGCAAAGCAAGCGTCGGGATCAGGTAAGGGACTTTCATCCATCCCTATCCGTAGGTAGGGATGTCAGAGAATTCCGCCACGGATCTCGGTGAGGCCAAATGCCAGTGCATTCGGTCCCCCGAAATCTGTGGCGGAATAGCCTGTCCCCCCTGCCCCCCCACGGATCCCCCTCTGGACGAGACTTACCTGGGGCGGATGTTCCGTGCGGCGGCGGCTCCGGCAGCTGGTCTTCTGACTGGCTGCCGCCGCCGCCATTTGCAGTCTGGTTGTTTGGGTTTTTTTTTTTTTTTACAGAGACGTGATAGGCTACGTAAAGACTTACGTAGCCTATCACATCCCAGTTAAAAAAAAAAGCGTACGCAAATGGCGGCGGCTACGGCTACCGCCATTTGCGTTCCTTATTTTCGCCATCTTAGTCTACGTAAATATTTACATAGACTATTACGGCAAAAATAAAGGGGAACGCAAATAGCGTAGTGGGTGCTATTTGCGTCCCTTTTTGATTTGCCGTTTTAGCCTATGTAAATATTTACGTAGACTAAGATGGCGAAAAATAAGGAACGCAAATGGTGGTGGCAGCAGCCGGTCAGAAGACCAGCAGCCGCTGCCGCCGCCGAAGCCACCACTGTCCGGAACATCTGCCCCAGGTGAGTCTCGTCCCGGGGGGGATCCGCGGGGGGGGGCGGGGGGTTGGCAGGCCGTTCCGCCACAGATTTCTGGGGGCCAAATGCAGTGGCATTCGGCCTCACTGAGACCTGTGGCGGAATTCTCTGACATCCATAATGACAACGCAATGAGACGTGCACTGGAGTATTACCCGGATTTTCATGGAATCAGTTTTGTTCCATCAGGGACACATGAAGCAAGATAAGCTGAGTGTAGTGTACCTTTAAAATCTGGTTTTCAGTGCTTGAAAGGAACATACTTAGGGGGCAGGGAGTAGAACTGAATGTCATCAAACAGTCAGGGGATGCTCAACCACTGAGGGAGGCTTGTTTCTCACCCCTGTCCAGGTTCTCCACTGCTACTACATTATTATGAATGGAGAGGAACTAATGTTCCCCGTGTGTGCAGATTTCCCTGAAAAAAACAAAATCCCCAGTTCTCTAGTGCAGCATCATCTGAAGGCTCCTCAGAGCTCCCGCTCCCACCCCAATTTTGCCACATCCCAGCAATCCGCTGCAGAGTTATTGCTCCCACCCCATTTTGCCCCATGTGTGCACATTTGCCTATTGCTTCAGTGCCCCCCTTCCAACCCTCCCTTTCTTCTTCTCCCTGCTTCCAATGAGAAGCTCCTGTAAACCCAAGAGATCTTTACTGCAATAAAGAGGTAAAGCAGAGAAGGGACTTTACATAACAATGGAGAAACAACTTATACAGAACATCAAGGAAGCACAACATCGCGATAGTGATTTAGGAGAGCAAAGGAGAAGCAAAAGAACACTTTAGGGTGAGTTGCTAAAGTTAGCCTTTAAGCTTTTCACGGCAGGGGAACGAGATTTATTTCTTACTTCTGAGTAAAGATGCACAGAAGGGGGAGAGACTGTTAAAGATTAAAAGCAGCCTACCTAAGGTGATTGAGTGTCCCCACTACTGAGGTAATGTAAGGGGTCACTGCTGTGCTCCTGGGGATGTTCTCAATGAGAATGGGAAAAACTAATTCCATTGGGGAAACAAGGGGATGGGGGAGTGCCCATCCTCGTGACCACATCACTGCCAGGTCACAGAGGCATGCCCAGGATTCAATGCAGGGGGACATGGCACACTGTGGTAAAACCGCCAGGGAGCCACTTTCAGTAAAAAAAAAAAAAAAAGTCAGAGTAAAAGAAGTTTCAGAAAATGTGCTTTTCAAGAGGGAAACAGCTGGTTGGCAGTGGATTAGTGATGGTGTCATCTGTCGCAAAGGAATTCAGACTGCTCTAAATCACTCGTGAAGACAGCCCCCTGGATGGGTTCTGGAAGCTCCAGCATATAAGCACTCAATGGATCTAACACTTTACCTCAGGTCCTAGTACCTTGTATTCTGCTTCCCTGGCCTCCGGACTTCTGTTTGATCCTGCTTTTTGGATTGCATTTCTACTCGACTACTCTACCATGTTTTGACCTTGGCTATGCCTCAGACCTCTCTTCTGGAAATGACAAGTGGCCTGGTAATACTGTGCTTTAACCGTTGCCTGAATCTTGCCCACTCCTGCCTTCACCTGGTCCCATACTAGGCTGAATCTTTGTGTTTGACCATTTGCCTGCTTAACTGACTCACCTACTGATTTGTGCCTGTATTTGCCTAGCATAGAGACTTGCACAGCCATACCAGGTCCAGGACACATACATATTAGATTCTAGTGCCTAAAAAGGGACAGGAGCTGATGTAGACTGAAACAGAAAGTGACATGAAGGAAGCATCCTCTGTGCTGCTACTTAAACAGCACTCTCCCTTGGACCATGTTTCCTAAGCATTCTCCATCAAAGTGTAGAGCATATCAGTTTTTATACTTCAGGCAAAGAAAGCAATATGCTGAAATCAGAGCTGCTAAAACCAGCCAGGTATTGTGAAATCTAAGGAAACACAACATCCAGAAGTGAAAAGGGAGGGAGGATACATTTCTCTTTATCCTCACAAAAATCAGCACATTATTCCAACCTAGCTAAGAAGCTCAGCCTCAGCCATACTGCAGATTACAAGGAAGCCGGAGACAAATGTTTCATTCAGAAGCCCATCCTTCATAATAGGTAACCTTCTGCATAGCAGCTAAGTAAAGCTATGCCTCTTATTAAGTTCACTTCTCCTGTTTCTATGGAAAACATTTTGGAAGTAAAGAAAGGCTGACTCATGAATGTACTGGCAAGTGCTCTATGCATTGTTCATGTCTACAAAATTTGTCATGGCAAATTAGGGTGTGCATATAATGTTTTCCTTTAACAGCACTTAACATCTTGCAGAAGTTAAAACTAGTTTAAAAAAAATCTTTTAACCCTCCTTGAAAACTTCAAAATGAGTACCTTATACCTTGCATAGATTTTTTTTCCCTTCACATTTTCACTGATGCATTAGTATAAATGAATTTGCATAAACAGGATCAGGAATACTTAGAATATTGTTTCCTGCTGTTATTCCTCACCTTAAGTCACAATCTCCTTCTGGCATTACAATTTGTTGTTGAATAATTTTATGAGGTTACAAGAAAAAATATCCTGACCAGCTGTGAAACAATCTACAACAAGATTGTTCTTTTCCTTAAAAAAGAAAGGGGGGATTAACACAGCTATACAAGTGGAGTCAAATTGAAGCTCTGAACTACTGAAATGGAAACATGTGAATGCCTACCATTAATAAACAGATAACATATAATAACATATAATGAAACATAATTGCCCCAACTCAGGATTTACAAGCCTTACTGAATAAGACTTACAAGCCCTAATGAAGTCAATGGAACTTATGCAAGACTTTCTCTGAATCTAAGACACTGGCTGCATTCACCGGTCACAATTAGCCATAATTCTAAATTATTCTAAAACTGTCTGTCCATATTTTTTTCTAATATGTGTACCAGGAACTCTGGTTTGTCTCTTCCCAGGCAAGCCAGAGGGCATCTCTAAACCAGCCTAAAATCCTGCATTTAAAATGGGGCTTTCTGCTTCCATTTTAAATGCAGGATCACGACGAGTCCCTTTTTCACCCGCTTCCTTTTCCCCGTCCTTTCCCCCTTTCCCTCTCCTTCTCCCTGTATCTGAGTCTTCCATTAACTTTCATTGATCTCACTCGTCTTCTTGTCGCTTTTCCTCTTTTCATGGAGGTAACTCAAGCAGAACACAATGGAGTAATTCGATAGGTCATTATCTGTGATCTATTTAAAAATGGAACAAAGGGCATTTAGTGCAGGAGACGCCTTGGAGGTTCACGATGTCATGTAAAGAGCCTACAAACTTCCGTGAAGGATCAATCTCAATCACAGGATAAAAGTTCAGTGTGAAGAAAGTCAGAAGCCAAGAATACACTGTGGCTTATAACTCTGACTTGCTTGGGGAGAGACAAGCCAGAGTTCCTGGTTTGCATGTCATAATAAACAAACCACAGATGGAAGGTCCACATTTCGTTTAGCCACTCCTGCTTATAGGTGGAGCCAAGTGGAAGCTATCAAGCAACATGTACCAGAACATGAAATCAATGAGACAAAAAAAGTGCATAACTACAGTAGATCATACCTATTACGTAGCACATAAATACACGAACTTGTATGATTTAGATACAGTCAGGGCCAAAAATATCACAACAAGGATAACTGTTTTGGCAGTTGGCCTCTGTACACCACCACATTGAAGTTGAAAGGAAACACACCTAGATGGGAGCAAAGTCAGGGCTTTCAGGTGTAATTCAAGGGGTTTGACAAAAGTGGGGCACTAACCATTCAGGAAGGACATCCAGTGGCATACACACACCCCCATCATTGGTGGCTCATAACTAATGGAACAAACCAACAGCATTTCAAACTTAAGGATCGCCTTTCATACCTGGTTGAAAATCCTTTGCAGTCAAGGACTGCCTGAAGTCTGGAACCCATGGACATGACCAAAGGCTGAGTTTCCTCCCTCGAGATGCTTTGCCAGGCCTTTACTGCAGCTGCCTTCAGCTGCTCCTTGTTTGTGGGTCTTTCTGCCTTCAGTCTTGTCTTCAGTAAGTAAAAAGCATGCTCTATTGGATTGAGATCAGGTGACTGACTTGGCCATTGAAGAACAGCCCACTTCTTTGCCTTGAGAAACTCTTGGATAGCTTTTGCTGTATGTTTTGGGTCATTATCCATCTGCAATATGAAGCAGCGTCCTCTCAGTCTGGCAGCATTCGGCTGAATATGAGCAGAAAGTAAAGCCCTACACACTTCAGAATTCATCCTGCTGCTTTTATCAGCATTCAGGTCATCAATAAACACCAGTGACCCGGGTCCACTGGCAGCCATACATGCCCATGCCATAACACTGCCTCCACCATGTTTGACAAATGATGTGGTATGCTTTGGATCATGAGTTTTTCCTTTCCTTCTCCCTACTTTTCTCTTCCCATAATTCTGGTACAAGTTAATCTTGGTTTCATCAGTCCAAAGAATCTTCTTCCAGAACTGGGCAGGCTTTTTTAGGTGTTTGCTGGCAAAGGCTAATTTGGCCTTTCGGTTCTTGAGCATCACCAGTGGTTTGCACCTTGTTGTGAAGCCTCTGTATTTACATTCATAAAGCCGCCTCTTGACTGTAGATGTTGACAATGATGACATGCCTACCTCCTCAAGAGCATTCTTGACCTGGCTGGATGTTGTGAAAGGGTTTCTCTGCACCATGAGCAGAATCTGCGGTCATCCACTTGAGTTATCTTCCGTGGTCTTCCAGGCCTTTTGCTGTTGCTGAGCTTGCCAGTTAATTCCTTCTTTTTCAGGATGTTCCAAATTGTTGTACTGGCCACTCCCACTGTTTTTGCTATCTCTCTGATGGGTTTATTTTGTTTCCTCAGCCTAATGATGGCCTCCTTCACTCACATGGACACCTCTTTGGATCTCATGTTGGGAGTTCCAGTGAACAGCTACCAAATGCAAATGTAACCCTCAGAACCACCTCCAGGCCTTTTCTCTGCTGGATTGGTCATGGGGTACCCAGGAAACAGGCCATACCTGGCCACGCAGCTGCTTGTCAGCCATTCGTTTTTGCCAAACCCCTTGAATTACAGCTGAAAGTCCTGACTTTGCTCCCATCTGGGTGTGTTTCCTTTCAACTTCAATGTGGTGGTGTGCAGAGGCCAATGCCAAAACAGTTATCCTTGTTCCAATATTTCTGGCCCTGACTGTATATTCATGAAATCAAAATGTATAAAGAACTTTGTTTTATTAGAACAATAATTATAATTATACCCAGTGGAGCTGCTGCACCCTGAGGTACTTAAATACAGAAATTCTGTAAGTCAGATTTACCTGACTTACCTTTTTTTAGACTTCCCTTTGTTTTGTTTTTGGAACCCAGGGCCCCACAGGAGTATGGATCCAAAGCTACCCCCCTGCCCCCCCACCCCCAGAATACTATGTTTGAGGGCCAACAGCTGCCTGATTTACACCTGAGAGCTTTTCATGGGTGTAACTGTGATCTCTAGTACGGACGTCCACTACCACCATTGGCAGAGTTTTTCTGTGTCAGTAACTGGTGCCTCTACCCCATCCTAAGCCCTCTCAGATGGATGTTCAAGGGTGTTAGGATTGCTATGTAAGGCTGCAATTCTATACCAATTTATGTGGAAATAAGCCCCACTTAATTCAGTGGGGCTTACTTCTAAGTACTCATGTATAGAACTGCATTGTTAATCTTAGGCTTTTCCAGCTAAAAAAATAGAAAAATAATAAAATAGAAGTTGAAAAATAGTATGTAAATATAAATAGTATATAGACATCAGCATTATCATGCATTATTTATTTATTTAATTACATTTCTAGACAACCCAATAGCTGAAGCTGTCTGGATAGTTCACAACAATTAAAACCATAAAATACAATATGATAAAATACAATATAAAAGTGTAAAATTTCAGTAAAAAATAAAAAACCCAAAATAAAGCCTAGCAGTACGAAGACTTAATATACAGTAACAGATCTAAAACAACATGAACTGAAAAACCAAATGCATGGAAAAATAAGAAGGCACCAAAAAGAGCACAACGTAGGTGCTAGGTGAGCTTCTCTGGAAAGCTCATCCCACAACACAAAATCCCATCTTCTTAGTAGCCACCCACCTCAGTTACTTTGGTGGGGGTTTCCAGAGAAGGACCACTAATGACCATTTTATGGTTCGAGCAGGTATATATAGGACAAGAGGATTCTTCAGGTAACCTGGCCCCGAGTCATTTAGAGGTTTGAATGTTAATACCAGCACTTTGAATCAGGCTCAGAAATGGGCCGACAGCCAGATGGAAAAGTACTGGCATAATATGATCACGTTGGCCAGGCAGCATTAACAATCTTGCTGCCTTGTTTTGGACCAGCTGAAGTTTCCAGACCATTTTCAAAGGCAGCCCCATGTATAAAACATTGCACTAATCCAGATGAGAGGTTACTGGAGTAACTGGATAACTGTAGCTAGGCTATCTCTGTCCAGATAAGGGCGTAGTTGGTATATCAGCCTAAGCTGTTAAAAGGTCCTCTGTGCCACTGAATCCTTGTGTGTCTCCTCTGTGACAATGCTAGATGCAAGACAAACCTGATCCTTTAGCGGGAGAGCAACCCTCCCCAGAACAGAAGAAACTCATATTTTTTAGATTGAACGCTGAGAAAATAAGCATTTAAGGAGTAACAATAAATATTGTCCAGGGTTATTTCACCGACACACACAGCAAATGTTATAGTCTGGAGAAAAATAGTCATCATTTATTTGTTAGATTTACATTACATTTCATTATGTAAATAACCTATCCTTTAAAATAACAGAAGTTTATATCTCTGTCCAAAGCCAGATATTAGATATAGTTGAAGAAACTAAATATATGAAATATTCTAAATTTTCACTTTGAGCTTCATGATCTTTGAAAACTGAAGGTTTTCACAAACTGATATAAGCGTTGAGCCCTTTCCATCAGTTAGTTCTTCCTTTGGTTTTATGTGCGTATTTCAAACATTTAACAGTTACTTTCACTTGACACAGAAGATAGAAGAACCTGAGGCAAGTGAAAAGAAAGAGACTATGTTGTACTAAGGCCTTATTGCCACATTGCAGGGGCAATATAACTTGAGCACGCTCCGGGAGAGAGCGCAGGACAGGAAGGCCTGGCGTGCTATGGTCCACGGGGTCACGAAGAGTCGGACACGACTGAACGACTGAACAACAACAACAACAAGGGGCAATATGCTTGGGAGACTCTGAAATTTAATCCTTCACAAAATACCTGAAGATTTCAGCAACACTGGAAGTATTTTCCAACATCGAGTCCCAACAGCGTTGCTTGTGTAGCAATTTAGTCATACAGTAAGTGTATCATCACTAACATTACTAGCTTTGAATCCTAGCTATAAGACTTGCAGCAGTATGAATTCACTGTATATTGTAACATTGCTTTTAAAATTATTTCTCTCGTCATTCTAACAGAGAAAATATTTTTATAGGAGGTGGCTGTTGTTGTGAAATGTAAAGATGAAGTACATCAGGCTCCCGATTGCAACAGTTGTTGCTGATTATGATGATTTCCAATTTTCCCAATTTCCTAATTATTCTATGCAGGACTTGGGAGGGCAGGGGTTCTCTCATACCCTCCCCCCCCCCAAGTCTAACAGAAACGGGGTCTGACTCTCAGGCATGTCAGTGCTATTTCACCCTGAGGTCTAAGAATGTATCCACATTAAGGCTCCAGATTGCAACCAGATCGATACAGCGTAACCCTATTTGTAAATGTGAAGTCACAAATTATTTAACGCTTGGCTCATAATTTTAGCAAGAGGAGGAAATAGCTGAAATATACAATAAAAAGCTGATATCCTAAGCTATTTTTAATCTACTGATGCTCTAATATGTTAATACTGCTCATTTATCACAAGACAGTAACGCACATGCTGACCCAGCAATGCAACTTATTGCAAATGCACAACAGACACTCACTAATAGCTCAAAGTGCTATTAGCACATCGTAGTGAGAATAAACATACAATGTGTTTTTAATGAGTTTAAAATGGGTTACCTTTCTGCAGCATCAGGAATGTTTTTTCACTTTCAGAGAGACAGTACAGTAAAAAAGTTATTTGCTATTTTTAATAATTAAATTAAAGACTGCCCTTACACCTATTTTTTCTCCATTCTGTAGCAAGTGTGTGTGTGTGTGTGTGTGTGTGTATGTAAGCAAATAAAAGAAAACCCATTATGGAAAACAGCTCATAAAAAATGTTTGTTTCCTATTAAAAAAAAAAAAAGCTGTAAAACCTAAACATGTTTTCCAAGGTACATAAACCTCTCTTGGAATTTTTGAAATAAAAAGTATTATTTGGTTTCCACCCAGTCTCACAATTTGATGCATGTTCTGTGGCTTGGCATGCAAGGAGATACATAATACCAGTTAATTTTTCTAGAATCCCCCATTTCTCCTAATTGCATAATTCCTCTTATTTGTGTGCGGTCACAACCATTAAAATGTGGCTCAACCTCAGTTGTTATTCATTTTTCCCACTCCTTTTTGCCATGAATTTATCTAACCATCTACTTTGTATATTACTCTTTAAGATGTCTTCTAGATTCTTTGCTTGAGAATTAGAAATATATTTTCTCCTAGAAAAAAATGACTTCCCAGAATTCCCACACACATCTGCGTGTATAATCTTGTTATCTATGGGCCGGTTACCATGACATGGCAGCTTATTGTGGGTTAACTAACGCATGATTAGCCCCAGCATATGCAGCCTCCGTTTTGAATATGCAACCTCCAATCGGAGCAACTGGGGGTAGGGTGGCATGGCATGCGAACCTAGCCATTGTGGATTAATTGAGGGTTAAACAACCCACACTTAACTCAACTACTAATCAAGGGTTACATGTGGGTCGTTTAACCCTTGATTAACCCACAATGGCTTGGTTTGCATGACATGCTGCAATCCTTGATTGCCCCAATGGGAAGCGGCATACTCAAAATGGTGGCTGCACATGCCCCCTACACACACTGTGACTAATACCTGCTGTGTCATGCGAATCAGCTCTGTTGGCACAATCATGTAAAACAACATTTCACTGGCACCTATTTGTTCTTAATGCTAATTTCAATATGGGAGAATTTTTACTGAGAGTGGCTAGGGACGGAAGGCTTAAACCTCCTCTCCCGACATGCTGTGGTGCTGATTACTATCAGGGTGCCCTGCAATATGTATTTGATTCTTTTTGATGACATGCTTGCTAATCACATTGTTCATGTCACATCTAGCTGTGTCCTTGCTGCTTCTCCAGAAAACGGAGACAGCTACCACAGCCAACATAGTCTCACATACTGTACATACTAGCCAAAAGCCACTATGTTGCAGCTACTGAACTCCCCTGCAAACCACCCCTCCACATACATTTCTACAGCCATTTTGCACATTTTCTAACCTCTTGTGTTCTGTTAGGAAATATATATACTTGCAATCACAATAAAATCTGAGAGTCCAGCCACTTTCTTTCCATTTTGTGTACATTCACTCTTGTGGCAGCTTCTGCAGGAAGCTTCTGTTATTCCAAGTAGTACCCTAGTATATTTAAAAGCACCAACTGTAAGTAAAACCCAAATTCTTATTTAATTGGTACTGTGTAAACATTTATACTGATAGTGAATCTTGGCCTTGCCGAGAACATTGGTCTTTTTCTCATTCCCATTTTCGCACGTTTGTGCTATTAAAAAAAAAAATCCATACAGAAATTTGTACACATTTTTTGTAACATACGCATTGATGTACACATTAATATATGCCTTTTTATCTGCATTTTTAAAGTATGCATTTTTGAATGCATGTACCCACTGACTGAAGCATGTTCATGTTTGTTTTGAAAATGTATCCATTTTTGGCATGTTTTTTGAAGGTGTTATCGAATGCATTTTTGTTTTGTGGAGTGCACTGCCAGCTCAGAAATGTACAGATTTCTGACCATAAATTGTGTCTGGATCTGTGTTCAGGGCCAGGAAGTGCAAATTGGGTAAAGTTAAAAAAGAGAATTTCTCACACATCCCTATGTGGACAATGAATCATATTTCATAAACTCTTCTTCTGATTCTTTTTGATATGTGTTAGCTTACAGATGTGGAGGCAGACAATTAAGGTTGTGGGTTCAATTGTGAAACAAGTTACCTTATTTCAATGTTTGCAATGAAAGCTGTTCAGCCCTCTCTCCTGCATATATGCAGGGTTTGATTGAATGAAAAAGTGCCTTATATTTCTGTAGACATACATGTTTTCAGTATCAGTAAGATACAATATAAAACAGTGCAATTATTTTATAAACAATGTAAAACAACACAAAATACATTAGAAGTTAAAAGGAGGGAAATAGTTTTCCATACAAGTATCAGCCTCTAGACACAGAAATATCAGAAAAGTGTACACGGTAAGATAATAAGTTCCTAAGTGATAGTCACAAGACAGTTTCTCAGTTACGTGGGGAACTTGCACAGAAAAATTATTGATACAATGCCCTCCAAGTTCTACTTTGCTAAAATAAAGACAAACCTACTGTCTAACTTAAGGGGGGGGGGGAAATCTGCAGCACATCCACAAATGTCCTTTTGGTGGAGATTTGTTATCTTTTCTGTACAAGAAGGGATTTATCTCCAACTGTCAGTCACAAGTTTGGGACACAGAAAGAAAACAGACACTTTACTAGATCATGTGATATGTATTGCAGAGAACCTGTTTTCAGCTTAATGGTTTGACTTTGTTGGATGTCACTTTCAGGTGACAAGGAAGGTTGTGTCCTTCATTATAAGGGCAAAAAACCTCTAGGGCTCCACAAGCATATCACTGCTCGCTCTGAAATGGGTTGAGTCTTTGTGAATGTTCTAATCCTGATGGGAGTACTCACAAAAAGCTCAAGGCCTTCACAAAGCATCAGCCGCTAACATGTTTCCATTTCCCCAGCCCAAGGTCCAGAACCTACCCTAGGCAGGGTAGGGAAAGGCAGAAGTAGGCAATTCAAGGCCCTGAGAGTGTCTTTTCTCATTGGAACACTGGAACTAGGGCTGGAACTCAGATGCTTTCCCTTAAGTTTCCTACGGGAGATTCTGTGACAGGTATTCCCACTCCAAATCCCCTGTGGGAAAACACTTTACTGGCTCCTGGAATTGCCCACCACTGTTTCCTTTATCCCATGCACCAGGTTAAGTGTCTGGGCCTTGGAGAAGAGGGACACAATGACAGCTTGCAGGATCAAAGCAAGCAGATAGCTTTGCTCACCTTGATCCTATGTACAAGCATTCTGATACTTCTAAACAAAATAGATGGGACCGTTTCAGGATATATTCCCATCAACTGTGTATGATATACATCATAGAAAAAGAAGTCAAGATGGTTCATTTGATTTCCAGACATGCTGTGATGTACAAGAGTCCAAAACTGGTCTTTCTTATTTAACCTGCTCCCAAAAAATGTAAGTAGAAAGTATTGCCCTGACCCAAAAATTACTTATGGGCACTGAGGTTCACTGTCCATTGTCCTCTTCACTTTAACAACCAGAGGGGCAGCAATAGGTGTCCAAAGGATTCCTTCAAAGTGCTCCTCTGCAGTAAATGGCAAAGTCTACTCACTCAGACTCTGAACTGGGCAACATTATGGCTCCAGATTACAATGCTGTGATTTCATATTTACTTATTCAGAAACTGTCCTGAAGCAGAAAAATTTGCTGAAGTGAGAACCTCTCAAGTGTTCCATAAATAATGGTCTAGCCATGCAATCCTAGATAGGTCTACTCAGAAGTAAGACCCATGGAGTTCAACAGGACTTATTCCCAGGTATGTATCTACAGGATTGCTGCCTAAGGTTGCAGACAACTAACCATGTAAACCAACAAAATCATATTTCAGCTGGTGTAGTTCCATTACTTTCAGTGGGAGCTGGGATTAAGCTGATTTAACAGAAAATAAACTAGTGTAATTACTCTGTGGATCATAGAATTTAAATGAGTTGGCAGTCACGCAGCCACTATCCCATCTAAACTGGGTTGCCTCACCTGTAGTGTTAGCATAGTGATGCATGATCTGATGTAGTGATGGACAAACTCCTCCGAGCTCAGTACAGAATCAGTTTAATACTGATTTATAAGTTTCTTCAGTGAGTTTTCAGGAAAAGCTCATGTGTTGTCTGAGAGTTTTCTTCCAGTTTGTGCATGCATGCTGATGCCACACACAAGCGCATTATCATATTGCCCCCTGGAGATTGCAGTTTGGTTTCAATTGCCATATACCTATCAGCATCATCCATGGTGGAGATCTATTTTGATATTCATCTGCCTCCTCCTAAATAAACACACCCAAGAAAACAAACTGTTTAAATCTGTATGGGAGGCAGCAACCTCAGAAAATATTTACAAGAAACAAACAACTATTTACAAGAGTTGAAACAGAGAAGATATGAACTAAAGAAAAGGCTGCAAGGTATTATGGCCACATTCTTCACTGCAGTCAGTAAGACTTCTATCAAAAATAAGGCATTAACATTAAAGAACTTCTGTGCCTACAGAGCAGCCGGCTTTGTATGTCATGAAGTTCCACAGAAATAAATGAGTTCTTCTTCTACAACAAGTTGGCTTCGGGCGCATGGTTGAATGCTGACCACGCATGCACAGAGTTTCATTTAGTGTGACTCAGAGAAGGACTTAAACCACAAGGTGATCAAATGTGTATACCAAACCAGATAATTAGTATTTCAGCAATGATCTCCTAACACTGCACATATATGTGCCAACAGCCCATTTCAGACCTAATTCTGGGCAAATGTAATGCTTCACAACTAAGGCTGTTTGTACTCTTGGCATCATATTTAAACCAGGCCACAGAGAAAGACCATAACCTCTCTGAATTAACACAAACTAGCTGAAGTTTTTTGGCATCAATTGGTTTAGAAACATGACTCACACAAACTGTGCCTGAAAGACAGTACTACAGTAGGGCACAGTAGTAATTTCGACCACGTAGTGATCCCCTGAATATACCTGAATGCTCTAATTAATTACTGGGAAGCAAATCCCATAGAAATTAATGTGACTAGCTTCCAAGTCATATGTTTTGAATGGAAAGGTTAGAATCACCGGAATAGCAGAAGTTTTTATTCTATATATGAAAATTATTGAAGCTCCATAGTTTATTTATAGTTATGAAACTGGGTGGATTCATATTAGCAAGAATTAAAGGTTAAGGCCTAACTTTTAACTTTAATATCCATCCAAGCTATTTTTCTATTTTCCAAAGCTTTGGTTTAACTTATTTCAGTTATGTTATTGATGGGCTAACTGTTTAACTCTAATCCCTATAGCAAACTTGTATACACACACAGCTTAATTGCTGGCTTCAAGGTGACTCGTTATTAGTCACGTAATCTGCCTTTATATTGAATAATGCAGGCTGCTCTCCATAAAATATTCTACCTACAGTTTCAATTGATTTTGTTTTGCCTTTTCCCCCTGCAATATTAAATTTTTCAAATACAATTTTGATGTTTATTCTTTATAAATTTAATTATCTGCAGATGTGCTGAAGATTGCACAGAAGAGCTTCAAAACCCGTTTTCTAGAACTCTAGAGAACAAAGCAATTTTTCATGCTTTAATTTCATTTCCCCCCTTCCTGATCCCCACTGATGTAACTGTCAGAGAAGATCACAGCTATGCTGACAATGCAATACCCATGAACTCCAATCCATACAGACCTTTACTACAGAGACCCAGATGAAGAGAAGGTGAAAATCACCTATTGTTCTGAATAACAGAAGCGGGTCAAAGTTTTCCTCTTACAATCTTGCCCCACTACAAATTAGATTAATCAGGAGAAAAGTCATGGTAACTCCACATAAGGTTTTATCCTCCCATTCCCTGCATGATCTTTTGCTTGACTCTGCGCTGGACAGAGTGACAATCTTAAAGCTGGACAGAGTGACAATACTAAAACAGCTGTTGATAATGCCAAACTTATTTTTCCCTTAGACAGCTACAAAGAAAAAGCAGCCACCTCCTCAGAAACCCACAATTCACAGCTAGATATGTCACTATTGGTGTAATGAATCTTCTGCTGACATTTAGTACAAAGAACCTGTCTGCTGACTTTTCTTTACTTCTTTTCTTTACAGGGAAAACAAATAGAGGTGTGCCTTTAACCAAACACTTTCCATTTAGATTATTTGAGGATCACTTGTTTGGTTCCTGGCCTATAAAAAGAGTAACATTTTGTAAACATGAAAACAAAAAAGCAAAATACCTATTCAATATTGAAAGCAGGAAAAGAATCAAATACTCTGTATTGAATTCAATAACTTCCCCCCCTTTTCCCACAGAAAAAAGCAATCTACAGATATAAAACAATATTCTATGCCTTTATATTGCACCACAATGGCCTAATCAGCAGCTAGGGTTTCAAGATGGCCACTATGAGGAGCAGGAACACATGGCAGGTCAAACTCACCTTTCCCAATTCTCTTGGGTGACTTACCAGCAAGTCCCATTGCCACAACTCCATCTCCATCCACTCTAGGATGGTAAATAAGAGGTTAGATGATGATTTCAGTAAAAAAAAAATAGATTCAATCCATAGGCTACTAGTTGCTGACCTCTCCATCAATGAATGTAATGGCAACTGTATGATGAGTGAGGAAATTGTTTGGACAGGATTTCAGTTAACTATTTTTTTTCATCTAGATGTTTTAAGGCAGTAGATTTCACTCTGAGAGAAATCTGAAGTTTCCTGAAGGGCTCATTAATAACACGCAAGGGCTCGTTAATGAGAAGATCAGAAACAGAGGACAGCCTTCCCTCAAGTATAGTTTGCACTTTGCACGCTTGCATCAATCTACTTCTGCAATGTCCAGCCACAGGTGTGTGTGTTGGATCTGTTCCAGGGCACACTCTTAGCGTATGGCTGGGAAACTCCTGGCCTGTGTGTGGGTTCCAGTTTGCAGCATCAGCATAATTTCTGCCAGAAAATGAGACAGGCAATCCATGGTGGTCCTGAAGTGGATACCTAACAGCAGCACTGATAAGGCACTCCTTGTTTGCTGCTGCTGCTGCTGTCTTCTCTTCCTGTCAGACAGGTGTCTACATGACCTGCCTTGGTGCCTGAAAAGGGAGAGGAGAAAAAAGCAGAAGGCTCTCACTGGAGAACAGAGCAAGAAGGAATGATGCCATTTTTCCTCCAGCTCTGCTCACTTTGGCCTCTGGCTCCACTCACCCTCTACTTCAGCCCCCAATATCATCGGTCAACAGCGCTTCATAGAAAAGAGGTTGCCCTCTTGCCATTTACAGCAACAGTAAGGCCCAGCAGGCCTAACTATCACCCAGCATGAATCTAATGTGCACCCTATACCACTTCTAGGAATTTTCTACAATATATAGTGGTTCTTTAAAAGGTAAACCAATGTGCCAGAAGTGCTTTTATTCAGCTTTGGGTGGTACGCCCCTACGTCTGTTCCTGGTATGGTTGGATCTGGCCATGGTCCTACACCCATTAGCTACATCACTATCGGATTAGTGTAATGCACTCTTACGTCGGGCTTCCCCAAAAAACCACCTGGAAATTCTCCTAGTAGTGCAGAATGCTGCTACTAGAAGGTTGACTGGGGTGAAGTGCTGGGACCATGTAACCCCTTTATTGTTTCAGCTGGATTGGCTGCCACTTTATTTCCAAATGCAATTCAAAGTGCTGGCTATTACCTTTAAAAGCCTTTACCTTTAAAGCCCTAAATGGTTTGACACCTGGCTACTTGAAAGATCATCTCCTCCCATGTGCATCTGCCCCTCCTTTAAGATTAGTGCCTGTGCATGTGCCATTGCCTTCAGAGGCATGGTTGGTGGCAATGCGAAAGAGGCCTTTCTCAGTGGCTGAGCTGGGTATGTGCACCTCCTGCCCCAAGAGATTAGATCCTCTTTCTCTTTATCTGTGTTCTGCTTGCAGATGAAGACATTTCTCTTAAAACAAGCATTTGACTCTGCTGTTGTTTAACTGTATTTACTGACTGTTACTGGGGCGGGGGGTTGCTGCTGCTTTTAACTTGTTAATGTGTTTTAATTATTACTTATTGTTTTATGTTTTTATATTTTATAAGCTGCTGTGGGTGACTTCTTCTTTGGAAGGGGAAAGCAGGGTAACAATTTATTAAATAAAATTTAAAAATTTTAAAAAATGTCAAGTCACAGAGTTAAAAGGGATCTCAAAGCTGTTCTAGTCTAACCTACTGCCACTGCAGGATATCCATTAGGTGCCCATCCAGCCTCTGTTTAAAAACACCCAATAAAAGAGAGTCCACCACCTTCTGAGGCAGCATGTTCTACTGTCAAACAACTCATAACATCAGGAAGTTCTTCCTACGTTTAGTCAAAATCCCCTTTCTTACCATTTGAATCCACTGGTTTAGCTCCTAGTCTTTGGAGCAACAGAAACAGATTTGCTCCATCATCTATGTGGCAATTCTTCAGATGTTTGAAGATGGCTACCATATCACCTATTAACTGATCCTTCTCTAAGCCAAGCATACCCAACTCGTTCAATCTGTCCTTATAGGACTTGGTCTACAGGCTTCTCACCATCTTTTTCACCCTCCTCTGGACAGATTTGTCAATATGCTTTTTAAACTGTGGTGACCAGAACCGGACAAAGTATGCCAGGTAAGGTCTGAGCTTGATCAAAACTAAAGAGCATTCCTACTTATTTGGACACTATATTTCTGCAGAAAAGATTCCCTGATGTTAGAAAAATTTAAACCACTGGCCTAATGAAAAGGATCTTAACATACTTAGTGGGCTCTCCCACACACTGGAGGAATTCAAGATGAGGCTGGACAGCCATCTGTCAGGGATGCTGTGACGTTGATTCCTGCATTGAGCAGGGGGCTGGACTTGATGGTCTTATACGCCCCTTTCAACTCTATTCTATGATTCTATGACTCTACTATGAGTACTGTTATTTAAGGTTTATTTAGCATCAGCAATGTGGAGAACATCCATGCTATGTGGGATTTTAATGTGGTACTAAAATCCTAAATACATCTACTTGTAACAGAGATGCTGGAGAATTTCATTCAGTCTGCATTTAAGAGAAATGAACTAAATTTGAACATCCTGGACTAATAAAAGAGGGCCTTTTCTGTTGTGGCACCCCTATTGGGAAATGAGCTTCCAAAAGAGGCTCACCTGGCACCTACATTGTACTCTTTCTGGCGCCAAGTGAAGACCTTCTTACTGTCCCACACATTTTAGTCTTTCAGTTTCTGTTGTTTTAAATCTGTTACTGTATTTTAAATCTTTGCACTGCTGCTAGATTTTATTTTGGTTTTTACTTCTATTTTATATTTTAGTTTTAAACTTTTATAGTGTATCTTATGTTGCATTTTAAGGTTTTAATTGTTGTAAACCATCCAGAGAGCTTTGGCTATTGGGCAGTATAGAAATGTAATAAATAAATATAAATAAATAAATACATGGATTGGAACACAGTTATCCTTCAGCCTGCACATAATTTTGCAATACAGGTCTTGGCTTTAAAATGGCATATAAAATGTCTACTTTTAGAAGGAAATCTGTACAAAAATGTACATTTTAGAGAAAATGTGTACTATTTAAATAAGAGTTTCCATGCAGTCTAAAAAAAAATCACAGAAAATGGATTGAGCCACACTTATGATTGAACAAAAGTGAAGCTGACATGGACCAGAAATAAAGTGTTCTGTCCATCCCTAACTAGTCCCATTATTTGGACCATTTCCCATTATTCTTAGTGGACTTAGTGTATAATATATGACTACTTTAGTAAAGACCGGACTGCAATAAGTTTTTGTTGTGTTTGCATTTATCTTTGTACCACATTATGGGGTACAGTCTACAAAAGCTTATACCATAACACATTTTTTAATCTTTATGGTTCTGCAAGCCTCTCTGTTGATAATGGAATATGCTGCCTTTGAACAGGTCATTCTACCCAACTATTCTATTAAGTAAAGAACTAGTTATCTCAGAATTATTTTCACTGTCTGTTTACTATCGTTTCCCCAGGATAATTAAACTATTCCTGCATTTTCCAGGAGTAATTTAACATCAAATTGAGGCACAGTTGCACAGATCTCAACCACAGTGGCTGTGTCCCATTCCCTTAAATGGACAGTATGCTATTGTTTTGGTAATAATATGGTGGAATGTTTTTTTGGGACTGCAACACAAAAAGAAGTTTAAAATCCATTCCCCAAGCACCATGGTCCTGATGCTGATCAGGCCCCTCAGCAGCTGCTATTTACAATTTTTAAAAGATTCAGGCAACTCCACTTGACTTGAATGTAGTCTCACCCTTGAGAAGAGTGCTATATAAATACTGCTGCTGCTACTACTACATTATCATTTATTATTTTTGTGTTTTGTTAATCCAGTTGTCAACTGAATTAGGCAAAATCCTTGAATGCCGTGCCAAGCAGACTTTTTTCATTGTGTCATTATCATCTGTATATGTCTAACTAATATTAATAAAACACAGCTATAAATATTTTTAGGGGCCGCGGTGGCTTAGTGGTTAAGACGCTGAACTGCAGACCGGAAGGTCGGCAGGACAGCAGTTTGAGACCCGAGTGCTGTGTGACGGAGTGAGCTCCCGTCTTCAGTCCCAGCTTCTGCCAACCTAGCAGTTTGAAAGCAAGAAACTGGAAGTAGATAAATAGGTACCGCTTCGGCGGGAAAGGTAACAGCGTTCCGTGCACCTCGGTGTTCAGTCATGCCAGCCACATGACCACGGAAGCGTCTTCGGACAGCGCTGGCTCTTCGGCTTAGAAACGGAGATGAGCACCACACCCTAGAGTCGGACATGACTGGTTGGGGACACCTTTACCTTTACAAATATTTTTCTTTCTTTTTAAATATTCATTTATTTCATATCTTTCCATTCAGGATCATAATCACACCTATTCTATCACATCTGATTTGACTTTAATAAATATAATGAAAAAACATATCTGATTATCTTCTGTCTGAATAAATCTGTAGTTACAGAAAACATGTTCATGCCTTTAATAAGTAGAAATAAACAAGTCTGATGAAGTGAAGAAACAATACAGACTTTCCAAAATTTCTATGGGTTGTTGTTTATATTCACATCTAGTATGAGTGATGTGAATTAGATGCAGATCTGTTCTGGTCATTCTCAGCACATTATCCAACATGTCAAATAATCACATCATCCACCTTCTGTCACTCTCAGATCAACAATTATACCTCGGCTCATGCCAAAATTATCAATCAGTTTGTACTGCTCCATATAAAACAATTTTTCATGGGCATCTGTGATAAGTTTAATAAGTTTGATTTTTGCTTAAGACACAGTATATATCACTAAAAATGACAGCTCATCCTGAAACTACACTCCAGTTCCTATTATCTGATCAAGCTTCAGATATCCAAATCCTCTGATGTTCCCATGCAGATCATGGTTAACAAAAACTCATGAAATTAGCACTGATGTTTATGTGCAAACTTGATTGTCCTTTAGTTTATTACATTTATGTTCTGCCTTTCTACTGGGGATTTCAAGGTGGCATACCCAGGAATACCAGCAGTCTCCAATCCCTTAGCAACTAAGGCCATTCAGATAAATATGGTCATACTGCATACAGGTCTATAAAAGCAGTGACTTATAGCCTCTCATAAGGTAAACATGTCTGACATAGCAAAGTGTTTGGCTAGAGATATTTGTGGAAAACGAATGTAATAAGTGACAGCAGTGTTCATCTCCTCTACAAAGGCTTGCTGCCACCCGCTTTTAAAGCATAGCTGAGATTTATCCTAGAACTGCAGCTATTATTTATGTCAATTTATACAGTAAAATTATTCAATTTTGTATCTTCAATCCCAAAAGGAATCCCAGAATGATTTACAGTGAAAATCACATCCATGATAACACCAAGAAAGCAATAATAATAATAATAAAAGAAAAAAGTGAGTGGATTGTATATTTCTGATCATTTAAGGGGGAGGGGGGGCTAATGTAAATCAACATTTTTTCTCTCCCCAAACACACACAGACAATTAAGCAGCAGAGCAACCAACAACCAGCATAAAAATGGTTAAACCATGAAGTATAAAATACTTGTGAAAATAAAAGCCTTTTATCTGGTGCTGGAAAGATATCAAGTTTAGCACTAGGTAAACCTCTCTGGGGAGAGAATTCCAAAGGCAGGGCAGCACCATCAAGAAGGCCCTATCTCCAGTCATCACATATCTCACTCTCAATGGTGGAAGAACCCAGAGAAGGGCTCTGAAATAGCACCAACACTCTGAATTGTCCTATTTTGCTTTTAAAAATTATTTTATTTAAATTTAATTTGTTACAAAGTTTTTATTTGCATTTTAAAACAATGAAAACACAATTGACAATGAGTCTACTACTAAAATAACCTTCTAAGGCTACAAGGGGAGCAATACTATAATCCCTGGAGAGCATCCCAGGAATCATAGGATTCTTCAGAGTCCCCCCTCCAAGGCCACAGACACTATTACAACTTCAGAAGGGGAACTCCAGTATCTGATCCCTCCCTCCCATCCCCTCTCCCCTGTAGCCACCATGAAAGAACTGAGCCGGCTGCTTCCCAAGGTTGGAAAGGTTGACCTCAGAGAGGTCAGAAAGTGGCATGCCGGTAGGCCGGAAGAGGCCAGGATATGACGAATCCTATGGCCTCTCCAGCCCCAGTCCTTCCCCCACCAGCATGCTCTCTTTAGATGGGCTCAGAGGCCGGTCTAAAGAAAAAAGCAAAACACAGACAACAGAGAGGAAAAAATCACTTTTGCTGCTCCTCTCCCACCCTGCTGGCAGTAGCTCAGCAGATTACTGGATATACTGAAGCCTCTGACTTTGGAGGCTTCTCTCTCGTGAGTGCACAATCCATAGGACTGAGCCCTTACTTATTTTATTTATAGTGTAATCCTGTGCATGTTTTCTCTGAAGGAAGTCTCATTGTGTTCAATGGAGCTTGCTCCCTGTGAAGTGTGCATAAGATTGTAGCCTAAACAACTCCCCCCACCCTTTGAATGTTTTGTTTATTTCTCATATTTTAAACCAGGTTGTTTTTTCATGGAAAAATGCTGTTAGGTCAGCAAAAGGTGTGTATATGTGTGTGTGTGGGGGGAGCATTAATTAGCAAAGACAAAGTCAAGCCTTGCTAGTTACTTTTAGGTTACAAGGCTTCTTTAAAAAAAAAAAAAATTCTCACTGTAAAATGCTGTACGTTCCCTTGCTGATGTAACCCAAGCACTTTTTTTTTTTAAGGTATACACAATTATAGTTTACAACTGCTGCAAATACTTAATAGAGTGGGAAGATACATGTGTGTGTGTGGGGAGGGGGTCTTTTCCCTACTAATTTAAAGTCAACCCACACTGATAATTTAGTAACCTATGTCTTTAAAAACCAAAATGTACTTATGTTGATCTAAAGTAAAAATATCCTCTTGGTGGATAATATAAATCTGGAGGCGGGAGTGGGGGAGATAGTCTGATTGTTGAACAATGGCTCTCTGCACAGCACCAAAAAAAAAAACCACACTCAAGGAAAAAAAACACACAAACAACCTGCCAGCGTTTGCTTTTGAAGTGTCAGATAACATTATTTCCAAGATGACACTGAGGGCCTTCATTGGCTATGCATAAGGTCAGTGAATATTAACTTCATTTACACTTGGCTGAAAATTGGCTGGTGTCAACAATGGAGGTTTAGATCCTCTGCTGAGCAGGGTTAGAAGCTGACAGAAAGCTGCCACTGAGGAAGATGGATGATCGTACTGGCTGACCCCATTCCTCCCTAAGTGTCACCGTTTGGGCCTCCTTTCTATCTCTACAACAAAAGACCCTCTCTGAGTTTCCCAGTGGCCTTCAGCTTTATTGGTACTAACAGGTCCAGACATTTTCATCGATTGGATTCTATACCTTTTAAACACAAGAGTTTGCCATCTTTGGCTAGCCAAACCTTGGCACAGATGTCTTTTTATTTTGTAATTGCTTCACCGCCGTCTGTTGCGAAGGATGCAATCGGACAGGCGAACATCATGTCAACACAGAAAATGCTGCACCATTTATCTCAGTTTCCCAATGGCATTTTGAACAAGCTAATATGTGGCTTGACTGCAGAATTTACCCCTTTTATAGCTCATCTAATGTTTCTCAGCTGAAAAGTAACCCGGCCCGCACCCAAACTACAATGTGTTTGCTTCAGTATCAGAGATGATCCCACAAGAGATTTACTATGCTAATAGGCATTTAAACAACAACAACAACAAAACAACAACAACAACAATGAGGAAGAAGCAAATAGCTAATTTTTATTTATGTAACCCCAAACCCATTTGTTCCAGGACAAATCCTTATCCAGGATTGGCTAAGAGGGCTACAGCCAACACTGTACGAGTGGACTTCTGCTCATGCAAGAGATTTTTCCTGTCCCTTCCTTCCCCCTGCAGTTCCCCATGTCCCCAAAATCTGCCCCTGAGGGTCCCCCAACTCTCCAAGGCAGTTTTTTTGGGGGGCGGGAGGGCTGTAGGGCTGCAGGGGAAAGAGTTATCCATCCCACTTATGGATACTGTTCTGTCAGTGGACAGACACAATTGAAATTCACCCAGAGAGTTCAGGATTGTAGTCAGTTTTATCAACATAGAACAATAATGTTATTTGCTTGTTCAGGCAAGGAAACATTCACATGAAATACTAAAACATTGCTTTGACACAGCATTTAATTCCATAGAGGAACTCAATCATATCTATGATAAATTAGGAATCAAAAGCTGGATTCAAACATCTGTGTGCTGAGAATACTAAATTATGATTAACGTGATAAAATGAAAATGAGGCATTCAGAAATAGGGCTGAGCCTTAACGACTGAGTTATACAGCTTTGGTATGATTCTTATATTAAAAAGATCCTTTTAAATATTTTTGCTACATTTCTAAATTTATTTATTTATTTATTTATGCATGCATGCATGCATGCATCCTTTTTCAAACACATATACAGGGCAGTTGAAATAGCTTTCTCCTGCTATGTCTGAGGAATTTTCTAGGGTTGGCCATTTACGGCTAAACCAGGAAATGGCAGGTTCACGATCTTGAATATCTTAGGCTACCTTGGGAACTGTACAGCTCATACATAAAACAGCCTTCAAAATAAACCCTGATGGTGGCGGTCTTGTTAACTCGCACTTGCCCACTGATTTGCCACAAGGTTCCACTTTGTAAAGGGGTACACTGAGATGTGAAATTCTAAACCCACAAAATATTTCCATCAACCCTATTCAGCTACTCTGTTGTCAATCAAGGTATGAGAATCCAAAGAAAGGAAAGCAGAACAAAATGAAATTATTTGGAACTGGAGATAAACAAATAATACATGGCTGCAAATCGCAGAAAAAACACTTAAATCATTCGCCTTACTAAAAATATTGCAATTCCTTGTTGCCATATATACTAGGGAGACAGTAAGCATTTCACTGTAATATACATATATAGGCCTTGATCCTCAGCTGCGCTACAATTCGGAGTATATGTAGACAACTATCCTCATCTATTAGGGATGCTGGAGAAATTCGAGATGGATTAAAATGACCCCGGATTTCTAAGAATCCGACCTGTGGAATCCGTTGCAGAGCACCCCCCTCAGGCTATGCAGAGTCCAAGGATTTTCAGATGATTTTTTTACTTTCCCAAAATTTACGCATATAAATCCGTAGAAAAATACCTAAGTTTCTGCTGAGGAAACGTTGAATGGAATGGGGGACAATACACTAAATGTTACGTACTGAGGTAAATTATGTAAATACTTACATAAATATTTATGTAAATATTTATGTATTTTTCTTAGGGGTGCACGAAAGTCACTTACCTGTCCTTGAAGCATTTTGCGGTGGGGGGGAGGTGCTTCGCTGCTCCCCCCGCGAAGTTCAGGCTGGGGGGGAGGCTTCCCGCCTCACCCGGCCGAAATTCAGGCCAGGGGGGAGGCTTCCCGCCTCGCCCGGCCGAAATTCAGGCCGGAGAGGAGGCGCCTCGCCTCGCCCGGCCGCAAACTAAAAAGTTAAAAAAAACAAAACGCCCCCATGATAGGCTACGTGACGATTAACGTAGCCTATCACGGCTAGATCTGCAAAGTCAGCCGTGATAGGCTACGTAAATCGTCACGTAGCCTATCACGGGTGACTTTAAAAAAAAAAAACGCGTACGCAAATGGCGGCCCCCATAGGGAGCCGCCATTCGCGTTCCTTATTTGGTCGCTGTAGTCTACGTAAATCTTTACGTAGACTACGGCGAAAATAAGGGCAACACTGCGTTGCCCTTATTTTCGCCGTAGTCTACGTAAAGATTTACGTAGACTACAGCGACCAAATAAGGAACGGGAATGGCGGCTCCCTATGGGAGCCGCCATTATCCGTACGCGCTTTTTTTTTTAAGTCACCCGTGATAGGCTACGTGACGATTTACGTAGCCTATCATGGCTGACTTTGCAAATCTAGCCGTGATAGGCTACGTTAATCGTCACGTAGCCTACCACGGGGGCGTTTTTTTTTTTCTTTTATTGGAATGGCGGCGGCGGCAGCCGGTCGAAAGACCGGCTGCCGCTCCCGCCCCGGACGAAGACCCGCCGAACCGCTGGCCAGACCCGCCACCGGGAGGGACATTCGCCAAAGGTAAGTCCCGTCCCGGGGGGGGCGGGGGGCAGAGAATTTCTCCCCGAAACTTGTTCGGGGGGCCGAACACGTTGGCACTCGGCCCCCTGAAGTTTCGGGGAGAAATTCTCCGCCATCCCTAATTTTTCTGCATGATGAAAAAAAAATTCGTATCCGTCTGTGGGCAGGCAATGGAACAAAAGGCGCCTGACAATCTGCGAAACACAGAGCAGATTTTACACAGTCCGTACATCCCTATCATCTAGGGGTATACAAACCCCACTTACATGGGTCCACTGGTGGGTCCGCGGGGGGGAAGCAATCCAGTCCTCCTCCCAGAATCCTCCCCAGCCGGCTCCGCTCCACGGCAAGTCCGCGGAGCCGCTGGCCAGGGCCAGCCACTGCCAGACTTCTGGCCGCGGCTGGTCTGGGTCCACAAGTGGCGTCCGGCGTAGCAGACGCCATTTGAACCCCTGCACTTTACCGTGATAGGCTACATAAAGATTTACATAGCCTATCACGTTAAAGAGCAGGGACACAAATGGCATAGCGGACGCCATTTGCATACACAGTCTGGCGATATGGCCATGGCGGCCGTATAGCTGGGCCTTTGGAGCTGGCAGCAGGGAGGATCTGCCAGCGAGGACTTCACGCTGGAAGACAAGGTAGTTCTAATCTTCCACGGACTTCAGGGGGCCAGATTCAATAGAATCCGACCTCATTGGGGTCTGTGGAGGATTTCTCCAACATCCCTACTATCATCTATTTTGCCACCATAGAAACATATGATGGCTATGTAAGTAATGGAGGCACATAGGAAGAACTGTAGAGCAGCAGATAACTAAAGTGGTCATGCCTGTTAGGCAGAACAGGAAACAACAAACATAGTGATGGATGACCTCCCACTTCCCTGGCTCAGTTGGTTTGGATTGGAATAAACCAAGCTCATTGGGGAATAGCTGAATTCTTAACCAATTTGGACCTCATCATGCCCCAAACTGGATGTGTAATAGGTCTTATCACTTTCCCAACCCTCCAAAATCTCTTTGTTGTCACCCCCACAAGTATTCTTTTAAGTGAACATACTTTATTCATTAGCAGTGTGTGTTAATGCATAACAGCATATATGTAATCCCTACCACTGGCAGATTAAGGTATGTATTTTGAAAAACAATTCATTACCAAATCAATCCCTAACTTTAATCTACATTAGACCCAGTCTCTCAAACTACATGCAGTTTATCCACTGCAAATAATCTGTAGTTTAGTTAGTATTTACCATATCCAATGTGAGTGTAATTTACACAAACTCTCTCTGTTGTGTATGTATCCTTTTAAAGCTATTTCAGAGAATGGAATGCAGAATGCAAATATATAGATATATTTTAAAACTCTCTGGGGCACTAAAACACACACTTAAAAACACACACTAATGCAGCACCTTTCAGGCAATCTGTCATTTCAGCTTGTTGGAGATTTTGTTTGAAGAAAGGTTGCAAGATCAGGTCCTTGCACTTTTACCTACTGACAGATAATTAGTACAAAAGTGCCAACTCTCTACTAAAATAGGGGATTACGATTATCATTTGTATGAATAATGCAAACTATCCAAGGGAGGCAAGCAATTCATAAGCATTACTTTCTCAAAGGAGGAAGGATGGTAACTCAGTGTTAGAGCATATGCCTTGCATATAAGGACCCCGATTAAATCCTGACATCACTACAGAAAAAATCTTGTGCATGGCTAGGAAGGAGGACTGAATCCCTCAGAAGGAGCTCCTGCCAGTCAGAGAGGAGAACAATGAATGGAATAAATAGATTGACTGACCCTAGATTAAGCAGCTTCTCATATCTTTCTTTAATAAGATCTACATCTTATTAATAAGCTCACTTGGCAAACTTACATAAATGCCAATGCAGGGATAATGCCCATAATCAGGATAGGGATGTACGAAACACTTACCTGGTTTCATCCAGGGACATTCGCAGTGGGGGGCGAGGCGCTCCGTCCCTCCCCCCGAAATCCTCGACGGGGGGGGAGGCGATCCGTTCCTCCCCCCTGGAATCCTGCCCGGCCAGCTCCGCTCTGCAGCCAGGTCACAGAGCCACCGGCCGGGCCAACCCACAGCGGGGCCACCAGCCGCTGCCGGACGGCTGCAGACGCAAATGGTGTCCTGAGTAGGGGACACCATTTGCGTCCCTATGGTAGCCCGTAATAGGCTACGTAAATATTTACGTAGCCTATGACGGCTAAAGCAGGAACGCAAATGGCGTCCCCCACGCCATTTGTGTTCCCGTTTTCTCCGTGATATACATAAATATTTACGTAGCCTATGACGGCTAAAGCAGGAACGCAAATGGCGTCCCCCACGCCATTTGTGTTCCCATTTTCTCCATGATATACGTAAATATTTACATAGCCTATGATGGCTAAAACAGGAACGCAAATGGCGTCCCCTATGCCATTTGCATTCCCGCTTTAGCCGTTATAGACTACGTAAATATTTACGTCATCCAGCCCATTACAGCCTCCAGGCACTGATCCAGCACCTTCAGTGCCCAAGCTAACTCTGACAACATCAAGAAGTAGAGCTGAGCCTCATCAGTGTACTGGTGACACCCCACCCCCAAAACTCCTAATGACCTCACCCAATGGCTTCATGTAGATGTTGAACAGCATGGGGGATAGAAGAGAACCCTGTGGCACTCCACATCTTAATAGTCATGGGGTAGAACAGGAATCCCCCAATACCACTTTCCGGAATCGGCCCTGAAGGTAGGAATGGAACTACTGTAGCACAGTGCCCCCAACCCTCATCCTGCAGAGCCGATCCAGTAAGATACCATAATCAATGGTATCATTCAAAAGCCGCTGAGAGATCCAGGAAGATCAACAGGGAAGCACTCCCGCTCTCTTTCACCTGGAGTAGGTTGTCAGTCAGAGCAACTAAGGCTGTTTCAGTGCTGTACCCTGGCCTGAAATCAGACTGAAATGGGTCCAGATAATCAGTTTCCTCCAAGAATGTCTGAAGCTTCCCAGCCACCACACACTCAAGCACCTTGTCCCCAAAGGGTATATTAGTGATTAGAGATTGTAGACCCTAGCTCTCCACATTCTGGAACTGAGGGGAGTTGCAAAAGCAGTTTGTGATAACAGCACTGGGTATCAGCTGTTCCAAGGGAAAAAAAAATCAAAAATTCCACTGAACTAGCACAAGTCTCTTGCCCAAGCCTAGCCTACTTTTTGGATCTCAACCATATTCACAAAAATTAAATTAAAATGAAACTATGTAAACTGAGATCCAACTGGAATGTAAGGTTGACTTTTGCTCCTACTATTCTAACTGCATCCTATTGGAGAAGAATATCCAAATTACCAGAAAAAGGTGACATCATGGGGCTACTATTACATACTTTCCTTAAACATTAGCACAATGATTCCCAAATGGTAGATAAATGCCATCAATGGTAGATCAAAGCCAAAAAAATTCTGATGGGGAAAAGAGAAGAAAAAAGAGTTGTTGGCTTAGATTTTTTTCAGTATACTGCTACACTAGTAGCTTGGGGCAGAAGGAAAAAAAGTCCTGACACATTCTAAAGCACTAACACCACTAACATTCTGCCAGAAAGTTAAATTAATAAAACAAAAGGAAAGGTTCTGAAATCATGACTCCAGCAAACTGTTCCATTTCCATTGCTGAATGCATGATGCAGGATAACTGAGCTGACTGGGAAAGAGGAAAGTAGCCTAGACCATGTAGAGAGCTACTGAAGATTAATTATCCACATAAGAATATATGGACTAAATTATAGCCTATAAATCTTTAGCATGTTCATAATATAGTTCTTGGTCTCCTATGGGAAAGCAATGTCCCTAAATCAGGAATTTGTGGCAGTGAGGAATTTCAGACCCAAAACAGCCCAGGAGGGGTTCTGTGGACCATGCCTGATATATGAATGCAGTTGCTCCTTGATGAACATGCAATTGAATGACCAGCTGTAGACTTGTCACTGGATGATTTCTACCTATGTTCACAGAGTGATCAGCCCCACAGCACTATAGAGCCTGTCTCAAGAGGTGCAACTTCATTCAAGGCACAATAAATTGATCTTGAGGGATCCTTAATTGATAGGTTAGAATGCCCAAAGCCACCCACAATGATATATGGAAAGGAAAGTTCCATGATGACAGCAGGGTGCTCATAGACCTTTATCTCTTTCCAAAGCTAGCAGTGGAAAGAAATGTGCCTGCCACTAGATGAAATTTGCTGCTTATTAAAAAAAGAAAAAAGAAATCCACAATAAAATATGTGCTGTGCATACCACCAGTATCTGATTTCAATCTTTTTTCTGCTTTAGAAAGGTATAACACAAGTATGAAAATGTCAATTGTAAAGCCATATGCCTCTAATATACAAACATTAAATTTTCTGTGTAAATACTAAGTTTATGGAAGAATAACACTCTTCTTAATAGATGAGAATGGTTTTAGCAAACTCTAGTTTCAACTACATTTCACATATCCTGGGATAACTCAGGCAAAGGATTATTTTCTAATCTTTGGAGCTATGATGCACTGGCCTCATGCTCAAATGACCTAAATAAACTGTACACAGTTTCAGAGCATGTCCATCAATCAATGTCAATATTCTCCTAGACTCCATTTCTGACTGGCATCTAGTAGTATGTTAATGAATAATGAATGGCATTTCTTTTCTCAAATTAAAAACAAATAAATATTCTTAAATTACAGAATTGTTAAAATCTGATGTCAAAACAGAGATGTACCTTTTCTTTCCATGTATACTATCCACTAGAAAAAAATCTTTTAAAAGTAATGTTCTCAGCCAAAGGTTTGAATTAGGGATGTCAGAGAATTTCACCACGAATCTCGGGGAGGCCTAATGCCAGCACATTCGGGCCCCCGAAATCAGTGGCAAAACGGTCTGCCCCCCCGCCCCTCCCGGGATGGGACTTACCTTGGGCAAATCTTCCTGGTGGCTCCAGCAGCGGTGCAGCGGCCGGTCTTCCGACTGGCTGCCGCCACCACCATTTCCAGTAAAAAAAAAAAAAAAGTGATATAGGCTACATAAAGATTTACGTAGCCTATCACGGCTATATTTTTAAAAAATACCGTGATAGGCTACGTAAATGTTTACGTATCCTATCACGGCTGAGTAAAAAAAGAAAAAAAACGCACGTACGCAAATGGCGGCACCCATGGGCGCCACCATTTGCGTTCCTTATTTTGGCACGTCTAGTCTACGTAAACATTTACGTAGACTATGGCGAAAATAAGGGGAACGCAAATAGCGTAGCGTCTACGCTATTTGCGTTCCCCTTATTTTCGCCGTAGTCTATGTAAATGTTTACGTAGACTAGATGTGCCAAAATAAGGAACGCAAATGGCGGCGCCCATGGGCGCTGCCATTTGCATACGTGCGGTTTTTTTGTTTTGTTTTTACTCAGCCGTGATAGGCTATGTAAACATTTACGTAGCCCATCACGGCTGACTGCAGGGACGCAAACGGCGGCGGCAGCTATGGCCGCCGCCATTTGCGGACCCGTCCGGCCAGGATTAGGGGGGGAGGGACGGAACGCCTCCCCCCCGGCCAGCATTTCGGGGGGAGGGACGGAGCGCCTCCCCCCCACCTCAAATCACATTTCATCAAAAGGTAAGTGACTTTCGTACATCCCTAGTTTGAATGCCCAGTGAGAATCAATGTTTGTTCCTTACCCCCATACCAACTCAGCTCAAACTATGCCTGTGTGTGGCACGATCCTCAGTGTGCAATTGTTTATAATCCTAATACACAGTAATGAACCCACGCTGTTAAATACATTATAACAGAAAATTGTGGACTCGGAATACCATGGTTGTAATCCTCTACCTGGTTATGCTGCTTCAGGCCCTCTAATGTCAATGGTATTTAAGTAATCTGCATCACTCAGAGCGTAACTACCCATTATGTTACTCACACTTTTTCAAAAGCCAGTTTAAATTGGCCACATTTATTTCTGAAGAAAAAGAAGTTCCTTAACCAGATTGAGAAGCCAGGCCAGTTTCCGGATGAAAACCACCCTTCCCTGATGACATTTGCCCCAGAAAACCCTGTTTTCTGAAAACAGCACTTTTGGAGCCAAAAGCAGCTGGAGCTGTGATTTTTGACAGTAAAAACTATTCATGGTCATTTTAAAAGTTTTTTTTCTTTCTTTAAAACAGTGTTGCTTTAAACAAATAGTTTATCACTCAGGCACACCTAAGACAGCCTTCTTTTGGGAAGCCCCTAGGACGAGGAAGTGTTTTGGCTGAAAGTAAACAGTGACGGAGGATTTCAATTTAAAAAGAACACCCACAAACAAGGCAGTGAGCACAATTAATTTAAAAAAAAAAAAACTTATGCACACCTTTGGCTGAAAGTAAACAGAGACGGAGGATTTCAATTTTAAAAAAATACATAAATATTTACGAACAATAGCGATTCTTACAGAAGTTATGGCGGAGATGGACGGGCAATGGGATTACGGTTTTCGGTAAGCATTTATCTTCGTAATTTTTGGAGCGGAAAAAAAAGAGAATTCCAGGGGCTTGTGAACGGCGGAATGGAGCACTGGCTGCAAACTGCAGAAGTCAAGCGGCACTGAAGGTACACAATTCGTACATCCCTAGTCACACCACTGGTCCATCTAGCCCAGTTCAGCCTATTGTGGCTGGTAACAGCTGCCTCCTGTCCCCAGATGAACCATAAGTTTTGTTGGAGTTCACGATGCTTCTTGTGTGCTTGAACATGACACTTTTTTGCATTGGTACTGTCAAATTCCCAAGGGTTTCCCAATGTGACTCAACACAAAAAAGCATGCACACACTAGGGATGTCAGAGCATTCCGCCACGGATCTCGGTGAGGTCGAATGCCAGTGCATTCGGCCCCTCGAAATCCGTGGCGGAACAAAGCCCCCGCCATCCCCCCATGAAAGGCGCGCGAAATGGAGCACTTACCTGCTGCCATCCGCGCTGACTTGCGAATGGCGGCCACGTCTGCGGCCGCCATACGCTTCCTGCGAAATACTACATATTCCTGCGAAATACTACATAAGTATTTACATAGCCTATCACGGCAAACAAAAAACCAACAAACAGCAGACACAAATGGCGGTGGCTACGGCGGCCGCCATTTGCGTTCCCTTTTTTTCGCCGTTTTAGCCTACGTAAATATTTACGTAGGCTATTATGGCAGGGGGAAAAAGGAACACAAATGGTGCCCACTATGCCATTTGCGTTCCCCTTTTTTTCGCTGTAATAGCCTACGTAAATATTTATGACACCTATCATGGCAAAATACAGGGACGCAAACGGCGGTGGCTACGGCAGCCACCATTTGCGTCTCTGCAGGCTGAATATTTACTTAGGCTAAAACGGCGAATCAAAAGGGGACGCAAATAGCGCCTGATACGCTATTTGCGTTCCCTTCGCTGTCATAGTCTACGTAAATATTTACGTAGATTAAGATGGCAAAAAGAAGGAACGCAAACGGTGGCGGCCATAGCCGCCATTTGCGTATGCGGTTTGTTTGTTTTTTTGAACCCACCCAACCATGATAGGCTACGTAAAGAGTTACGTAGCCTATCACGTCGTGTTTTTTTTTATATATACCTAGCCTATCATGTCTTTTGGTTTTTTTTTAACACAAGCCTGGAAATGGCGGCGGTGGCAGCCAATTGGAAGACCAGCCGCTGCCGCCGCCTGGAAGATCCGCCACAGGTAAGTCTCATCTCGGGGGGAATCCACAGGGGGCGGGGGGGCAGGCCGTTCCGCCACGGAGTTCGGGGGGCCGAATGCACTGGCATTCGGCCTCACCGAGATCCGTGGCGGAATTCTCTGACATCCCTAGTGGAGCCAGCCGGACAGAAGTTCGGGGGGAGGGACGGAGTGCTTCCCCCCCACTGCGAATGTCACCCTTCGAAAAGATAAGTGACTTTCGTACATCCCTAGCGCACACACACAGAAAATGCACAGATCTGTTGTAGTGGTACATGCTACACACCCTAATTATAATTGCATACCAGTGTGCAGTTCAAAATTTTCTTTTTAAAAGGCCCTGCTAGTTATGCATGCACAAGATAGAGAATTTTCAAGCACTGCTAACTTAAACAAGAGATACCAGTTTGAATCCAAGACCTTCTGCATGCAATGTATGCAGGACTACTGAGCTACAGCTCTCCCCATGTGATACAACATCACTATTAAAATTATGTAAATTATTAATAGTATTTACTATATAAATAGTAAAAACGATGGGGTTGATATAGCAAAGTTAAGTACTTTTAAGATACATTGATTTATGTCCCACTGAATTCTCTTTCATTTTTGTCATAAGTTGGCATAGTGTCATGGTTAAGATTATGAATTCTGAATTCATGGTCACAGGTTTGACCATATCTCAGCTCGACCATAAACTCACTAGCTTTAGGCATCCCCTTATGCTTCACTGGCCTTCTTAACATGAATATAATAGTATGAACCTTCCTTATAGTGTTGTTGTAAGGACTGCTAAGTTAACATATATAAAGGGCTTTGAACACTAGGAAATGTGCTATATAAAACACTGGTTCACATGCAGACAAACAACGACATGCAACCCAAGGCAGTCCTTGATGACATTCATACAATGTAGAAGGGCATGTGAATGCATGGGGTATAAATGGTGGCTGCAATGAAATCCTCACATCCAAATGTGCATCACACAATACAGCGAGCCATCTGCTTCCAGCATGCATGCACAGTTCCTGATTCAGCAAGCAAAACCATGTGCAGAAGTTGCCCTATCACATGTTATCTTTGCTGCTAGACCAAGGCAACAAATTATTATTAATTCATTAGCAATCTAATTACAAACAAGATACATTTTTACATCAGACAATGACAATAAACTCGTGCACCGCCAGCACAGTCACCATGGCAACCATATATTTCAAGCTGGCAATCAGAATGGCATCTTTGCTAATTCCACCTTTTCTGAGCATTTCACAACATCATATGTCCTTTCCATCCCAGGGAAATATTGTGAAATAAGTATAAGCAGGCCAGGTTGGTCCTCTGAAGACTGAAGCAGTTTACTCAGGGTAACTAAGGCAGTTGGGCATCCTGGCTTTTTCCTGCTGTTTTGCTGACATGATTGCAGCTTTTGGATTCAGATTCTAAAACTTGTTCCAATTATGTACAGACAGTGAATTACTGTATGCTAGCTTAGTTTTAGTTCAAATTTGGTAGCCCTCTTCTGACCTTACTTTCTCTTTCTCCTCACCCAGTGAGCCGAGTTCCTTTGTTGACTGTAGGGATCTTTCCTTCTTTGTTTCTCAAACCCTCCAAACTTCCAATGGCTGCTAAGAATCAGGTTCCTTCCAGCTCTTACCCCAATCCCAAAGGGAACTTAATTACTGAGCTCAGAAGCACTCCTCTGTTTCCTTCCCTTCTCCCACCATCTCCCTCTGAACTCTAAGCCGGCAGCTGCCTATTTAATCAGCAGCAGAAAATGTCTATCATGAGTGAACCAGGAAGTACAAAAAATAGCTCTTACTGGGATGGAAAGTGGGGATTATGGAAATTGTGGTGCAGCTTCCTCTTTGGTTTTCATTAGACTTAGAGGATTGTGTAGAGTGATTTTCACTAATTCTCTCTCCCTCTGTAGCCCCCTGTGCCATCCGCTTTTCTAGAGGGTGTCTCAACCCTCCAGAAGATTGTAAGAGGATACTGGGGTCTGCAGGGCAAGTGGGCAAACCAGCAAAGACACTGACATGGTTTGCATGCACGACAACCCACCATGGGTTACGGTGGGGTGCAATGACGTCTGAACCTAGCACAATTTCCACAGAGTGACTTATTTTTCATGAACAACCCACCCTGAGAACCCATGGCTAATTGTTGAGTTGTTCAGGGTGGCTTGTTGTGATGTCTCATGTCTGAACCTAGAAGGGCAACTTCATTGTGGGTTGTCAGAAATGCCTACAGAGCCTCCCAGCAAGAACAGCAAACCCACCTGTCGCTCATGATTTCGCTAGTGCATCCTGCCTCATCTCTTCTCAGTGCCCTTCACACTGCAGTCCTAAAATCAAGAAGGCCCAAATGCTTTCACAGTTCACACCCTAATTTTTTCAGTCTTGCACAAGTGTGTACTTTGAAAGACTGCAGCTATGAAATCTGCATAATTTGTCCTTCTGCTTTACTTCTCTGCCATGAAATGTACATATATTACCAATCCCACTCACTGCTTTGCCTTGAAATTTGCTTATCTTTACCGATTCCCCTCACTTCCTGCTCTGCTTTGAAATCTGTGTATGTTCACCAGTCTTCCTCACTGCTCTGTAACCCATATGTATATCTGACAGCTAATGTTGAAGACCAGTGGAGGAAAGTGACCTGCAGCTGCTTGAGAAGGATATTTTGGGGCAAGTGTGCTTACTTTGGGTGAAACAGCCTTTTAAAAAAAATGTGTTTGCTAGCAAGGGAAGGGTGAAAGACGAGAATGAAATTGACAAGGACATTGACAAGAGGAGGATATCAGTATGCTTGGCTAAATAGCTGGGTGGTGGTTTTGTGCTCCTATGCAACAACCCCGGAAAAGAAAAAAATATGAGCATGTTACCACGTTTATAAGGGCTCAGAAAATTAATTCCACTTGGCAATCTGACGCAGGTGTGGGGAGTCTCCCTTATAAGCCAGCAACCCCAGCGAGCCAATTGCAGAAGAGATGCTGATATAGGGACCAAGAAAACAATGAGTTCTGCTACAAAGGCACCTGGGACACATGCTGGTGGAACAAGCCACGGCAAGCCAGAGAGTACCCGATTCTCTGTCAGGTTAGCGAGCAAACAACCAAGCTATGGTAGTTTATTCTCAGGGTGGCTTCACACGAAGTGAGATTTTGCTCCATGTCTCCCCTGTTTAGCCAGTGTAAAAGCTCCACTGGATTAAAAGTCTCCCGCTTACAGAAAGAGCCCTTCTGTCCACGGGGCTTTTACTGGATTCAACCCATCCTGTTGCCTGTGGAATGGAATTCCTACCCAAATCCATCTTTAAGTGTCTGGAATTCCTCCCTGCAAAACAGCAAGGGTTCTATCACAATCATGTTCAGCTTGTAGCCTTCTGATAGGCATCTAGTTGGCTACTCTGGAAACAGAACATTTGACTAGATAGGCCAAGAGGAGGCAACTTACAGAGATGAGGGGGGGCAATTTTGCCCCCTGAAACTGACCACGTGCTGGACTCCTGCCTTGTGCTGTTGAATTCTGTGAAGCAGCAGGGGCATGAAAAACAAAATCTTTCCTATAAAGATAAACAGGCCTTTTTCCCATCCATGCTGCACCACAAAATTTCCTTGGCAAACTGCTAGCTATTTTCTTTCATACCACTGCCACAGCAAATTTGGTGGCAGGAGCAGTGGGGGCATCATACAGCCCATGGCCCACATGTTGTTCACCCATGAGACAGGCCTTCAGCAGGGTTCACCTTTTGTTCTTAATAACAAAAAACATCCTAATTGTATGAAAGATGGACAGGTTGACCTTGATCATACACGCTCTGTGTATACTTAAAAGATACTCTCTATTAGTAGAGATGTGTGTACAAGCAGAACTCGAGTTTGTCGGAGTTCTCCAAATTCCACCTCAAAACTTGTTCCATCTTGTGTCCATATCAGATTGTGATCTTTGTTCTTTTCCTTTTGCATGAAATTGTGTGTATGTTTTCATGTCTCTTTGTCCAAATTTGTGCATCTTTGAAATTTGATTACAGCATGTTTGTGCATATTTTTCAAAAGTACACCTTCTTTCATGCACATTTTTCAAATGTACTCCATGCTGTCAAATACACTGGGATGGAGGGGAGTCTGCAAATCACACATAGCAAGCTTGGAAATGTACAAATTTTGACCACGGCTTGCGTTTGAGTCCATGTTTGGTCCAAAAGGGTCAATCCTAATAAAAAATGAAAGGAAACTAATTTCTCATACATTTCTATCTATTAGCATACCCATACTGCATGGTGGATGGTTAAAGTTTTAAGGGGGGAAATAATCTGCATTAGATGACACAGAGTATGTAAGTCGTCATATGGCATATGTTGTACTCGGTGTACAACAGATTCCTCTAAAACTATTGCAGATAAATCATTTGAGAAGTAATCCAGTGTAATTGTTTTATTAGTATCTCATAAAACTGGCTGATCATGTGCTGTCAAATGGATAACATGCCTAGCCATCTCTTGAGGTAACAAAGGGACAATACTTAATTTCTGGTAAGAGATGCAGAGACTCGGGTGGGTCTGTTTGGAAGACATGCTCATCATGTAAGTCCTGCTACGTAGATCTGTGAGGGGAGAAGCCAGGCTACAGTTGTTCAGTAGGAACAGAAAGGCACTCTGTATATGCTTACACATGTTTAAACATATTTGTGCTGGCTATTAATGGTTAGCTGCCAAGGCCAGCCACAGTGTGTGGACCCATGGAGAAACTGATAGGTGTCAAACAGAAAAATAAGAGTCCTTTCTCTGCACAAACAAAAAAAGAGCAAATACTACACAGAGTACAAGGATTAAGTGTTTGAGAAAGGAATATTTGATCCATAACAGAGAAGACTGGGTTGATATTTGATATGTCACTTAAGTTAGACATCAAGCTTGCAGGTGGAGTATGGCTATAAATCCCATCAGCCAGTTAATTATTAGCTAGCACAATGGAATGTTAAATTGCTTTATATTAAGTGGGGGGGGGTTTAAGGGGGTGTATTCTTAGATGTACACAATAGTCCCATGATTCTAAAGATGCTGGTAATGTTTTTTAATAATATTGTGGCATCTTAGAGTGCTTGGCCTTTGTAGTAGCTGCTTCATTTGCTCTTGATGGTCGCTGAACGAAAATTATCAAATGGCTTCTGCATTTTGCCCCAGGAGTCAGAAAGAAGATGTAGAGATCATAAATGAGGTTTAATGGGCTGCAACTTTATTAGATTAAGAATCAGATCTTGCTGAGAGGATCTTTGAGCTTATGCTACATTGGTTTCATGTGCTCAAGTTACCTAAGCAGCATGTTTGTGTATATTTTCTCAGAATATGACCATCAATCAAGTCAGTATTCACCGAGACTCCATTTTTTGACTGGCAACAAGCAGTATCGCATCTACTGAATTTTAATGACTGCTTTGTGTTTTTTTAAAGGCATACAGGCATCTCAGCTCTGAAAATAAGGAACCTAGCACCATGCCACAACTGCTAGTGTCTGCCTTGCACCTGCTATCAGGACAGGGTTTGTTGCTCATCCAACTTTATTGAGGTTTCAAACAGCTCATGTACCAATATGCCTATCATGATACAGATGATTTCGACCACCTAGACCACTTGTCCATCCACTTCTGTAAAGTATTATAATATGCTGTGTTATCCTATGCTCACTCAGAAGTTAGTCCCACTGTGTTCAATATGGCTTACTCACTAGTAAGTGTACTATCCTATTGTGCCTGTGTGCCTGCCAGAATGACCACTCACACAACAGGGCTTTTGCACTTCTAAAAATAATCCTAAACAAGCAGAAACACTCATTTCCAGAATGGGGCAAGTCATGGGAGCTTACAGAAGGGAGCTCTGTTGATCTGTCTTGATCTGGAAACAAGCATTTCCACTCATTTCTGGAATTATTTTTAGAGGTGTAAAACCGCATTGCACAAACTGTCTCTCCCACAAGCGGGTGGAGCAGCCCCATTGATACTGCCCTCCATGTTTAGGATTGCAGCATCAAACTGGTAACCTACCATCTACAAGCCACAGCTAGTTAATCCAAATTGCGGCTCCTCTCCCACTCCACTCCCACTATAATATCCAGTTATTATATCACTGTACTTTGGTTTAAGTAGGTTGTGAATCAGAACTTTTAATAATAAAGATAAGGCCAAGAGTATGGCTAAAGTTAAATATTTAAGCATGTCTACATTCTTCAGGATGTGTTTCCAAAGCTTGGACCTTGGAAATCATACAGACATTCTGATATGCTTAAGGACAAATTACTATAATTTTTATAGCCCTATCAATGTATATGGCACTTCACAGTGGAAGTAAAATAGCAAGCCCTGTTCTAGGAACTTGCAGTGTAAATGCTCACAGTAAGGGAGACAATAGAACAGGGAAAGGTAATTATGACCGAAATTATTTTATAGGTCTTCTCCCTACATACAAAACTGAATATAAAATGTGAATACCACTGAATTTCACTGGAAAAATCATTTTCATTCAATATACTTACACCATAATCCTATACAGGTCTACTCGGAAGTAAGTTGTATTGCTAAGTGGGTATAGGATTGCCACCTTAGTGATTTGTATTATGCAACAACTAGCTTAGCGAAGAAACTGAATAGTATTATCCTAGATGAAGTTACTTCTTTTATTTAAGTAGTTGTTCCTGTACTGTCAAGAGAGGTCACAAACAATTATAAGAATATTTTTCTAAACTGGATCAAAAACAATGGAATAAATTCAAGCCTGTATCCAAGTAGAATAATTTAGGAACAGTTCTTCTGGACAAAAAAGAAAAAACTAAGTCCAGATCAAACTCCTTGTTATTAACACTGCTAAATATGCATTGACCTTAAATCCTAAATCACATTATAGTTATTTATGAAGCATACAGAATATCTTTTTCACTTTTGGTTGCCATCACTGCCTACAGAACGAGGGGTTGTATCCAGCACTGAAAGGAATGGGGAAGGAGGTGATCTTTCACTAATTTGCCCTTGCAGTGCCCCATACCACCTCCCCCACCTGTTCTGAAGGGCCCCACAACCCTCTGGAGCAGATTTGGATAGGGGGCTGCTCCACTTGAAGCCTCCACTGGATCAAAGAACCTTCCATTAGCAGAGGGGCATCACTGGATACAACCCAAGGAGTTATCACAGTAACCACAAAATAGCATGTGGAAATATACAGGAAAAAAAACAAACCTCAAAACCTCATTTTAAAAAAATTCCATGAGGTGGGGTGGGGACCTAAAACATATCCACTTCAACTGTATGTCTACCATATACTCTTTCTAAGGGGATGCCAAGGTATCCCCTACACAGAACTACTACTTATATGTCTTCCTTATTATCTGTATTCAAATACTGTGGATATCTCCTAGATTAGTAAGATAAACTGGTATAAAGTATTGCCATGATCCAACAGGAAAGATCTGTGTACCTAAGCAACCTTCTGTGTGTATGCCTGCCTGATAGGGGTGAAGATATACATCTCTACACACATTCACATCTTCACTGCAAAGCTCACCTGACTGAGCCCTACTGAACTGGCTGGTTACATCTTTTCATGCAAACTGGGATGTGCATCCGCATCCAGGGTCTTAAATGGGGACAGGGAACACCCAATTCACTTCAATAATGAGCAATTAATAAGCAAACTGGAACTATGTAGCAAGCTTACATGGAGCCACATTTCTGCCTCAGAGCAGTAGCTTTCAGGTATGATTTGGCTCACTGGTGGCAAATAGCACTTCTGTTAACAGTGGGTCTGGGTGTTGCTTGGTGGAAGGAAGCCTGCAGAGTGGCTAGCACACATACTCCATACTCCTGGGCCCCTGATGGCACTCGCTTGTCAGGCCCAGCTGAGGCCATTTTCTGCCTCCACCAAGCAAATCATTCTGTAAAGACAATACCCACTCCTCAGGCACCGTTCAGCAAACACAGCCAAGTAATGCTTTCAGATATAGTGGGGTTGTTCACTGCCCCACCATAGGTTATTTAACTCAAGGCGAAGTTGCAGTGTGCAGCTGCCATTTTGAATATGCAATCCTATTCAGGAGTTGTCATGCCGGGTGAACCTGGTGAGTGTGGGTTATGCGAGGGTTAAACAACGAGCAATTAAACAACCCTTGCATAACCCATTGTCTGTTTTAGGGCTATGTGATCTATTTTGGGGTTGTTTAACCCTTGCAAAACCCCCATTTGCTGGGTTAGCAAAACACAACACCCACAAGAACTGGTTACATATGCAACCTGGAGCCCACTGGCACCACAGATCGCCATGGGTTAATTAACCCACGATGGATTGCAGCATATCGTCTGAACTCCGTCATGGACATGCTCTGGTACTATATCAGAGCGTCATGTTATGTACAGGACTGACTGGACCCTATATATCTATAAGAACAGGGCTGAACTAGTTCAAACAAGTAAAAAAACAAGATTTAACAAAAGCAATACATTTTAAAGTCCTACAGAATATGCACTAATGCATCTCTTGGAGGATCTGGATGTAGTACTATAAACACTGTGATCTACATATATTTTTTACCCATTTTTGTTCCTTGAATCTAGTGAAATTACACTGAAGAATTTTCATACAGCTTACAGCAGGTAGCTTCTTCAAATTCTGTGAATAACATTTGGGGTTTTTAAAAAATCTTTTATTTCTTACTTGTATTTTTGCTCTAATCCCAGTTTGTGTTTAGTCTAATCAAAAACAAAGAGGACCCATAGAAAAGATGTAAAAGTGACTAGCTTCAGTGTTTAAGGAATAAAAGTTTGTCAACTATGAAATAAAAATAGTCTCAATTTCTGAAAAGCAGCTACAACCATTCAGTAAGTAAGCCACTTAGAGAGATTCAATTTTATCTATTTCAGCACATTAATTTGAAATAGTTTAATTCATAACCTTTCAAGCTTAATGACTACATGTCCACATCCTATGAACATCTTATTGGTTTTAATCAACTACGCTACCATTCCAGTTCAGGGCTTGCACAATGGAGAGAAAACATTAAGAACATGCATTATTAATGCTAAAAGTGACAGAGCAATAATTGATTTTTACACTATAGTCTTAAGTGGCAATAAATATAAGAGTAGCTTCAGGCCCAGATAAAGATCAAAGAGAGCACAATTTCCATGGTTTCTCAGGTAAAAGGAGACTGTATTAGAATTCCTGAGCTAATCAATACAAATGGACTGACAGCTGGGTGAAAGCGAGTGCATGATTCCATCTTTCACTGGCATATGAGGCTTGGAATGTTTCACCCAATCATGCAAATATTCATCACATAAATCTTTTATTGTCCACTCATTTCATGCATTGAATACTTATAGTGTCCTCCCTACGTTTTCTTTACACCCCCCCTCCCCCAGCTTCGCTTTCCACCTTCCTTTCTGCTTCTGAATGCATGTGTTCTGGCATTTCTTACTGCTATCCTGCCTTCACCATTCTTTTTCTATATACAGAGATATATACACAGGTGCATAGATACAGAACTTATGTACAAAGCACCTGACCTTTTTCATTATCTTCCTAGAACTCTTAAAGCAGTGTGATAATGACATATGTAATTTAATTCCTTCAACTCTTGAGCAAATCTTGCTCCTGTGGTATCTGCTCTTTCACAGCAGCTTTAGCTCCTGCAAGCTTCCTGTTTCTCCCAGTCCCAGGGTATACTGTTGGTTGCTTGCAACACATATGAATGCAGCTCCAAAGAATATGTTTTCAGCCATTTCTCTTAAAGAGCCCCTTCTTTTGCCTTAGCTTCCATATGTACTATTTCTGTAGAGTTAAAATTGAGTCTGATTCAACAAAAAATGATATTTTGTGTATATTAGACACCTCAGGGGCTTGTTAAAAAGAAGCTGGCTAGCTTTGCTAAATGTTGGTGTTCTACTGCAGCCAATGCTTCGCTGATGCATATGATGTGGCCATGCCCTGTGGTGGCTTCTTTCTGGTTGAATGTTACTGACTACCTAAATATTGTTCTTGAAAAAATCTGTGATAATTTCAGATGTTCATGTGATTTTAAAACTATGTTTATGAAATGTGGGGATTAACAGATGGTAAGCAAAACTAGACTTTGAGAGCTCTAACGGTTAGAAAGAGACTCGTACTTCAAGCCTGGAAGGATAAACACCCACCACCTTTCATTCAATGGTCTGAAGATCTTACTGCTCTTGCTGCATTTGAATGTATATCCTACAGTCATCAATTTCATTTGAATGCTTAGATATATGGATTCCCTATATTAACATATATATTTGAAACCCAAGTGCTGAATCTTTTTTTCCCCCTTTTTTAAAAAATTGTGTTTTCAATAGTTATTGTTAATGGATATGCTTTGTTATTATTTTTTATTTATTGCTGGCATTGTTGTTTATTGTTCTCCCCCCTCACACACACACACACACACACACACACTTTTTTTTTGTTATAACTGTAAATAAAAATTAAAGAAAAAGAGAAAAAAGAGTCTTTGGTTGGAAATATACATTTTGGTCATGCATTTCTCTGTGTGGTGGAAATGTAGTACATATAATATATACATATTCTGGCATGACAAATAACACTAAACATACATAGGTAGATGTCCCCAGTCTCTGAAGCTCCTACATCTCAGCTCACTTCTAGATACTTGCCTTTTTAATCAAATTTCAGTACTGAAACAAGCAATCAGGTTTCATGGTCATGATATAACGCACTAATATATTCCAATTCACTTACTTAGCATTCACTTTGAACAAAAGTGCTTTACATACGTTATCTTAGTTATCCTTATAACATCTATAAGGAAAGTCAGTATTACGGAGTATTGGATGCAGAAATGGTTAAATAATCCTCCTGCCTACCAGTCACCTCTACACAGTAGCCTCTGTCCTCCACACATACAGATGTTACCTCAGCAAACACAGGTTGGTTTTATTATTGTCAAGGGAACATGCAGTTCTGACTAAAGTTTTTAAATCTTGTTAAACAATCTTTTATTAAGAATGTTATTTTATTGTTATCAATAATGAATAATAGAAATGATTTTATATACTATAATATTGTATATTATAATAATGCAACATAAATATTTTAATATTTTATATTATAATTAAAAATATAACACAAACTTAGTTCTGAAAAACAGATACCTTGTTCCTTTGAGTGGTGTGCCATTATTAGGTAGGAAACGAGGCTTTTGATAAAATTATGTCCCTACCATTACAACCTTGGAACTCTGATAAATTATGGAAAATCCAGTCTTTCATTTTCAATCAGGTTACTGGGAAGGTAAAGTATCCAGATGAAAGGAAACAGGGGATGGGAAAATGACAGGCAGATTACCAAGTCATAGCAACTGTTGTTTTGGGGACAATATTGTTATAGTCAAAGCACTGCAGAAAGACATCTCATATGCCATTAAATTTGCTCAAGGTATTCTTTGTATATGTAACTTTCTCTTAAGATGTCACATCTAAGAGATCTACTACCCAGTCATCTATATCAGGTGAGGAGATTCCCAAACCTGTAAAACTAGTCCCATACATCTTATTTTAGAGCCAGAGACATCGGTTCTCTTCACACCTGAGCTCTTTAGCAGGATCATTCCTCTTTAATCACTGGTTTTTACGGGAGCTTTAGATGACGCCGCTCCTCTCCTGCTGCTATCTCGCAACTTTCACCCCCTCTTTCAGTGTTATCTTGCAAGTGAAATCATCATTTTCCCCCTGTATATTTCCCCTTTAGTGCTTGTGTAGGCGTGTGCTAGGGGGTGTTGCTGGATGATGTTGAATAACATTGTCATGACAATAAATTGGGGGGGGGGGCAAGGTCACTGACCGGGCTTCCAGTGACCGTTTCTGGCTCTCTTCCATTCCACTACAGGCCATGGAAAGTCATTTTGATGATGATCGGGCAGAAGAAAAACACCACCGCCAAAATGAATTCATAAGGGTCACCGGCTGCTGACCATAGGTGGCAAAGTTTTGTTGTTGTATTTTTAGAGTAGGGGGCTCAAATCACTTTCAGCCCAGGGGTCAAGTTCAATTTCAGGGAAGCTCTAGGGGACCATATTCCAGTAGTGTGCAATGCTGAAAGCAAAAGAAGGTAAGGCCAGAGGCAAAGGGTGGGGCCAAAAATACCAGTATATTTTATCTTAAACATCTTATGGCCAGTAACTGAGATTTGGTTGTTGTTGTTTATTCGGTCAGTCGCTTCCGACTCTTCGTGACTTCATGGACCAGCCCACGCCAGAGCTTCCTGTCAGCCGTCGCCACCCCCAGCTCCCCCAAGGTCGAGTCCGTCACCTCCAGAATTTCATCCATCCATCTTGCCCTTGGTCAGCCCCTCTTCCTTTTGCCTTCCACTTTCCCTAGCATCAGCATCTTCTCCAGGGTATCCTTTCTTCTCATTTATTATGTGGCCAAAGTACTTCAGTTTTGCCTTTAAGATCCTTCCCTCAAGTGAGCAGTCTGGCTTTATTTCCTGGAGTATGGACTCATTTGATCTCTTGCAGTCCAAGGCACTCTCAGAATTTTCCTCCAGCACCACAGTTCATAAACATCTATCTTCCTTCGGTCAGCCTTCCTTATGGTCCAGCTCTCGCAGCCATAGGTTACTACAGGGAAGACCATTGCTTTAACGATGCGGACCTTTGTTGTCAGTGTGATGTCTCTGCTCTTCACTATTTTATCAAGATTTGTCATTGCTCTCCTCCCAAGAAGTAAACGTCTTCTGATTTCCTGGATGCAGTCAGCATCTGCAGTAATCTTTGCGCCTAGAAAGACAAAGTCTGTCACTGCCTCCACGTTTTCTCCCTCTATTTGCCAGTTATCAGTCAAGCTGGTTGCCATAATCTTGGGTTTTTTGCAGTTTAACTACAACCCAGCTTTTGCACTTTCTTCTTTCACCTTCGTCATGAGGTTCCTCAGCTCCTTCTCGCTTTCAGCCATCAAAGTGGTATCATCTGCATATCTGAGATTGCTAATGTTTCTACCACCGATTTTAACTCCAGCCTTGGCTTCATCAAGCCCAGCACGTTGCATGATGTGTTCTGCGTACAGGTTGAATAGGTAGGGTGAGAGTATACAACCCTGCCGTACTCCTTTCCCACTCTTAATCCAGTCCGTTGTTCCCTGGTCTGTTCTTACCGTTGCTACTTGGTCGTTATACAGATTCCTCAGGAGGCAGACAAGATGACTTGGTATCCCCATACCACCAAGAACTTGCCACAATTTGTTATGATCCACACAGTCAAAGGCTTTAGAATAGGGATGGGGGGGAATTTCTCCCCGAAACTTCGGGGGGCCGAGTGCAAACGTGTTTGGCCCCCCAAAGTAGTTTCGGGGAGAAATTCTCCGCCCCCCCGCCCCCCACGATGGGACTTACCTTTCCCGAATGTCCCTCCCGGCGGCGGGTCCCGGCGGCAGTTCGTCAGGTCTTCGACAGGGGCAGAGGCGGCAGCCGGTCTTTTGACCGGCTGCCGCCACCGCCATTCCAATAGAAGTAAAAAAAAACACAAATGCCCCCGTGATAGGCTACATGACGATTAACGTAGCCTATCACGGCTGACTTTGCAGATCTAGCCGTGATAGGCTACGTTAATCGTCACGTAGCCTATCACGGAGGCGTTTTTTTTTTTTTACTTTTTATTTCGCGGCCGGGCGAGGCGGGAAGCCTCCTCCCCGGCCTGAATTTCGGCCGGGCGAGGCGGGAAGCCTCCCCCCCGGCCTGAATTTCAGCCGGGCGAGGCGGGAAGCCTCCCCCCCGGCCTGAACTTCGGGGGGAGCAGAGAAGCGCCTCCCCCCCACCGCGAAGCAAGCTGCGAGACCAGGTAAATGGCTTTCGTGCACTCCTACTTTAGAATAGTCAATAAAACAGAAATAGATGTTTTTCTGAAACTCCCTGGCTTTCTCCATTATCCAGCGCATATTGGCAATTTGGTCTCTAGTTCCTCTGCCTTTTCAAAACCCAGCTTGTACATCTGGCAATTCTTGTTCCATGAATTGCTGGAGTCTGCCTTGCAAGATCTTGAGCATTACCTTACTGGCATGTGAAATAAGTGCCACTGTTCGATAGTTTGAACATTCTTTGGTGCTTCCCTTTTTTGGTATGGGGATATAAGTTGATCTTTTCCAATCTGTTGATCTTTTCCAATCTGTTGGCCATTCTTGTGTTTTCCAAATTTGCTGGCATAATTTGGATAGCATGCATCTCCTTGACAGCATCATCCTGCAAGATTTTAAACAGTTCAGCTGGGATACCGTTGTCTCCTGCTGCCTTGTTATTAGCAATGCTTCTTAAGGCCCATTCCACCTCACTCTTCAGGATGTCTGGCTGTAGCTCACTGACCACACCGTCAAATCTATCCCCGATATTATCCTTCCTATACAGATCTTCCACATATTCTTGCCACCTTTTCTTGATCTCTTCTGCTTCTGTTAGGTCCTTGCCATCTTTGTTTTTGATCATACCCATTTTTGCCTGGAAGTTACTTCCGATGTTTCTAATTTTCTGGAAGAGGTCTCTTGTCCTTCCTATTCTATTATCTTCTTCTGCTTCCACGCATTGCTTGTTTAAGAATAATTCTTTATCTCTTCTGGCTAACCTCTGGAATTTTGCTTTTCATTGGGCATATCTCCCCCTATCACTGTTGCTTTTTGCTTTCCTTCTTTCTTGGGCTGCTTCCAGTGTCTCAGCAGACAGCCATCTTGCCTTCTTGGTTTTCTTTTTCTTTGGGCAGTTTTTTGTTGCCACTTCCTGAACAATGTTGCGAACTTCTGTCCATAGTTCTTCTGGGACCCTATCTACTAAATCTAGTCCCTTAAATCTATTCTTCAGCTCCACTGCATATTCATGAGGAATATTCGTGAGCTCATATCTAACTGATCTGTGGGTCTTCCCTATTCTCGTTAGTCTGATTCTAAATTGTGCAATAAGAAGTTCGTGATCTGAACTACAATCAGCTCCAGGTCTTGTTTTTACCAGCTGCATAGATGTCCGACACCTTTGCCTACAAAGGATGTAGTCAATCTGATTTCGGTGTCGACCGTCTGGTGAAGTCCATGTATAAAGTCGTCTCTTAGGTTGTTGGAAGAGAGTGTTTGTTTGTTTGTCCTAAACTGAGATTTAGGGTAGGCATTTTTACCTTTTAGAATAGGGGAAAGTGTGCAAAAGCCAGAAAACTACCTAAAGATTGGCAGTCAGGGGAAAGGGGACATGGCCATCTGGGTAACCTCATAGGGCTGGGACTGGGATCACAGGTGGGGTAGACTTGGCCCATGGGCCTGAGGTTCAACACCCCTGTTTTAGTGTACTTTCAAGAAACCTATTCTCAGCCACTTTGTAAAGTAATGAGAGCCAACCCCCACCTCAAAATTTGCAGGATCTGAGCTTTTATTTTTGCTCCTCCACCCCCACAAATGATTGAATTCAGTGCTCATCTAAATATCTGCCTGGCCTTCATTTACTCAAATTTGGCCATGTGAAGAGCTAAATTCTAAAGGCTTATTTAGTATGGGGCAAAAGGTGCAGAGGATGAAACAGCTCACAAGATAGAGGCGATAATTTATGTATTTTTTCCTCAAAAATGTATTTATTAGGAAAATCATTTATGTTGACAAAAATCGCTGTAATTTGGTCTTTATACAACACTATGCATGCTTACTCAGAAGTAAATCTCACTCTGTTCAATTGCACTTACTCCCCAGAAAGTCTGTTTATGATTACAGTTTTAGGAGATTAACGATTATCTGTCAACAGTTTAGAAAAAGACTGGATAAATCTGAATAAATATTACAAGTATTGAGGATAGGTGAGCAATGGTTACTAGTCACAATGGCCATATATTACTTCCACTATCAGAGACAGTATGCCTCTGTATTCCTGTTGCTGGGACCAGTCAACAACTGTGGGACCAGAATGCTGAACTAGGTAGGCCTTTGGTCTGATCCAGCAGGACTCTTCTTATGTTCTTAAATATGAATTATTGGGCAGCATTCCTAAGCACAATTATACTTAAATTCCAGTGAAATCAGACTTCTATTGACATAATCACCCCAATTCAGTAAGGGGAAGTTATATACTACAGCAGGTTCCCTTAAAATCCATGTATACCTATATATATATATATATATATATATATATCCACAGGCAGTTCCCATAGCTAGATCCTGTCATCTAGCATCTGGGAGTTCTTGCATATTGCATAGCACCAAACATATGGCATCAATTATCAATTTCAGGAGAGGGGGACAGACTAAATTCAGACCCTAGCCTTGTGTCGTCAAAACAGGGGATTTGTGCTGTCAGTGCCGACCATGCCCATCTTCTTTTCAGATCTTGCATCACTTAAAGCTCTGCGGATCCGGGCCAATGCAGTGCAAACATTCATTTTTAGGCAGTTATCCCTGAATAGAATCCAGGATGAGGTTAATACTCAATAACACATACAAAGACAGAAAGAACAATTAAAACCACAGGCTAAGGTATCACATACCAATTCTGCTTCTGTTTGTTATGATACGAAGCCTGACAGTAACAAATTAGCCAACTGTATTAATGACATAGTGGTTGGTTTCTGTCAAAGTGAGTATATCACTATTCCAGCTATATTATAAGTCACTACATGGTTGATCATTAATGCTTTCACAGCAGAAAAATCTTATTAGTATCAGACTGGGGCACTGACTAAAGACATGTCCTTCTAACATCGAAAAGCTTACATTTTTAATATGATTAGTAGCTAGCTACCTAACATGTCTTTCCTCAAATATAGATAATTGTAATATGGAGTAATGCTTTATTTTGAAGCTTTTACCTAGATCATTTTTAAAAGAAGAGGTGGGGAGGAAGACAAGAAAATCCCATCTAAAATGAAAACCTGGATTACTTCCAACATAGCACATTCTCTTAGCAGTTCCTTTGGCAGAAGGCCAGACACGAGAAGCATTCTTGCAAAATGAACACAGAGAGACACTCAAGTGCAAGTTATCATTAAATGCCTCTGTCAACGTTACCGAGGTCTGAAATTAAGAAGACTGTTTAATAAACAATTTATTTGAATTCTATTTATTCAACACTGGCCTCTCTCAACAATTTTTAGTTTTTAACTTTCTATTCTCTCCAATGCTTCTAAAAGAAAGTTAATATTATTACAAACCTCTCTGGTCACTCCAAAGTCAATTTTCTTAAAGTCAAAAATCAGTGGAGAAACTCTTCATAATGTGATTCAATAGTTATAAAGTACTTTAATATTTATAGCAGAACCATGACATAGTACATTGGACTGGTTGGCATGAGGAGTTTTCACATTACCATTATTAATGAATTCTCCCTAGTTAATGCACAAGCTCTTTGTTTTACTCTTCAAGGCTGAAAGATTTGTTCAGTTCTGTAAAGATCCAAAGCCAGTATTACTTCAACACTGTACAGAAGCTACCTGTGCAAAACTTGCGGAAACAAAATGTAATGTGCTTGCTTTATGGAAATCTGTACATTAAATCAAAGCCTGTAGTCCTTTTACAGATGAAGATCTCAGATCCACTGTAAATAAAACCACGCACAGTGGGACATTTTCTTTTCTAAATCTCAGCTTCTCCTACACCCACATTTCTCAACCCTGAGCGGCATCCATTCCATACTGCTTTTCAGCTGCTAATCACAAATGTATTATACCCCTGGTTTCAGAAACTTTTTGTATAGTTTCCCATAAATACCCTGCAGAATAAGCAGCAAGTAACTGTTAATGTTATCTTCCATGCAAGCTATGATTTCCTCAAGGGTATTCTGAAGAACCATTAAGTAGGGAATGTCCTCTTTGGCCTATTTCTTGTAAAATATCATTCTGTGCATTTACACTGTGCATGCAACACCATTAGGAAAGGTAAACTATATTCTGCATAGTCAGTTTAATAGCCTTTCAAAATGCAACATCCAATTCTTGACTTCTATCCCTGAATGCAATTGATTTACGCTAGCTAGTGTGAAGCATACAAATTCCCAGGCTCATTGTATTTGAACAAAAACTACGACACTTTCATTTGAAAGGCCTTTTTTAAGTGAGAATACAAAATAAAATATTCAGAAGGAAAATATATAAAATATGTTTTCTACTTACGTTCACATGTGTCCCCTTTTTGCTGGAAACCAGCTTTGCAGATACACTTCCCAATAGGTACTAACCATTCTCCCTCTGCACTACAGTGCATTCTAGGAGAGTTTTCAGCCTCTTCTTCTGCACTGCTGACACAAGTTCCCCGGACCTCAACTAGGGAAGAGAACTCTGACCCAGTCACTGTATCTGGAAAAATAGCTAAATTCTCAATAATGGACCAGCATTTCTTGTAGTACACTTTGACAGAAACCAAAGCAATGCAGGCACCTACATCCTGAAATGCAAGGTAGAATCCTTTTTTGGACAGAGGTCCAATTTCTCTCACCTCTGTATTAAGTTTCATTTTTCTCTCCCCAAGGTCACCTTGGGTAAAGCTTTCATCAGCTGCAATAGTATCTATTTTTACATACTGGTTTTCTCTGATACTTCTGCCAGTGTCATAGTCTGTTTCATAATAATGCAAGTTGAAAGTTTCTTTACATGTCCCCAGGACTCCAGGAAGGCTATTACAGTCCCTCAAAGTAAATTTTAGTTCTACAAAAATCCTTTGTGCATTGCCTTTTGCGATCCAGTTAGTCCGAAGCCAGTTATTCTGGTTAGGTTCCATGACTTGGCATACCTGGTACGTTCTTATAGGCGTGTAGTTTTCATCCAGTCCACTAATTTCTTCCCACTAAAACATAAAGAAACAGTTACCCATATTAAGATAGAAACTTTTAGCATGCTAAACAAAAAAGCCATATTCCTTAATAACCTATATTTTAGGCTTTTAAGGCTTTTTAAACTGGGTGAATCATTGTTGGTCTGATCCAAACCCTAGTCAAATCAAATGACTTTAGGTGGAGAGCTGATAGTATAGCGGGAAAGACGGAACATCCCTGGTTTGAATCTCATCTCTGCTGTGAACTCAGTAGCTGGCCTTAGGCAAGCCACAGCCTCTCAGCCGCTATCTGTAATATGGGGATATTAATACTGACCTACTTTACAAGGTTGTTTAAAGGATTGCAAGATAATGTATAGGAAGCACTTCAAACACACTATAAATGTTTTTAAAATCTATATTGGTGTATTTCTTTTTGTATTAAATAGCTAATCTAGATCTGCCAAAGAGAATTTTGCCATTACAGGCTGCATCCTAATCATTCATGTAGAGAAAAATACGATTACATTTTACATGCCAAGATCCACAAATAGCATGTTTGGCATGTGCAAGTTTCCCTGAGTTTCAGTTTCTATATCAGTTTCTCAGACAGAGCAGGAAGTCTGCCATTAGAAGCCCTGCTGAGCGCACAAAAGCTTCCCGCACAGTCCACTGGATTCCAGCCATAGTCTCGGAACTATATTATTTATAGTTCTGGAAGAAGGAAGACACAGATTCACAACCTATTTGATACAGAGAAATTACATGCAAGTCATTGGAATGACTCTTGAATTAATGAGCTTTCCTCTCCACCAAATCAACAGGAATTTCAGTTGTGTGCCTTCAGAACAATACCAATAAACAAGAGACAGCTGTGACACTGCAGCTACAGTCTGCTGTGCAGCTTCCCTGCAGCCATCTATGAGTAGGAAAGCACTCAAAGCAGAAGTACCATGGAGAATTTCTTGTAGGTGTAAAGAATATGTTCTTTCATAGGGTGAAAAAAAACCAGCAACACAAGAATACAATGCCTTGGTGAGGCTTTGTATCATACACAGTTCATATATACGAGCAAGTGAAGGCCAGAGCATGTAGTTCTAGTAATTTGGGACTGCAGCCTTCGTGTTCTACTTCTTTGTATATTAGAAAGTTTGCAGGCATAAGAAATTAACGGTCCTCAACCCCAATGAACAGAAACAGACATTACTATTTCTGCCTAATAACTGTCTGAGCAGTATATTTTACACAAATTAAAAAAGCTACAAGGTAAGAGTTTCTGATTTAAACTTTTAATTCACCTAGCGTAATTTACAAGCCAATGACATGACATGAGTCATTTAACTGTCCCAGTCCAGATTATCTCCATTTCAGCATATTTTCTTCTGAAGGAAAAAGAGAAAGTATTCATGTGAATTAAAGTTTCCAGTTTCAGAATAAAGTTATTTTGAATGTTGGTAGACGTGGTTTGGTACATAAATAAGGAAGAACTAGCAGACTGAATGTGTTTGGTAGTTCTTTGATTTTGACAAATGTGGATGAGGATGACAAATTTGCACATTCCATGTGGGAAAGATCATGTAATGGTCAGCCTGTCTATGACAGACTTATCTCCTAATAGTTTTGTTCCTGGAATTGCATGACGTGAAAGACAATTACCTCTGATGACTCATCACATGGCAGTATTATGTGAGGTAAAGCTATGACTGAAATTAAGTCAATAACCTAAGATGAGTTAATACTCCTTGGAGCAAAATACTTTATTTTTAAATTAAGTGTAATAATTTAAACTGACACTAGGCAAAGCTTAGGTCTATATTTCAAATTTGCCCAGGTACAACTGGTGGCAGAACTTGGATTTTTTGCAATTAATAAATAACAAATGTTTCACACTAAAAACAAACAAATCACATAATCAGGTTTTGTTCCTGAAACTGACAAATATTTAAAAGTTAGTATTGTTATATGCATCTAGGGTTAAATTTAGATTTTAGAATGTTTTCACTGTGATTCTGCAAGCCTTTTAATAGTGCAATTCTATAAATATCTACTCAGAAGTAAGGCCCACTGAGTTCAATGGAACTTACTCTCAGGAAATTTTGTATTGGATTGTAGCCTAAGTATACTGTATCTCTATTCACACTGAGTGTGGATATTCACATTGAGAACAGATCAGGCTGGGCCCAGAATAATCAACATCTTGAGAGATCATTTCATTACTCAAGACAAATCTGTAACACTAGTGATCATAAGCAGGTTGCAGGATCACACACTTCCCACAACTTCTCCACTTTCTAGTATGAATAGCGGTAGCCCCACTGACATCACAATTAATTGCTACATCAGCACTGACATTAATAGTGATTCATACTAACCAGTTTCTTTCTTAACCAGGTTTTATTAACCACCTTTAGACTTGGTCAGCATTAACCATTACTGATATATTTTGCTGATATAATACTGTAAATGTAGTTAATCAGTTGAGGCTGGTGGTTCCTATGTCAGTGGGGTGGCAAATCCACTCTGGGTTTCAGTCAGAACTCTAAAGGAGCTATCCAAAATGCTGAACCCTATCCCCATAGGTTCAGCACCCTGAATAGCTCCTTTAGAGTTCTGAGTGAAACCCAGAGTGAATTCACTGCCCCACTGACACAGATACTACCAGCCTCCACTGTAGTTAATGGGAAAAGAACAGAAAGAATTTCTATCCCGGAAGGGACTGTGTGATGGAGCATGTGATCCCACAACCAACTCCTGATGTCTTAACCATGGTTAAGACATTGCTCAGCATTATAATGGCACTGGCCCTGAGTTATTAGTTCACTATTGATGATTCATAGAAGGCAAGTACTAAGACAGAGACTGACTGACATACCAAGAGAACACTGAAGGAGAGACTGGCTTACCAAGCTCAAAGCCACATAGCACGCAATAGTTCACAAGCCTACTTGACAGCAAATGAGATCATTTTAGTGTTGGTCCACTGCTCTAAGAAAAGCAGACATTGATGAACTGATGCTGGAACTTATTACCACAAAATATATTATGGTTGTAAACGCTGAAATGCACAGAAGTTGTAAATATAAAAATGCATTTTCAAAGTACTGCAGTATTTATGTTACAATGTGCATGATATGACACGTTTGCTTAAGGAAATATACAGACTGTTTCTTTAGTGAGCTGAACTAATTGCCTATTGAAACATAATATTCTCTTTAAAAAAGGAAAAGCATATGAAACTGCACTATACTAAATCAGACCATTGGTCTATCTAGCACAATACAGTCTACTGAATGGCAGCCAAATGTCTTTCCCATCCTTGCTAAATGAGTTCTTTTTTAACTTGAGATATTAGACAGAGCCTCGAACCTTCAGTATGCAAAGCATGGGTTCTTCCACAGAGCAATGGTCCCTCCCCTTACAAATCTTGTATATATCATTAAGAAAATATTAGTGTATTACCTGATACACTGAGTACACATACACACACAAAATAAATAAGAGAACTTAAATCCTTACTGTCACCTTAAGGAACCATTGCAGCAACACACACATGCACACTAAAGCAGAGCAAAATCAAATTCAATGACCTTAAAGTGATCCCATTTCCTGGTCTTCTCTTTAATTTGAGATTTATCCTACAGAGTGGAAGTTGATAGGAATGAACAGAATTAAATCCAAGTACAACTTCGCTGGTTTGTGGATGAGGTGCCTATATGCCAGTCGAATTAACATGGGAGGTAATCAACTATTTCATCGCTTACAACAGTACACAATACCAGCATTGCCCTTAGAAGGGGGAAATATTATGTTTAAGAGAGAACAACACCCGAAGATATCATCATACTGAAACTTCAAAAAAGTTTTGTGTATACAAGATTTGGGTACATGTTGAATTTCATTCCTTGGTTTTAGTACCAATAAATAACTACTGCATTTACCTTTACATATTTGCAAGCTGAATTTAATCAATCAGAAACTGCTGCCTGTCTGTAACATAAGCTAGGGATAGATAGCAACCATCTTGTGATAAAGGGTTCCAAAACATTATACACAAAAGACCTCAGACATTAATATAAACTACTACAGAAGTGTGTTAGGTACTTTCTATAATTATAGAAATCAACCTTTTTTGGAAGTTCAATGAACATCACTTATGCTTGTTAAAGTAGCATTTCAGAAGCTTTAGTAAGGGTTCCCAAACTAGCTCTTTTTCCTCAAGACTTGTCAGTCATTCCTCTAGAAATTTTTGAAATTTTGTTCTTAGTGCTTTTGACAATTTCTGGATACTGGCAGCATATATAGCAAATACGCATTTGGTAGATCATACAAGTAATTTTTATAGATACAGTGCTTACCAATGGATTTTACAGTAGAGGCCATCATTCACATGCATTTTCACCACTTTTTGTCAACATTTTTTTCCCCTCTAGAATACATGGGCATGCCTGTAGCATCTCAAGGCTGTACTACTGTCCAGTTTGAATTGTTCTTTCCAACACTCCTCTTAAAATGCTGCCATCAATGTGAAATGCTAATGCTGAAGTTATTACTCATCTCAAGCATTCAGCTCACATTACATACACTTTGAAAGCCTTTAGACTTGCGTCTACCATGTGCCTGGATTGATTTCATGTTCTTGCTTTTTAACTAAGACACTTTCAGGTTTTCATTCTTCTTATTTACAGGATTTGTTACACTTTTGTATCCCCACTCACAGGTCACGCTCTTTTGGTTCCAGATTTCTTTATAAAGCTTTGGATTAAAGGCTTGATTGCGCAAACTTTTATTCACAGGCATTCAAAGAGAATACCTGTGTAAGAACTACTCTAAATGATGGGCGACCCAATCCTCAAGGCGCTCGAACAGCATAAACTCCAGTTAAATTCCCTCTCCTTTACCAGGGAGAGAATTTAGAGGATATGTTACTTATTTGATTTCAATGTTTGGACCTAGCGTATGATACAATCTCACGAGTATTTGAACAATTTTAAAAAGAATCCTCTGCAAAAAAGGGTCACTGTATCCTTTCATTAGATTGATTCTAAAAAAATATGCAACGGGCATTTTTGACATATTCGAATTAAGAACTGAAAATATAAGTTTTAATGGGTTCCAAGCCTGAAGGGCAATGACTTAAATCTGAAATGAAATAAACATATTTATCAGTGTGATGTGAAAATGTACTAGGATAAGTTTGTTAAGGGAAGTTGTGAAAATAAGTATGTAAAATTTTGCTTTAGTGGCAGTAATTTTTTTATTTAGTTCCACAAGATTTACAGGAGTTTTTAAATGCCTAAAATGTTGATTTAGTTCTCTCTCTACTGTGTATGCACATATGTTTCAGATGTTTTGAAAACATTTAAATGACAGTATTCATAGTATATGCATCACAAGACTGTATTATATGATAAACGTTTTCAGAATCATGAAGGAAAAGCCCATCTTCCAAAATAATTACAGGCTGCAAGGGTCCTTCTAAGAAAAGAGACAATAGAGGTGATTTTAGATAAAGCATATGAAGTTGTGGGGTTCATCACAAAGGATGATGTTTAAGTGAGTAACTGTAGAGATGTTCCCCTGTAATTAGTTTCCATTTGAACTATGCTACTTTCACAAATCACAACAGAAACTTCACCACCATTTTAAATGTCGATTAAAATTTGCTGCAAAAAATGTGGGCAACAGGGTTAATTTAAATTACTAATATTGTTGTGGGGTTTACTTTATCTCAGTTGATGTTTATGCTATACTTACCCCATTGGGAGGAGAAGAAATCCATTCCAACTCTGTCTGTTGTGCTTTAGAGTCCAACAATATTACTGAAAGAGAACAAAAAAAACCTCTTGTGTTGAACCACTTTAAGAATTAAAAGCATCATGATGAAACTGAATAGAAAAAATTGCATTACATTATTCCCCCTAAAAAAAATTATTCTAAAAGAATTTAACACAGAGGAGATATTTGAACATACTGAAATGCTGGTAACTTTTACTTTTCAAGTATATTTTCATAGTTCATAGAAGGCAAAATAATTTTATGATAAAATGACAGGGATTTGTGTCTTGTAATGTCTTTATAATAGCAATGATTTTTAATTCATTTTTTTCATCTTCACTTCATGAAAGTGAAAATTCATATGCAATACAAGTTTAAACACATGAACATTTAAATACACTTACTTAATATATAGCAACCTATTATGATCTCTAATGGTCAGAAATAGTTTAAGGAATGTGAGAAATAGTAACACAGTAATATTCATGTAAAGGTATATCTAAAACAAGCCATTATATGGAAAAGAAGATTTCATAAAACCATATATTGAATTAACGTATTATTTTTCATTATCAAAAAGTATACACACATACTAGTTTGACACATACTATTACATCATATGCAATAAAATATTACAATACCTATTTAGATTTAATCCCAGGAAATATAGTCTAAAATATCTAAGACATAACCCACAGACATTAAACTCAGTGGGAGTTTTTTGCCACTTCAGCAAAACATAGACTACACTCCCATATTTTAGATATAAAATTGAAATCACAATTACTGGAATAAACTTGTACTACTATTGTGGTTAACTGTGATTAAGAGAAGTCTCATCCATCTCTTACTCCTACAAACAAAACAATAATTACAACAGGGTGGTAATATATTTTTTTTCTCATTTTGCTGAATAAGGTAACCATTAAATATGGCCATGGAGCTCTGCTGACACATGATATAGTTCCATAACACCTCTTAAGTTGTTGATCCGTATTGAAACTGTAAGGAGTTGGTTAAATAATTATTTAAAGCATTATTCCAAACAGTATAACCACAGGTATAAAACTTTTATGTTGACATGTTTTAGACATGTATACATTTTGCCAACACCTTTCAATTTAAAATAACTAATTAATATAAATCAATATACAGCCTGTAGTCCTCTAAACAGTTGCTTAGCAGTAAATTCCACTGAAATCCCTGCACAAGTGTATGTACAACAGCCTTAGTTGTAAAAATATTTATTTATTGTCATGAGTAACATTTGAAACTTATCCACCCATATTTCGAGTGAAGGTTAAACTTCTTTCATAATTAAAAACAACTTTTAGAACTGTTGGAAGAAAGTTTTCAGGTGTTGCCTAATTTTACAACCTAGCTTCCAATGTTTAATGGAAGTACCATTTATTTCAGCGCAACCAACTAAAGTGGATTGTAGTTATACAGCCTGATTGCCTATGCATTCAAATTTAAAGTCCTGCCAATTTCCATGGCACTTACTCCCAAATAAAAGTGCGTAACAGACTGCAACCCTGCCTGGACTTAAACGTATTGAGGAAGCATCATTTAAAACACCGGTGTTCTGCATCCTTACAGTGTGCTTTCTCACTGAAGAAGTTCAGGCTCTTCTCAAACTTCATAGTTTCATTTCTTATTTACTTATTTAATTAATACAAGTATCGGAAGGGACTTCAGCTATTAATTGGACCTAACTGGGAGTTGATAGAGTAGTGTGTATTGGGTTGCTAATTAAAGTCCACGCTGATAAGCTTAGCTTAAAAAAGGCATAGTGTATGTTTAACCCCTCCATGTCTATATCACTGCATCTACTGAAAAGTGAAAAGCAGCTATAATTCTTTAATTGCCCTAAACATTCACAATGGTGCTCAAACTTCTTTAACATATTGTACACAAAATTAGAATAAAAAGTACCTTTTTTCTGTGTCTGTGTATGCAAAAGATTTAATGTGTGTGCTAATTCGATTTTTCAAAAGTATGGGAACACTCCTCACTTATGATACAGAGTTCTGTATATAGTATACAAAAGTATATAGAAACAGCCATTATTTTGGAACAAAAAAAATCACAGCTGCTGAAGAACTCTTTTATTCTATACTTCACATGTAAACTTCCCTGAAGTTTTGAAAGAGATTTTCCTTTTCAAAGAAACAAGTGCCTTCAACCAACCAACCAACCACCTCAAACCAGGTTGATAACAGAAAATGAAATAAATTTTAGAAGCTGTTTTAAAAGGCCTCTAATGAAATCTGTAGCACACTGGCCAATCCCAGCTTTACTGATCAACATCTCAAAAATAAAGGACAGTGGACCTTGACAGACAGAGCAGTCTTTTGCCTTTGAAAGCTAGTGCTACTATATCAAACTAGCAGTAACTAGTCCTTATGGTACCCATAGGGATTTTTTTGTCCATAGTAACTTTCGGTGTCTGTCCCATAAGAGTCTAAGAATTTTGCATGCTGTAAAAGGCAACCTAGTCCATTATGGCTTATCACCCTTTATTTCTGAGGGTAAGATCCAAGTTCCTCTCCCCTGACTACCTCATAAGTTCATAACCACAGCTTCTAAAGATGTACCAAGCAATTACCCAACACACTTCTAAAAACACCTTTAATAGATATCAATGATTTAAAAGTTATTCCACTCATTTTCCCCAAAACGCACACATCCCCCACCCTCATGGTTCTGTTTGGTTTGGAGCTCAGATATGGCTGGTTCAAACCTGAGGGTGAGCTATACCATCTGCTTTAGATCAAACATGCCTCGGGACACCTCAAAGTGCAATCCTATACAAGTCTATTCAGAAGTGTACCACACGGAGTTCAACTGGCCTTCCTCCCAGGAAACTGTGTAAGATTGCAGCCTTAATGAGCCACAAAACTCCTGTGCTTTAACAGACTAACAGGGCTGCCCTTTTGGAATTTGTAAGGGGTGAGGAAACGTCATTTTGCACGTGGCCAGAGGCACTTTATTACTAGTTTTCGGAGCCCAGGCCTCAGCCCCAGTACTGGAAACAGACTAAGCCTGGGGACAAAGGAAGCCTTGCATACACGGATGTAGCTCTCAGCTGTGCTCCGTACATAGCGAAGGGGGAGATGCAGCTTACGGAGAGATCTGTCTAGAAACCCGAAGGAGCTCCTTTGCCCCTGATCCAAGAGGGCGGGAAATAAAAAGGTGGCGAGAGTCTCCCTGAAGGCCCTTTTCCTCAGTTGGCGCCTTTCCCAGCTAATTTCATATCGAGGGGGCTTGGGAGGGTGAGAGAGTGGAAGGGACGGCGGGCTCTCGCGTCCAAGAGAAGCCTCGCTGCTCCCCTCAGCCTGCTCGGCTCAGTTAATGAACCCCCTTGACCGACTGACGCCGCGGGAGCAGCCAGTTCCCGCGCTTCTCCCCGTGAGCAGTCCGCCGCAGCCCCGCCAGCCCCGCTTCGCGCGTGCGCTCCCTTTTTTGTTCCCGACCCGGCGCCACCCGAGCCAGCCGGTGGGGCCCTAAAGCGCTCGGGCTGGGGCGACGGTCTGCCGGTGAGGAGGAAAACGCCTGCCTGAATTAAGAGACGCGGCCCTGGATTTTGCCCTCCCTCGGAAGGAGACCCCCCGCTCCACCCGACTCTTCTGCCAAAGGTCAGCGGGACGACTGAAAGAGCGGGGTGCCTTCTCCCCACACGCGCGCACGCGCGCACACTCGTGTTCATCTGCCCCCCCCCCGCTTGAGTTTCTTGCCCATTTTTAAGGGGGAGGGGGGGAGATACCCGAACTCTTCCCACATCCTTCCTCGCGCGATTCTTTTCCAAAGAGAATGGAAGCGGTAAGCGGGCAGAGGAGAGAAGGCGACTGCTCGCTCCCGGAGGGGAGACGAGCGAGGACTTCCCCGAAAGTTGGGACGAGTTTCTTTTTTCCGAGCCTGCCGCCCGCAGGTAAACGCGAGAGACCGCAGACTTCCCTGCCACACACATGCACACGCACGCCTTTTTTTCCCCCCGTCAGCTCGCCCAGATCTGGAGCCAAGCCACAAATTACTGCACGAATCCAGATAAGCGGTACGCGCACAAGTCGCACAGGTTCAGTTGCTTCGGACCGTCTCCTCTCTCCCTCCCCCCTCCCTCTCATACACACACGCACACTCCATCACGGCCACGGATGGAAGAGGCAGGCTCCCTTCCATCCCAGATCTCGCCCCTCCTGCGGTGTTTTGCTGCCTGTCGCCTCCTTCTCGTCGCCCGCTCCATCCTTATCGTTCTGTGTTTTAGCCTTTCGGATAAACTTTCCATTCCCTACTGAGAGAGAGCGAGCGCTTGATCTCCACCCCACTCCCTTCCCCTTCCGTCTTATGTATAGGGGATGTTTTCATGGAGAGCGAACCCTTCTCTGCCGATTCCGACGAAAGGCTCAGAAATGCATTTTGCTTCAGCCTGCCAATAGCTCAAAAAGAGAAAAGCCCTGACGTATGAGCGGGGGGGGGGGGGCGATCGTGTCCCCAAAATACATTATATCCCTCTTAACAGATGTTAGCAGCATCTCAAATCATTCCCCCAGCCCCAACCCAAGCAAGAAACATCTTGTATGAAGCTGTTTCCTGGAAGATTATTATCACTGTGCGTTTTAAAATGAATCTGGGACTGCTGAGGTTTTCGAAGCCCCTCTTGCCATTCAAGGGGAAAACGTCGGTGAAATGTTAGCTCCTTTCTTTACACAGAAGCATATTATGCGCGCGCACACACACAGCAGTGTGTGTGCCCGCGGGTGGGGGGAGGATATACATTCTGCATAGATGTGCACATTGTACACACACACACACGAACGCGACATTATACGTATCTGCATATGTGATGCCAATAGTGCTACACGAGTGCTCTGCTCCACTTCCTGCTTTCTGACTGAATGCCCTTTTGAGAGCTGCAGATCACACCATCACCACGAAATGAACAAGTGGACTTTATTATTAGCTGTTGTAGGTGACATGGATGACTAACAGGATGCTCCCTCCCCCCACCCTATCCTTTGGGATACATCTTCAGTCTCCAAACTCCTTTGCAGTCCTAGAGTAGGTTGCCCCCTTCATCCCCCCACAAACTCCAGTAGTGTCGGCAGGCAGATAATATTTTCATGTTTGTGATGGGGGGCACCGTTGCATCGCTCGTATCAGCGACACTGTGAGTTGTAAGCTAATCATATGCAACCTCCGTGATCCTACGAATATCACACCCACCCCGACGCCGCCGACACACATAAACACACACACCTGAACCATCCCAGGGCTTTGCATCACGTGCAGTCTCTTGCAAACCTAAATCCCTACACGAAATGCGCCGTCCTTACAGACACAATCCGGGCGCAATTCCGATCCGTTATCACCTATATGAATGGGTATTCATTCACTTCAATAGGAAGTCGATGGAGGCGCTCCGATCACGGCGGAGGGTGCCAACCGCTCTCCTTTCATCTCTGCTGTGTTAGAAGGAAGGGGCTGGAAAGCTGCATGCAGTTGCAATCTCGGAAAAACACACACACTTAAAAAAAAAAAAAGCCCTTGCCACGGAGAAAGCGAGAGATAAACTTTGTTTTCGGCATCACCTTACCTTCTTTTGCAGCCTGTGCCTCCCCCGTGTGTACAAAGCGAAGCAGCCAGATGCAACATAAAATAATCCAAGAAGGGAGCCTAGTTTGAAAAACCATGGTGCATGAGCTTGAGGTGTTTAAATATATCTAATTATATATACATATATATATATATATATATATATATATATATATATTCAAAAAGAGACTGTGCGGTTGCTGCTGCTCCCGCTGCTGCCACTCGGTGGGTATTAAAGGCTTGTCCTGCAATGTGTCTTATTTCGCAGTGCTCCTGCACAGAGCTCTTCCCGGCTGCCTTCTCCCTTTCCCTATTCGCTTTTTCTCTCCGTATTTGCTGCCTGCGAGTCTCCGACTGCAGACCGGCCGCTTGCTCCACACTCCAATAATATCGATAGGCGCGGGGGGAGGCGGGGGAAAAGGGGCAGGACCAAAGCTTGGGAGAACGGACCGTCCTTCAGGATGATTGGCAGATGAGCCCAGCCTAAGAGAAAGCGGAATTACGGATTCTGGAGGCTCGGCGCGGCGACGAATCGCTCCGGCAGCGGAGGCGGGGCTAGGAGTCTTATCCAATGAATGGTGAAAGGTGTCGGGTTGCAGCTGGTCCTGGAGTCCCCTTCAGGTTGTGCTTTTCTTCCTAGCAGTCGCCCGCAGGAGGGAATGTGGGGCTGGCTGCGGGTCAAAATGCAGAAAGCGTGGTTAGCCCTGCCACTTTTATTTGAAGGAAAGGCAGCCGATCAACAGCTGTTGCTGATGGGATCAAACAGTAAACAGCGGCAACCTCTCCTTCAGTAGAGCACCCCGCAGCCAGGAAGCCGCCTGGCACACACCCTGGCGGCGCTTCCTCTTCTGAGCACGGCCAGGGAGAGGGTGTGCAAGCGAGAGGAGCCCGTGGCTGCTCCCACCGCTCTCCTGCCCACCCTTTCTGGGCACCACGAAAAAGAGGATCGGGCTTGTGCTGCCCACAGAGGCAGTGCAAGCAGCCATCTCCGCCTGCCTGCTCACTCGCCGCGTCTCCTCCCTCTGGTGAATGCACTGTAGCGGGTTGGCCACGGAAAGAGTAACCACAGCATCCTCTCGGCTGCTTATCTGTGCTCCCCGCCGGGTTCTGCAGAGGTCAGAACTGGGCCCAATGATCCCAGTCCTTCAAGCCATCCGGCCCAATGAGAGTCGAGGGGGAGGGCGCTCCTCCAAAGAGTAGCACCAGGCCCTCGCTCCTGGACGGCCCGCTGGGCCCCATCCTTCGCACGATGCCGCCAAAGAGAGACCAGGGAGCAGGCGAAGATGCGGGCTGCACCTCCCAGGCGCAGCAACCGCTTCCTTTGGCTCGCTTGCTCCCTCTGAATGGCCGTACTGGGCCCAATGCGTCCCCTCTGCCGCCCAAAGAGAGAGGGTGCGCAAGCAGGGGAGCCTTCCAGGGGGAGCGGGCAAAGGGCAGAAGAAATCATCCCCTTGCTGCCCAGAGAAGAAAGGCTGAGCAGCTATGGGGAGGCAGCAGCAGCTCCTGCGAAAAGCCGCTGCAACCCCCTCACACTCGCCTCTCTCTCCCCCCCTCTCCCTCAGCTGGCACAGCAGGGAGGATTTGGTTTGCTTCGCACCACTGCACCGTTCTGGAGGGGGAACCCATCTGAGCGAGTGAGACGATGGCTTTCGAGACCTTTTCTGCACCGCCCAGAGACGGGGAGGGGGGGGGCAGAGGTGGCTCCTTGCCCTTTCTGTCTAGGAAGCGCCATGGACCCAATCCTTCCTGCCACGGTGCCCAAAGAAGAAGAGCAAAAGAGGATTTGTAGGCGCAGCCGCTGCCTTCCCTCGCTTGCACGCTGCCAACCAACCTTCCCAGCAGATCGCAGACGAGGGCGCCCCTCCTTGTATGCGAGTTTTCCAGGAGGGTTCCTGACTGGGGGAGCGGGGTGGTTCTCCCGCACGTTCCCAGCCTCTGGTGTAAGGCAGAGGGAGGGAGGAGAAGTTGTTTTCCTTTTGATCTCCACTCCTCGCCTGCAACAGCTGCCGATCGGCCACTTTTCCTTCAAAATAGCAGTGGCCGTGTTAAGCGCACTTTAAAAGCAAAAACCACGCCGAAGTGAATGTGTAGTTTGAGCGGCACCAGCAAACATGGAAGGAACTAGCTTAAGCTAAGCATAGAATTCAGAATCTGATCCACAACTCTTTTAAAGTGATATAGTGGAATTTGAGCTGGTTTTTTGTTTCCATGTCAAAGGAACTGAAATGGCTTGACATCAAACTTTGGGTTATCTTTGTATATACAAACGGTAGCATTCACTATCCCCCCCCCATACTTTCAAAATTTTCTCTCCCTCCCTCTCTCTCTCTCTCTCTCTCTCTCTCACTCACACACACACACACACACACACAAGCACACATACACACTTCAAGGATTTGTATTTGGCATACTGACCTGACCTCAGATCTCCATGTGCCTCTTGCTTTTATGCATTATTTCCCAAAGTCATATTGGATAGTAGTTGGGAATTATTTTATAGTGTGTGTAGTAGATGCATTTTGTTTGAAAAACAAAACACATGCACCAATATCCCAAAGAATTTTGTAATTCTAAACTTTGCAGACTGCACTGTCCTTGACATTCAAAACATCAAGAATATACGAAGGAAATATCATAGTTGTCGTAAAAAAAAGATTAAAATCTATGTAACATGAAGCCCCATCTATCTGATGATCTGCCGACTACAAACATCTGCAATAAAACATTTGGTTCTGCATCTGAACCAACCATTGTAAATATGAAACAGCCTCTTTCAGTTGCTTGTAATTTAAAACTTTTGTATACTTTGCCATTTTTTAAAAGTAAAATTATTAACATTAGCAACATTTTCAGTTTTACCACTTTCTCCTCTGCGCCCACCCACAATAGTTATAAAGCAACCATTTAATGATAACATCAATCTGGTTGGTATTCAGCATCCCGCCCTTTGAAACAACCAGCAACAAGTTCTAATCAGATAAAAGTAATTTTGTTTTCTTTCGTCAAGAAAGTTGTCAATTTTTTAAAGTTCAGCCCACTGATGCAAAGCATGCTTGCTCAGCAACAGAAAGGGGAGCAACAGTGTACTGTTGATTGTGCTGGGCATCTTAGCAATACCCTTTGTATGAACAGAATACACAACAAATCTAATTTTTGTCAACAACTGCAAGTCAGAGCTGTGTTGTTAAAGAATTGTTGTTTCCTACTTTAAAGAAAAGGCCTGAGACCACAGGATATGAAATTAACTTTATCTGAAATATGAGCCACAGTAATATTTATTTTAGCATATACATTTTATACATTTGAGGGGATGTGTTACAAAATGTATTTTGAATTTTTCTATGAAAGCCGACTTTCAGATGGTTTCCTTTTAAATGATACTGAACTACTGTATATGGAATATCTGTTTACACCTTTGAAATAGACGAAGTTACTCAGAAAACTGCAATTCCGGTTTACAGATTCTAAATAATATTTTTAAACCCTTCACATAGCTGGAGATGGAAATCTGCAGCTACATTGTATTTTTACTATTCTAAGTAGGTATGCTATAACTGAAATTTATAAAGTGTTTGTTCTTTATAGATGTAGACAGACTCAAGTAAAGATCAAAATAATAGCAAATCAAGGATTTCATATTTATAAAACATGTACACACACACACACACACACACACAATGTTTTATCTACTAGTGTGTAATATATAAAACACAACCCGGCCAAAGTTACCACTTATAAATTCATATGCTTAACTCTCCCATTGAAATCAGTTTCAATATGTTTACTTTTGGCTAAGTCATGACTTATATTACTGCACTCAGGCATAACAAATTTCAACCAAAATCTCCAGGCACACAAGCATTCCAGTTAGTTTTAACATGATTTCAATGAATTCTAAGGGCTATTTAAACTGAAGTGTCGTATCTACCTTTCAGTTGCTAATACCTAATAACTAGTACACTTTAAGGAGAAGATAAACATTTTCCCCACTAAATTCAGGACTACCACATATGATAGACAGTACAATTAACATAACAGGTATAAGTACAATTACTGATTATACTGCATGCGCTCCCCCTTCTATGTGTGCGTGTGTGTGCTAGATGTATGAGGTAGAAAGAATAGGTCTGAACGATCATCATCACTGCATTCCTAAGTATACTTACCAGGAAGTAAGTCCCATTGAAGCCAGCATCCCTAACTTCTGAAACAGTGTAATTAATCAGCACTATTTAAAGGTTAATTTGTATTTTGTTATTCTGTGCCCTTTCCATGGGTGTTCCTCTGGTGGGTTTTGTTCTGTTAGAATAATGGTTCTCACAGTGGAGCGGGAAACACCAAGTTTCAGGGAGAGAGATGATCTTTCAGCAGGTTAGAGCCAGATACACTTTCTTCCAAGCAGCAGCATGGTAGGCAGCCAAACTATTATGCAACCATTGAAGCCACAGAAGGGGCAGGGAGCTTGTGGCCACAGCCGCTCCCTTCTTGCATCCCCTGCTGGCAGGTTAGGGAGGGTATCCAAGATAGGCCTGTTCTAGTTCTCTTTATTGCGGTGCCAGATTAATGTTCTAGTCCGCAGATCCTTATGCACGCAGCAGTGGAATGCATACATGCAGCCATATGGAAAGATTCTATACTCACCGGCTGATGCTAGGGTATTAATTCAGAAGGTTAGTTTTGAAGGGATCTAGAAGTTCAAAAATGTGAGAAACGCTATTCCAGCAAAGTATAATTTCCTATAATTGTAATGAAGCTCAACTGGATTCATTCCTTATGATGCCATGCTGCATTCTAATAATAGAGCTCTATTTCCAAATCTTTAATTTACAAACCATATCATGAGGCACGGTCCCATTGATTTTAATGAGCTGTACATGGTACTCATGGGCCTAGTAATTTATTCTGTAATTAGTAATTTATTTATATCCTTAGTAATGTCAATCACACACTGTATATAAAAGGGGAAAAAGGGGAATGGGATGAAAACTTTGCGGTTACTGAAGCTATATCACAGTATGTCTGTAATTCAGTGATCCACATGCTGTATATGTTTTCTGTTGATTTAATTCTAAAAGCCTGATAGTGCTAAATGCTTTCCCCTCCCCAAACATTTATTTATACTACTTATACTCCATGGTGCTGCTAGTGATCTCCTGTTTAAGTTACTGATCAGGGCTGTGTTAGCTGAGCTTAAGCCATCCGTCCATCATCACGGGCTCCCAGGCCTTTCACTGGGCCTTTGGTAGGGCTGAACACGTTTAGGTTGTTTCAGTGTGACAAAATATTGCCTACTGTAGCTATATTTCTAAACAGCCCACAAGAGCGTGGGCTATTGGATAGTATAAAAATGTAAGAAATAAATCTGTTTATTATACAGTTTCATTAACATGCCAAAAGGTGTAGTCCTTTGCATGTTACTTAGGAGTAAACCCCATTGAACATAGTGGAATTTTCTTCCATGGAAACGCAGGTTATCTGTGAACCAGGTTCAAAAATATGATTTGCTCATTTTTGATCCAAACATAAACACAGAAATTGTATGACTTGGACTGAATTTAGGACACCTATATGTTAAAAAGAGGACTCAATTTATATTCAGTTACAACAAACGATTATATACTGTACAGCCCCAAATCTGAAAGTTTTATTTGCTTTTTCCCCTGGTGTTTTTTGATCTTATGGATATAAGGATAAAATGGGATCTAATTCATTCTGGTTCTCGCATATTTGCATATCTTTCTGGGATATACATGTAACCTGAAATCCTTTTCAGCGAGTGACTCCAGTATTTTCTTTTCCACCACATACTGGAACTCTTTCTTAACACTTTTTGTTCTGCTGCAGTAAGTTTTAGAATGTATCCTGACTCATCCTGCTGGGTAGTCACTATTTACCTTCTGTGAAGAACAGATAGAAGAAAAAAATGTTACTTAAAAGTAAGCTCAAACACATACGGGGAATAAACCATAACCATCAATTTCCTGATAAAATTCCCTGCCAAAAAACCACTGGAGGCTCCATATAACTCTGTAGGTTATAGCTCAGAAACCATCAAATTAAAAGTTTAACCGCAACAATAAAATCATAAAGCCGCTTTTGGAAACTGATATTTTTAGTAAGTGAACGTTTACACTCACTAGGCAAGTTTCTGCACAGTTAAAATGGCCAGAATCCAGATGAACATTGTTAACAGTGACAGAGGGCAGATTCACATGTAACATTTTCATGGAATCTTTCCTGATTCTCTGGCTTGAATTTCTTTGAGAAATCAAGAGACAATATGTTATATATGTGAATTGCTTGCTAAACTATCTGTGTGCTTCAGAAGGTAACTTCTAAACTGGCAATACATATGCTAGCATGGAAGCAATTCACATGTAAAATCTGGCAATATAATCATTGAAGTTGGATTGATACCTACAGATCAGGAGCTTTCACACTGATAGCTTCTTCTTTGTGTGAATGCCTTCCAAGTAGGGATGTACGAATCCCACTTACCAGTCTGCTGCCTGGGTCCACTGGGGCGATCTGTCCCTCCGCCCCAGAATCCTTCCCAACCAGCTCCACTCCACGGCAAGGCTACGGAGCCACCCGCAGGGGCTGGCCGCAACCGGGCTGCTGCAGCCGCCATTTGCATCCTTGCATTAGGCCGTGATAGGCTACGTAAGTATTTACGTAGCCTATCACGGCAAAAGGCAGGGATGCAAATGGAGGCCGCTACACCATTTGCGTCCCTGCCTTTTGCCGTGATAGGCTACATAAGTATTTACATAGCCTATCATGGCCTAATGCAGGGGCGCAAATGGTGGCCTATGACGGCCATTTGGTGGCCAAATTTGGTGGCAAATGGTGGCCAAACTATGACGGCCGCCATTTGCGGCCACAGCAGCCTGGCAGCGGCCGTAAGACGACCTGGAGCTGCCGCCGCCAGGTAGATGTCAGGGTGGACACTGAGCCCATGGAGTCCCAGAGTAGTTCTGATTCTGAGGAAGAGCAGTCGCTCCTGGGAGAGGAGTGCGCTCCTCATTCCCAGGGCCAACAGCTGACGGAGATTGCTCCCACCAGCATTTCTAGCTTAGAAAGCAGTCCAGGGAGTGACCGAGCGCAGATAGCAGACTTGGTGGATGCGCGACGCCGACGCAGAGAGCGGCGCCAGATGGAGGGCGTGGAAAGGAGGCGTAGTGCCCGGTTGGCGCGCAAACAACAGCTGTGCCTAGAGGATCCAAGGGAAAAGGGGAGGGACTCTCCTTAGTCCTTAAGTTCGGGGTCTGCCAGTAATTCCCTTTCAAACGGGGACCAACTGTTCCAACTTAGGGCATAGGTACTGTGCTGCTCAGATCTAGTTGCAAACAGTATAGTTGTTAAGTTATAAAAGAAGAATAAAGCTTTGAAAGGAATCCCTTTGTTTGTGTCTGGACTTGGCTACTGGATTAGACTGAGAGAGGCCTCCAAGGAGCCCTTGACAGTAGGTCTGTTCTGGGGGGAATTTTGGGGGGTGGCGGGGGGTAGTCTGTTTAGAATCTGGCCCCACTGGAGTCCGTGGCTGAATTCTCAAACATCCCTACTTCCAAGAGAGCCTGCCATATATAATCCCTCTCCCTCTAGACTGAATCCCTCCAGATTAAAATCTTAAGAGAACAACATGGCTGCCACTTCCATGTAGCTTAGGGTGGCTATGCACCCTACTTCACAGAGGACAGTCCTCTATTTGAAGGGCTATCCGATCCAAGTCCAATTTTGAAGATAAAAAACGGGAAGAATGGGGAGCACAGAGGGGCCTTGAAGTTGCCTATGAACAGTTATCACCTGAGCAGCAGAATGAACAGGCAAACAAGTCCACTGGTCACAGTCTTCCCCACTATGGTGAGATTTATTGTATTTCTGTTGGAAATCACAGTCATTATTTCTAAATTTACATCTATACATATAAATGTACCCATGCAAATTTTATGCAAATCTGTCTCCTTTTGTCCATTTTCTCTTTTTTTACAATATGTAAGTGACATTCTAGCATAGAAAAGGACCTAATATTTTTTAATAAATAAAATAAAGACCAATACTTACTTGGGGATAAGCCTCACTGATTACAAAGGGCTTACTTCTGGGTAACCATACACACAGACCTTTGATTGAAATTACATTCAAGTCCAGTCTTTTTCATTATGTGACTAATAAATCTTGCTTTCAAGAGATTAATAGCTTCCCTAATTACTCCAGTGGGTATTCAGATGTTTATCGAATATCCTCACGACAGATGAGTGAATCAATGACACTGACTGCTATCATTTGTGACGTATAAAATGGCTCCCAGAAGCCCTCTTCCAGAACTATTAGAACTTATAGTTACTTAGGGTGCAATCTTATGCCTGTTTAGACAGAAAAACTCCTACAGCTCCCAGCATGCTCCAGCCAACATGGCTGGCTAGGGCATGCTGGGAGTTGTAGCACTTTTTTCTGTGTAAACAGGCATAAGGTTGCATCCTTAGTTCCTTCATTTGTTCCAGTTCCAAGCAACTGGGGCGTTTTTACGTGTGGTATTTATTGTGCACTTGCAATTGTTCACTCATGGAAGCTCACGAGTCCTTTGAAGGATGTTGTCAACCTCCAGTGCCTCTCCCATCATTTTCCAGGTTTATTCTGCAATTTTAAAAACTTCCAAAAATGCAGTAACAATCCCCCCCCCCCCGGCCGCCACCACCACCAAAAACCGTACCAAAGAGGTGGTGTACTTCAAAAATCATGCAGGATTTTAGAAATCTTGCAGCACCATCTACTGGCTATAGACATGAAACATATAGAATGTGCCCACAAAGGGACCAGGAAAAACGGCGGGGGGAGGGGCATGTATTGTGCCCATTACAAACCCGCAAAGACTCCAGAAGACGAAGCCCCAGTAAGATTGTGAGATTTTTCCCTTATGTAGAGAAGTGTTTGGAATTTACAAGAATATTGTTTTATTACATTTCTATACTGCTCAATAGCCGAAGCTCTCTGGGTGGTTCACCACAATCACTAAGGAAGAGTCTAGACATATATAAAACAAGTAGCCACTCCACACTGTGGAGTGAATCCCCCAACAGAGGATTCAGCTGAGGGGGAGCAAGTTCTACCGACTTGATTCAACAGAGGTGGTGGATCATGCAGACTGGCTGGGCACTTATGGCATCACCAACACCTTCACCCCTTTCCAGACATAAGAATATAAAAACATAAGAAGAGCCCTGCTGGATCAGACCAAGGGTCCATATCTAGTCCAGCATTCTGTTCACACAGTGCCCAACCAGCTGTTGACCGGGAACCCACAAGCAGGACACAAGTGCAACAGCACCCTCCCACCCATGTTCCCCAGCAATTGATGTACAGAGGCATACTGCCTCTGATACTGGAGATAGCATAGAGGCATCAGGACTAGTAGCCACTGATAATCTTCTCCAGGAATTTCTAACCCCCTTTCAAAGCCATCCAAATTGGTGGCCATCGCTACATGTTGTGGTAGTGAATTCCATAGTTTAACTATGCATTGTGTGAAGAAGTACTTCATTTTATCTGTCCTGAGTCTCCCACCAATCAGCTTCATGGGATGACCCCGGATTCTAGCATTATGAGAAAGGGAGAAAAATCTATCCCTGTCCACATTCTCCACCCCATGCATAATTTTGTACACCTCTATCATATCTCCCATTACTTGTCTTTTTCCCAAGCTAAACACTTCCCAAGCTATTGTAAACTTTCCTCATAGGAGGGTTGCTCCAGCCCCATGATCATTTAGTTGCCCTTTTCTGTACCTTGTCCAGCTCTAAAATATCTTTTTTAGGTGTGGTGATCAGATCTTTAGATTTTTAACCAAATGACTTGAACAAAGAAAACAGGGCCCTTATGTTTAAATATATAATTTAAATGTATAATGTCACAAACGTTCATTGAAATAATCAAACAAAGCACAAGAAAAAAGTGGTCTGTCAAGAAATTGGCATTTGCTGTGTCATCTGAAGAGCAAAAGTGGGGAAAAGTGAGGCTTAACCTACTGAAATAAAACTCCATGCTGGCTTTAATTTTTCTGTACAGTTGTATGCACCGTCTTTAATAAAAAAATTAAAACAAATGTTACTGAAGACAATGACAGCCCAATTCAATCTGAAAATATGAGCCTAAAAGATAAAGGTAGACAGGATAGAAAGGAATCCTTGCAGAATGGTCTTCTCTTACATCATTAAAATGTGTCAGAAAATGTTGCTAGTTTTAAGAACAAAAAGTCAAAATTTCCTCATATACTGTGGTGTATTACTTCATGGAACTCTTTCCATCTAATTCAAATGTATATGTGTGAATTCTTTATATTCCTTTGATATGCTTATTTCACCTGTTGCTATCTATACTTGACCTGGGTATACTAACCTACTGAAACATCTATGGGCTAATTTACAAATGGTTTACATCATATTTACATATGGCGTGTATAGCTTTGCTTCCTCATAGATGACTCATCCCACACCATTTGCTTCTCATCACTTACATTGTATGATCCCTGCTCATGTAGTTCTCTTTCTGCTGCATGCTAAAGCAAATCCGTTTTTTTTCCCTCTTCTTTTCTTAGTAATGATTTGTGAATGAGCTCCCCCAAGCAAATCATCCCATTACACAACTCCTTCACTCTCTTTCTTCAAATCACTCCTACAGAAGCCACACACAGTGAGCTCTATCCTCCTCCACAAAACCAATTCATGCTCCTTCCTTCAAATATATATTCATTTTTGCTTAGGTACATATATTACAATTGTACATCAGGGCATCCATTTCATATAAGATTGTCTCTGTATATTTTCAAGCGGTTAGTTGTTATATTTCTCAAATTATTCTATCCCTCACACACTTCTGCCTACATACCATCCAGCATTTCACACACACACACATTTAACAGCAGAGCTACTGAAGAGGATGGAAGCTGAAATGTTTAGCGTAAATATATATTTTTAAATACTCTGTTGTAACTTGTAAGTCTTTCTCTTTCGTGTGTGTGTCTGTGAGAGAGAAGTAAACAAGGGGTTCATAGTACTGCATTTAGTAAACCTAATGAGAACTGCTTTATTTGGGAGTGGCAAACTTCCCCTGTTCTATAATTTATAAAGATAAACTTCAAAATGTACATTTGCTTACAAGGCAGAAAGCAGTACCTCTTCATAATCTGGAGGAGTAATACTAGCATACTTTTATTTTGCACATTCCAACTTTTCTTAGGATTTAAACATTCAGTGCACATTTGCAAAACTGTCATATCCAGATCCCAAGCAAGACAGTATAGGTACAGTTGACATGATAGTACACATTGAGAATATACCAGAATGCTACACAGAAGGGGGGAGAACTTAAAATAGCATCACGGGGAAGGGACATGTCAGCAAAGTTATGGCAATTTGTTGTGACCATGATGGGAGCAGGCATTAGCTGAAATGTGATGTCAGGCTCATGTGTTCATTTCTCCAGCACAGTATTTTTGTGCTTGCTTCCAAATGGTATATTTCCTTGCTTTCTATTGTCTTCCCACTCTCTTCATATTACATTTCATTTGGCATTGCAGTTGTACATTACAGGTATTCAGATGTGTGCTAGAGATATTATGATTATGCAACATACATGGGAATATGGGGGATTATGGGATATTTTTAAAGCTATTATACATTGTGATATATTTATGTTTATGAATACCCAGGCCAAAATCTTATGCAAAGTATGAGCAGGGAGCAGGGCGTGGTTCAGCTTCTCATGGTGCTCCATGAACGTGAATAGAAAAAAAATAGGAGGAAAGTGCATTCAGTATAAATAGCTTGCACACAAGGGCCTGGAAGAGAAGGCTGTTGAATTTTTCATGGTCAGTGGGAAGGTGTAGGATCCTTCAAATAAGGTGACTATCCCAGCACAGCATAGTGTGCACATCTAGAACAGGCATGGTCTGGCAAATGTGGAGAGGCTACAACAGGAGGGAGGAGAAAACTACAGCACAGCTCTATAAGGAACCTTGCTGTCTTTGTATATAGGGGGAAGTATTTCAGCTCTAATCATTACTCTATGACATTAGCTTATAATCTCTGTGACTATCTAGTCCAGGGGTGCACAACCTTTTTGGCCCCAAGGGCTGCATCCAGTGACTTATGGTCCTTTCCTAGAAGGGGGAAGAAAGTGAGGGACTCCTAATAAATCCAAGGTTCTGCAGATCACTGGGCTAAAGAAGAAGAAAATACATAAAGCCAAGCTCTTCTCCTAGGAGTAACGTTGATACATGGATGTGGGGATAGGGTTGCTGAAGTTTTAATGTACCCCCAATAAATCAACAACATCCCAGTAGAAACTACAATGCTTTTGTTTATTTTTAACACATCCACCAGCCCTAGTTTGTGGATTTTATGTAGCTGCATTGTCAGCACCCTTTACAGATCATCTTTAAAAGCACCCAATTTAAAACCTCCACCCAACTGTACTGTTACGTCCTTGTTCAGGACATACATCTGCGTGCATGTCTGAAACCTACTTTTCTGTGTTCGGGAAATAAGCCCTTCAGGTCTACCAATGTCTGGGAGGAATTACTCTGATGCTAGTGAAACTTCTCCCCTCTGCTGCCATGGCTCTCCTGCCACTGCCAGAGGGCAGGTGGTTGTCAGGAAGGAAGGACTGCCCCAGAAACTAGCACTTTTCACAAAATACACATGTCCACAATTTGGGTTATATTAGGAACTTTGTTCTAAGTACCAGAGTGCCCTGGAGGGAGTTGCAGGGATGAAGTAGGATCTTTTCCAGAAAAAAATAACTTTTATTAATAAAGTGAAATGGCAGGCAAACTGCAGGTCAAATATCTGAAAGCTGTCCCAGTGTGTGTGTGTGTGTGTGTGTGAGAGAGAGAGAGACTGAGAGAGACTGAGAGAGAGAGAGAGAGAGAGAGAGAGAGAGAAAGATTGTACCTATCCTTCATGATCTGTCAAAAGCATGTCAGAGGAAGTAGTGTCAGGGTAAATTCAAAAGCGTGAAAAAAATCCAGTATTCCAGGGCCATGATGGGACATTACCAGATCAGATTGTGGGAGGTGACAGTGTAAGCAGACAACCAAGCCTGGGCCTCAAGGAGAGGGTCAAGAACAGTAGTAGCTGCCTGCCTGACCACTCTCAAGGAGCAGGAAAAAGTCCAGAAAAGGGGGCATAGGTGCCTAAGCGGGATCTCTGGGAAGTTGTGGGCAGTGTAGGGGCCAGAGGCAACATGACGGAGAAAAAACCCACAAAAAATCCTGGGCTCAGGGCTCCAAAACTAACTATCATTTTAGAACATAAAAATCAGGGTGGCAATTAACAAGAGGAAGTTCTAGATGAGTGAAAGGGAAGGTGACTGTGCCTTTCTGAATAGAGGTGTACTTGTCTCTAGACTGGTGTGTTTTATGTCAATTGGAGATCTCACAAGGACCCAGAGCTCTCAATAGCCAATTAATAGGAGTAAGGTATTGTGCTGATTGTTTCAGGATACAGGGTTTTTTGGTGTTTGTGCATCCAAGACTACTTAGCCTAAGGTGAAGAGGGCCAGGATGCTTTGCTGTCCACACTAGTATATGGTGGTGACTGGTCTGACTGGCAAAACACCCTGTCCAGATAGCCAGGTCTTGCTTAACCATCACAGACAAGATGGAGACTGAGAGACAAGTTGAGAGTGTAGGGACAAATCGGAGGCTAGCTGGTGCTTTCTGAGATAGTAGTATTCATTTACACTTAATGATTAAAAACAGTTCAATGATGTTTCTGAGTTTCACGGATTCTCTTGCGTATCTATATTTGATGAGATATTTTAGTGAGCTATAGGGTGGGGCTGCTGGCTGTCAAGAAAGAGAACTATGCCTTTAAAAAAAAGCTTCAAAAAAGGTTTTTTTGAAAACAAAATAACCCTTTCAGCCCCAAAGGGCACATTGGGTGTCTGTTGGGGTAGCAGGGACTGCACATGCTCACATACGCACATGCATGCAGACACCACTCACACACATTATCTCTCAGTGGCCCGATTTGCATAACAGAAGGGTGGTTAATAATGCACAGTGGCTTTTAACCAACCCCACACATGCTGGGTACGTGCCACCTGATTTCCCTAATTACCCTTGCCAGGCTCAACTTGTTATGTTTGAACCCGCCAAAGGTAACAAATCACCCAGAACTCCCCTTGCCGGTTTGCACATTAAAACAAGCCATGCCTAACAAGGATAGATAGAGAAATTGGGCAGCACACACCAGGCACATGCAGGGGTGATTAATAAGCAACTGTGGAGCATGTGCAAACTCGGTTTCTCTCTCTCTCTCTCTCTCTCTCATAAACTCTCTTATCTTTTTTCTTTCTGTTTTTTCTTGTTATTAATTTTGTTGTTGTTGAAATTTCACAATTAAAAATGATTTTAAAAAAGCATGGCTTCCTCCAAAGCTCCAGGGATACTCTAGAAATGAGGCTTCTGTGGCTGGATGCATAGGGCTTGTTCCTAGAACATCCCCCGCCCCTTTCCACCACTTTTTCTTGGCAGTGGCAGATGCTGAGAGCTGGGGGGGGGCACCAGTCAAGGCTTGGGGGGCTGCCTATGGCCCATGGAGCACACTTTTTGCACCCCTGCTCTAAACCTTACATGATATATAAGGTTATCTTTGAGCCAGGGCTCACCAGATCTCAGACCAAGAAGCACTTCCCCCATCCCCAAATCCAGAACTCAGTCCTAGAATGGAAGAATTAACAATAAAGAGTAGCTCCTTTGAGATGTGTGCAGAGTGCCTGTCTGAAACTAGAAAGTAACCATCATCTGTTATCCATCATCCATTGGGGATTAGGCAAAAAGATGGGGTACTACTGCCAATGCTCTCATCCAGGTGTCCCCACCATCAGAGATGAGGCAGGGAGCAACTAGAGAGACAACATTTGTCTGTGGCATCCTGTCTGTGACATTCCCCAGTAGGTTTGCCTGGCACCTACATTGCTATCATTTTGGTGCCAGATTAAGACCTTTTCATTCTCCCCTAGCCTTTTAAAACTTTATAATTTTTTTTCAGAATGTTGGTTTTCTTCCTGTTTTATTGCTTCTATATGTTGAATTGTGGTTGGTTGTATTTTGTTTTTAGTTTTGTAAACAGCCCTGGAATCTAGTTTATTATTATTATTATTATTATTATTAATATACCACTCAATAGATGAAGCTCTCTGGGTGGTTCACAAAAATCTTTGGATGAAGGTCAGTACTATATAGATCCATTGACAGATGAATCAATTAAAGAAAAAAACAACAACCTTGAAAGCAGACTTGAATCCTAGTGCCTCTTTTAATTAAAAAGAATCACCATCAAGTAAACGTAAGCTGTTTCTGCATTATACACACACACACACACACACGCATGCACGCACACACACACCCATTTGTGAATACATTATGGGCTACATGATCTCCCATCCAGTTTTAATAGCGTAGGCATCTGGCTATACTTGAAGGCTTAATCGGCTGCATGGCAGTGGGGTTCATAGAAAGGATCCACAACATCATTTTGAAAACAAGATTTTCCTTTGGAGGCAGACTTTTTCCATCATTGAAGAACTGAGATGTGTCGTGTGTGTGTGATAACCCCACTTAACAATCTACAATGGGTGACATTAATCAGGCTACTTCTCAGTCTGTTTCCTTCTTCCTAGAAATGGTGTGATTTTCAAACTGAATCCAATGTAGTTAAGGGAGGTTGAAAGAGATGGGCAGTAGGACTTGGCTGAGCTGCATTGAAGCGGGTCTCCTTAACGTAACACATGTAATTCGTTTGCATCAAATGTCGCCACAACCAGTGGTAGGTAAAGCTGTTGTACAGCTATACCAGTTGTACCAATGTAAATCTACATGTTGCTGTAAAACTTCAAATGGACTGCTTAATTCAGATCAGAAAGACATTTCTCAACCCATGATGACACAGGAAGAGAAGTAAATGAAGGAAAACGGAATGATTAAGTGCTTGGAAACTTTTATTGAGACATTCAGGAAGTACACATTTTTTTCTAATTCATCATACTCTTTATTTATTACTACTAAATTAATGGGCTTCTGAAAAGAATTCATTACCCTTTTTACACACACCACTACTTTTGGATCATTTATTCATCTGTGTTATCTAGTGTGACTAAAAACAGCTGTAATTACATTGTTAAACACTGATTAATAAGCATCCCACATCACTAATAAAATGAAGAAGGAAAAACTACAAACTCACATTGTTGTTTTAAAATGCAAGCACAATCTAAACAGATTTACCTGGAAGTACATTGCATTATTTCAAAGGGACTTACTTCCAAGCCGAGTAGGGTCAGAATTGACATCGGTTGTATAAAATGATCTTTCTCACTTCTTTGGCACTGAGTGACTTGACAGATGGGTGAGATAAATATGTAGGAAATAAAAAATATATGTTAAGACAGACTAATTCTACCGGCAAAGCAGTATTTACTCTGAATGAATAACAGTCTTAGTTCTTCAGACAACCAGTGTATTTTAGCATATTTATATTCATTATACAATCAACTTTACAATTATATTGAGTCTGGGGCTGTTTTATACATTAGCAATAGGATGACATATTAAGCCATCCTTGCATTTAGTATCCCCCTTGCCCCAGCCCTTGGAAGTTCAGTTTGATGGGAGAAACATGTAGAGAAGTGTTATGTTTTAGAAATGGGAATAGCTGTTAATGGAACACAAGAATGCCCCAAACTCCTGATAAAATCAAGCAACTTACTTTTACAATGTAGTGCTATAGTAATTTAAAGTGAACAAGAAGAAAGGATGTTTTAAGAGCGTCTTAAATCACAGAAGCCTTCACATAAACCTTTCCAGGACAGCCCTATACTTAAAGATCTGCCTACATGCCCATAGCATATTACTGTATATTGAAAGTTAATTATTGGCTGGAATTAGTGATTCATCATTAAGATTGCTCTTCAAAAAATGAAACAGACATGTTGCAATGTTTGACCTAACAGGCCAATTTGCATGTAACCCTAAACCAGGATTTAGTATTATGTGCCTGAGCCTTCCTCTCCCTTCTCCACCTCATCCTCCTATGCAGCCAGCGGTAGGGCCCCAGTTGTCTTTTTTTTTTTCACTTTTCCTGATTCCTGGCTTGTTGTTAGATACCCTGGCTTAAACAAACTTTAGTCAATTGCTCAACAAGCCAACAACAAACCCTGGATTTTTCACTGGCTTGTTTAACAGACTAGAGGTTTTTTTAAAGCACGATTCCTGGTTTGTATGTAACAACAAGCCAGGAATTGGAGAAAATGAAACTAAACTTGGCAGGAGTCCTCCCAGCCAGGCAGGAAGAGGATGAGTGAGAATTGTGTTTCATTCCGGTAATGAAAAATTTACCAAAATTTGCAAGGTTCCTCTTTGACATTAAAATAAATTGAATGTGAGAGACACCAAAAGTGATAGGTTCATCCATCCATCCATCCATCCATCCAGGCCTAGGGCTTTGAGTGCTTTGCTTTTAAAGTTCTGGGCTTCAATCCCTGTGTATGCAAGCCATGTTAGTGCTGAATTAGGATTGCCACCTCTTTTCTGCCAGAGCCAGACTCATCTTTAACAGCTATCTGGCAGGCTGGCTATTACATCTGGTCATCTCAGTACTGGGAATAGCTGTACCTATTGAATTTGGCTGGTGGCAGATGGGTAATTTTTTTGTTTCAGATCATTTTTGAAAAGATGTTACCAAAATTTGCTTAAGTTTTTTGTATGTCTGGGAGAGGAAGAACTAGAGATTTAAAAAATTCAAATACAAGAGAAAGTGGAACTGACAGATTTGGCTGTCCTTAGCAGGCACCGGGCAAGGCAAGTCCAAGGCTTTGCTTGGGCTTGCAGATGCTCGTGCATGTAATGTTAAATCCTTAGAGTTTTGTGTGAATGTGGCTAATATGATAGGTTAAGGCTAATTTACACATTATATTCAAACGTGTATACCAGTAGTCTTTTTTTCTTTTCTTACCAAGTTGTTTTGCAAGGCAGCAATTAAAAGCAAAGAGTATCATGAAATCTTTAGATCAGGGAAATAATGGGTGAGAAAAGAACTAAGGACACAGCAGCCATTGCTTTAAATATATGTCCAGCAGCTATATATTGTTTTAATTTTTACTTTAGAGTAGGTTTATTGTTGTTCAGTCGTTCAGTCGTGTCCAACTCTTCGTGACCCCATGGACCATAGCACGCCAGGTCTTCCTGTCCTGCGCTCTCTCCCGGAGTGTGCTCAAGTTCATATTCATTGCATTTGTGATGCTATCTAGCCATCCCATCCTAAGCCGTCCCCTTCTCCTTTTGTCTTCAGTCTTTCCCAGCATCAGGGTCTTTTCCAGAGAGTTTTCTCTTCGCATTAGGTGGCCAAAATATTTGAGCTTCAGCTTCAGTATCTGTCCTTCCAATGAGCAGTCAGGGTTGATTTCCTTTAGGATTGACTGATTTGACCTCCTTGCAGTCCAGGGGACTCGTAAGAGTCTTCTCCAGCACCACAGTTCAAAAGCATCAATTCTTCGGTGCTCAGCCTTCCTTATAGTCCAGCTCTCACAGCCATACATTACTACTGGGAAAACCATAGCTTTGATTAGACGGACCTTTGTCGGCAAGGTGATGTCTCTGCTTCTTACTATGCTGTCTAGGTTTGCCATAGCTTTCCTCCCAAGGAGCAAGCGTCTTTTAATTTCATGGCTACAGTCACCGTCTGCGGTGATCTTGGAGCCCAAGAAAGTAAAATCTGTCACTGCTTCCATTTCTTCCCCTTCTATATGCCAAGAAGTGATGGGGCCAGATGCCATGATCTTAGTTTTTTTAATGTTGAGTTTCAAACCAGCTTTTGCACTCTCCTCTTCCACCCTCAACAAGAGGCTCTTGAGATCCTCTTCGCTTTCTGCCATTAGGGTGGTATCGTCTGCATATCGGAGGTTGTTGATAATTCTCCCAGCAATCTTAATTCCGACCTCTGATTCATCCAACCCGGCATTTCTCATGATGGCCCAATTTATACCTTAATGTCCCCCAATCCCCACACTAAGGTCCCAAACCAGATTAGGGGCCTGTGCCTACTCTAGAGTAAAAATGGGGGGTGGAAGGCATAGTTGCTAGACACACATTTAAGGTAATGTCTGTTTTGGCCGTAATCTCTCCCTTCTTGCAGCAGCATTCTTTGCAGTATAATAATAACAACCCAACAGGAATATCAGTATATACATTAATGCTACGAATCCCTGCAACCCTATACCCACTTACATGGGAGTAAGCCCCATTAAACGTAGAGGGACTTACTTCTGAGTAAACATGCAGAGAATTACACTTTAAGGTTACAATACTATAGACACGTTCCTGAGAATAAGCCCAATTGAACATAGGTTTTGAGTAAACATGTATAAGACTGCACTCCTAGCCAACCAAAGCTATCACTTTAATTCTGGAGATATATATATATATTCCCCTTGTCCTGGGGTTCTGGAAAACATTGTAAAGGGAGAAGATTTTCCTCCCCTGTATAATTTACTTGCACTGCTGTGTGTTAATTGGTTTTATGTGCTTTGCACATTAAAGGGTATTACTGTTAATTTGTTGGCCTTAGAAGTGATTATGTGATTAATAGCGGTTGGAATCTTACATTGCTAGACTTTACCTCGATGAGGCCTTTTTTTAATTTAGTCCCGAGAAAGGAAGGATGCTAGTTTACTTAAATACAACAACTAAGTTCTCATTAAAAACAAACAACTGCTCCTGCAGCTTCCCATAACAATTGAGGTAGCTGGAAATGTAGGGGAAGAAAATACAAAATAAAAGAACATGGACAAATCACTACATTAACTAGCATTTTAAAACCAGAAACCCTCATTTTGATAAGATCCATATCCCTCTACCTTCATTTCAATAAACAATAAACAACTGGAACAAACAGATTACCAATATGTCTTAAAACTATACATTGAGGAAACAGAAAACTTCTATGCAGCCATTGCTACTGTCCTTTTATAAAAATTCATATATTTGGAATATATCAGCTTGAGAAAAAAGGGGGCTGCTTGGAACAAGCAATGTGTCTCTCCTGGGTTTTAGCTGGTATGTCTTCTCCTGGATTCAGCTGGCCTTCCTAAGGATTGTATGTGAGTCTCCAGAAGCCTAGGGAGTCTGGGAGTGGAAACTGAATGTGTGTGTGTGGGGGGGGGGGGTGTCATTTTCTTGCTTGATCATCATCAGATTGCATACTATCCCCTAGTCTGTGTATAGTTTTACCATAAAATGTGTAGGTTTATTTGTTTTATCAAAATTAAGAGTTAGTCATCACACATACATACAAAGTGCAGAATTCCTGGGACTAAATACACCCCATGTAAAAAAAAAAGAGAGAGAGAGAAAGAACACTCTGTACATATATAAAACTAGTGCATCAGGAAGAAGGAAAAACCTAAATCCTTTTGGACCCGTGGGAACATCTGGAAATTTGAGAAACTACTGTGGGCACCACTGCAAAATGGCTCCCATAATGGATATGGCTAGTCACATAATGGTTGCTGTGGGGACGTAGCTTAAAAGTGAGCTAAAGACATGACACCACGGAGTGGGTGGGGGGATAGCAAGGCTAGAGGCTGGGAGGGAGGGGGAAATAGCAAGGCAAAGGAGTAGAGGAAAGAGAAAGAGCAAGGCTTGAGGCTAGAAAGGAGAGAAAGAAGACTGTCCTAACATTTTCCAAAGTGTTTCTTAAAACATTTTTTTTTAAGGGGGCAGGGAGGGGAGGGCTTTGTGAGTGCTATTGGAGGCCCCTGTAAGTGCCTTGGTGCCCTTGGGCACCGCGCTACGCGAAAATGTTCTACGTTCAAGCATGTAATTCTATACCAGGAGTCTGAAATTAATTCTGTACCATGTAAATATATATGATGTCCCCTGTAAATTTAATTTTATACAGCAAGATGTGGTGATGGCCACTAACTTGGACAGCTTTAAAACAAGATTTGATACATTTGTGTACAATAAGGCTATCAATGTCTACTACTCATGATGGCTGTATATTACCTCCACTATCAGAAGCAGAATGCCTCTCAGTACCAGTTGCTGGGGAACACAAGCAGGAGAGTGCTATCGTGTTGGCCACGGTGTGAGCAGAATGATGGTCTAGATAGGTCTTTAGTCTAATCCAGCACAGCTCTTCTTATGATATGGAAATGCATAAAACAACAAGAACAACGTCTTTATTGGGCTAGGGCACCTGAGTCACGAGTCTAAACAAAACAAGATCAGCACAGAGTATGCATCATCTGTTATTAATCTGGACCTGCAGAAGAAGGACCATAATACTGAAACATGCCTTTGCCCTTACTACTAATTCCTACTCCACTTCATTCCTCTGTGTGCAAATCCATACCCTCCCTCATTTGACTAATCCAAATAGGGACACTCACTGTTGTGTATTTGTAACACTCCTGTTTTCACACCGAAGATTGCTAAAGGCTCTGAGGGCCGTACTGTAAATGTATTCATTTACCCTGCAAACTGTCTGCTTCCATTGTTTTCCGAAGCAGGGCATTTTAGTAAACTGACCAGAACAGTTTACTTTGTAGAAAACCTAGGAACATTAACAGAATTAGATTTCACAATGGATCTGGTTCTTTTCATTACAGAACAGCTGCAACTCAAATGCTCAGAAATGTTTTCTACTATCAGGATAAGTAGTTATCAGTAGTGGTGTGCGTGTGTGTGTGTGTGTGAAGCTAGTGCACTCTATTGCATGTCTGTGTATACTAACAAATTTTTTAAAAAGGCATCCCACCAAAGGCAAAATAGAGCTAGCTATTAATTAACCAGGGACAGATACCTGAAAATAAGAACAGTCCCTGGTAAATGGGAATGGGTGGACATATGCAAATCTATTCTACAGAATCTCTCATGCAAAATGGTAGTATCATTCAGTTTCCACTCCCAGACTCCCTAGGCTTCTGGGGACTCACATACAATCCTTAGGAAGGCCAGCTGAATCCAGGAGAAGACATACCAGCTAAAACCCAGGAGAGTCATATTGCTTGTTCCAAGCAGCCCCCTTTTTTATCAAGCTGATATATTCCAAATATATGAATTTTTATAAAAGGACAGTAGCGATGGCTGCAACAACTTTTGTTGCTAGAAAGTTTAAAATAAGTTGTTTTCAAGGCTGATATTATTGATGGCGTTATTACTCTTGGGCCAAAAGCTACACATTCAAGGAAGTTATAAAAGCTACTGGATGTGAATGGCAAAGTATCTGATCCCTCATTCCCAGTGTTGTATACTTACTGGCTTGCAAAGGATCCAAGCTATAACTCAGTATTGATGACATGATAAACCTGGGTTAGGGATGTTGTATATGATGGTGGGAATAAAGGAGTAACTCTTTCCCTTTGTGTGTGTTGAATTATAATTTTCTACTGTTGTGGTTTCTTCCTTGTTTCAGCATATCAGGAGGCTTTTGTCTCTCTTTTTAAACAGAAGTGCACTGTGCAGCAATTTCTCATCACTGCACATCAGTTGAAAGCCATGCTGTGTAGAAGAGAATTTCTCCCAGAGGATGTGCACTCCTATGGGATGCATATGAGGCTCTGCACTGGACACTAATGAACAGAGAAGCAATGTCGAATTCAGTATTTTGTGGATCCATTCCTTACCCCTATCCATGCAAGAGACACGCATCAAGTCTCCCCATTCTCAGCAAAATCACACCAATATTCAGTGTGCAATGCTCTGTCTACGAAGTCCAGTGGAAACGTTGCCAACTGACCAAGAAAAAAAACACCTGGGGTGGTCTTCATTTCAGTCCAGTTTCCAAGAAAGCAAGAGTCAGATCTGCCCCTCACCCTATGACAGCAATATCTTGCTGCCAACTATCTCCCCAGTCCCTTACCTTATGAGCATTTCTACTCAAGGCTTTTATTGCATGCTCATGATCAGTCATTCAGGGAGATTTGTGGGTCCTTTACACAACATTGTCAACCTCCAGGGTGCCTCCCACACTTTCTGACCTTTATCCTGGTTTTTAAAAGATTGGGGATAATGCAGCAATAAATGACATTCCATTTTAATGGCTGCATTAAATCGTGCAGTTTTGCTATAACACAGCACTATATAGTGGCTATGCAGACAAAGGAAGTCCTGGAACAAAAGCCCATGTCAGCCTGTGTAAGGAGTCTATCTTAATCCTGCAAAGAAGTCCTGGTAAGTTGTGGGATAAAAAACCTGTTGTGGAGAAGCCCAAAATATCCTGGATGAATAGGGTTTGTTTCTGCTGAGCATAATCCCTGAAACCATCACAAATCACTGATCTCAGTTCCTAGACTTAACAAAAATTGTGTGGGGCCCACTACCTCTAGTTCTATAAATACAAAAGCCAAACTACCTGTGTACAAAAAGGCATAATGGCTGAGCTTCTTGGTAACATCCCAAGCACGTATTGCTCCATTTTATGCACTGAAAACATAGTATCAGGCTTAAGGCTGAAAATGGTCATAAGGCAAAAAGGGTACATAGTACATTGAACCTCCTTTTTCATATTCTGTTCAGCTCTAGATTCCCAAGGAAATACTTGATAGTGCAACAGAACTAGAGACATGGCTGAAATTCATGATTCCTTTGCTCAAAATACAGGTATTGCAAACTTACTCATCTTAAGAGAGAGATTCTTGACCTCTCTGCTGCTGCAACTACAGCAGCAGCCAAAGGGAAGAGAAGAAGAATGAGAGTTCTCTCTCTATCACAACAGCAGTAGCCACCACCCAGTAGGGGAGTTGGGGGTGAATGGGAAGGGGGTAGCACTTATGGGCAAATATAGAACTCTTGGGAAGGACAGCACATTTCTGAAAGCTTTGTCCACTCTTGTTTGTGATTTGCTGATCTCAATGCAAGGTGAGCCTGAGGGAGCTTTGCTTAAATGGAACAGTTTGGGGAATTCAGACCTTAAAAAAGAAAAGGAAAAAAAGCTGATGAACCACATATTACCCGCACCTGTATAGTATCCATTACAAAAAACACTGCACGTGTATTGTAATCTATTACCAAAAAAATGTTTATTACTATCTGGCCCTATTACTGTAAGCCCATATTACTTTATTACTCTCCAATATGTGTGTGTGTGTGTGTATATATATATATATATATATATATATGTATATATATATATATATACACACAGAGAGAGATTCAGCTCACCTGCTGAGCAACTGTGGTAGGATGCAGTTTGCGTCGTAAAGGCTCCAGTTAAAGACTGTATAACATAAAAACATTATAGTTTTATTCACAATCTTATAGCTTTAACATATTGTGTAATAACATATCAGTGCTACAATATGGTTAGCCACCTTATGTTACCTTCTTTTGTCAAATGAGCAAAGACAGCTCAAAATCTGCTTGGCAGGGAACAGCAAATGACTAATTGACAGACACAAGGGAGCTTATCCTGGTTAGGTGCTGGTGGTTATTATTCCTTTTTGCTCTTTCTTCTTTTTAAATTAAAAATTGTTGGGCTTTTATCATTGGTAGGATGGTGTTTTTATTTAGGCTCTTTTAGCTTTAAGCAGGCTTATGGGAGATCTTTTCATATTTCTTAGTATTAGATTTACTTGCTCAGTAAATATGGCTGATAAAAGAAAAGCTGGCGATCCATAAAAGACCAGGCTACAGGGATCCTCGTTAATCTTCTAATAGTTTTTGCTGTCATCCATCTTTAAAGTTCCTTGCCTTGTAAAGTATTTGTGGTGAAAGTCGGAGCACTCTCGCCTTCCACTAAGCAATGACCTCCAGCCAGATCCCAACAAAAGCTCAAACAGTTTTAGCTTCAGCTGTGTCATTGGCCCAGGTTTTCCACCATGAAAGGGAAAGTATTGTTTGCTTAACTGGGTGTTACAAAGCTGGGGAAAGGAACTGGGATAGAAGAAGAGTCAAAGCAAAAAATACTACTCTCAAAGGCCTGCCATCTACAGATAGTAATGTGATTATTTCCTCCAGTTCCTATGGGGAATTGATAAAATGAAGTATTTTTGAATTAACTCTGTACATCAGAAAGATGTTTTTAAAAAATAAATAAATCAGAAGTCCAAGTTGAAAACTGTGTTTTAAAGTGCCTCAGAATGGTCCACAATTGAAAGGACTAAATTGGCTTAAATCATCCTAGTTTAATAAGTGTATAGATTGGACTGCCGTAGCTTTAGAATGCACATTGATTGTGGAGTAAGCCCAACTAAACTCAACACGACTTATTTCTGCAAAAAATAAGAACATAATTGGGCTGTATGGCTGCTATCCTTTATTTACCTGGAATACAGAGAGACTTGCTTCTGAGTAAGCATGGACTGCATAGACTGCATGGATCCTAATAACTTGAGTCAAAATGCATGTTTAGACAGAAAAAAAAGTCCTACAACTCCCAGATGTGCTGGCTGGAAAATGCTGGGAGTTATAGGACTTTTTTCTGTTGAAACATGTGTAGGATTCCACCGTTAGTATATTTGCAGACAATTTGTATGACGATACTAAATAAAAACATATATTTCTGGATTTGTTTGCATACCCTGCTATTTGTTTGTTTATTTGTAGTACTCTTGTACGGCTTACTATAATACAATCTCTAAGCTACACTTAGTGGCCCTTTTTATTGGAATGCTGGCCTTCAATACTTCGCGTTATTGTGATATCACGGTGAGAATTACTTCAGGATGTTCTTCTGTGACAAAATGTTCCCTGTGATAATTTCATGTGTTCAGTCTTCAGATAACATGGGTAGCTTTGGATTCTGCACTAGCTCCAAACATCCAGGGGCATCTTACAGTAGTTGATGATGAAAAAAATTCAAAGATGTGAAGTTATAATCTGTCAATGAGGACAAATGCCTTCTGAGCAGGTTTTTGGGAACGACTTAACTCAAGGAAGTACGTTTTGCTCATGAATGAGATGGAAGTGGAATTACCATGAAGCAGTGTGGGGAAAGATGTTTGATATTTCAGAAGCTTCAGCGAACAGCTTGTTAAAATTCTACATTCTGCTGGCCACAAATATTTATGGAGCACTGTTTTTTAGACCTGCATTAAAAATAGTATTAAGGCTATAAGGGCATACCTTTGTATGACTTTTAAAATAATTTGTTCATTGAAGGCAGAATCCTATGCATGTTTAGACAAAAAAAAGTCTTCAACTCCCAGCATGCTCCAACTAGCCATGCTGGCTGGGGCATGCTGGGAGTTGTAGGACTTCTTTCTGTCTAAATATGCATAGGATCGCGCCCTAAATGAAGAATGATTCTAGTTCAGTGGTTCTAGTTTAGAGGATTGGTTGCTTTGTTTCAGCATATCCAATCCTTGCTGGACCAGGTAGAGGGTGCTTTCTTTAGTCTGCAGTTGTCTTTGCTGGTTCATTCAGATAAACATATCTGATATCTTTAAATATATCTTTAAAAATATATATTGCCCAAGAAGTGCAACTGTATAGCCAGACCTGATGTAATATAGTAGTTTAAAACATCAGCCAGGAGTGTTGAAGATCTTTTGGTCCAAATTCAGTTTTGGAGAAGCTCTCTGGGGCTGCATTCTGGTGGTAGATAGAATGAAAGGGAAACAGGTGCAGTCAAAGGCAAAAGAGTTGGCCAAAATGCCAAAAATATCCGCATGTTTTAGCTTAAAGCTCTGACTGCCAGTAACTAAACCTTGGGGCACACATTCAACCTTTTAGAATAGAGGGAATATATGCAAAAGCTGGGAAACCATCAAATGAACAGTGATTGGGCAAAAGGGAGTGGGGCCATCTGGGAGTCTTGGAAGGCTGAACTGGGACCCTAAGGGCACAATCCTATGCATGTTTAGACAAAGAAAAGCCATGCTGGGTGGGGAATACTAAGAGTTGTAGGACTTTTCTCTGTCTAAACCTGCACAGGATTGCACCCTAAGAGGGCTAGATTTGGTCTGTGGGCTTCAGTTTCAACACGTGGCATGGATTCAAATGAGTTCAGATTTCTATGAATACAACCTGTGGATTCTGCAGTGGGCCATCTTTTTCTGAGTTGCACAGATTCCCCAGACTTGCTGGCTGGTTTTTTACTTGGGGGGTGGGGGTGGGGATTTGTGCTAATGCACATTTGCTCAAGTGCACATTAGCGCAAATGCACATTTGCGAACACAAATGAAATTCTTGTACAAAAATCCAATTCTGTCATGAATGGAGGATGTAACAAAAGAAATCTGACAATCCAGGAAACAAAGATGGAACACATTTAACAAAATCTGTCCATCCCTAGCGTGGGGATGCCAGGGCATAGTCTGAAGGCACATGAGGCAGCCACCTTGCTGAAGCTAAGCAGGTTTGGGTCTGATCAGTGCTTGGAAGGGAGACCACCAGGGAAACACATGTAGCCACCTTGAGTTCCATGATGGAAGAAAGGTGGGATATAAATAAATAAATAAATAAATAAATAAATAAATAAAGGCTCAATCCTATGGCCACTAGTCAGCAGCTAGACGACCATAGGATAGGTTGGTTCCTGGAAACTGACCTCTACCCCTTCCGTGCTGCCTCATAGGTAGCATGGAACAGTCCTGCACTCTGTACTTGGAAAAGGAGTGCGGAGCAGCGAAAAAGGAGCATTCCTCGGGGTGTGCCCGAGTGGGTGGAAGTGCCATTCTGATGCTTCCTATGCATCATCCTGTGTCAGCCCCCCCACTCCGCCTTCCCACGGCTAGACAGCCGAAATCGACTGCCTAGCCACAAATGCAGGGCAGCTGAAGTGCGTAGGGGACGATCCCCTCTGCACTTCTCCTGCCCTTCATTGGATAGATGGTTGCCCCTGCATTCGGAGGTGGTCACCTGTCTCGATAGGCTTGCGCCCTAAATGCCCTAAGCGTTGCTGCCTCTAGAACTGTTTAGCATTACCGGACTTATATGTTAGAAATCCTTGAGTTATGTACCAATTCTTTTGTTTTCGTAAATCATTTCACTACTGAATAATTTTATTTATTTTGAAGTGGTGAGGTGAAGCAATGGTTAAATCTGTTGTGCAGAGCTCATCTTTCCACATGAGAAGCAACCTGTTCGCTTCTAGTTTTTGGAATGTGTTCCCAATTAGTCTTAGAAGAAGAAGGTGTAATGAAGTGCTCATCTGGCCTGGGAACAAACCCCTTCTTGCCATCTGTTACGGATTTTTTTGTTTGGAATTATAGACCCCGAGCTCCATTAAATGACGGAGTTTTAAAATATGGTTAAAGCAGTGCTAATATTTTTATAACTCAAAATAGCCAGGTAATCACAGCTTCATATTAGAATTGACCACACGTATAACCGTAATCCACTTTGGGACAGTCAATTTTATATGTTAATATTGCAAGGTAATTTAAGGGGGAAAAGATAATAGGCTGAGTACAGATAATATCACATTTACACTGAAATGAAAAGTATAATGTGATTAAATAAATAAATATATGAGGATGGTGATATGATAATATAAGCAAACTGCATTGGCCTCAGTTTAACAATTAAGGATCACATTAAAAACCACTACACAATTCTATAATGCATTTACTGGTTGTAAGTGAATGGGGGACACATTTGTTTTCTGATTCTAAGACTGTTTTGCTCTCAAAGTAAGCCTGCGTCTGCACGACATGTGTATCAAAGGGGTATTATTCACTGGAATTAGCCCTACATCTCTGGCATCCCAGGGGTAATTGCCCTAAGTGATGATTCAGCTAATACCGAGACATTCACAGGTATTAAGACTTTTGAATGACTGGTGGAATTTCTACACCAGCCTAAAAACCTGCATTTAAAATGTGGCTTTCCACTTCCATTCTAAATGCAGGATCACAACTGATTCCCTTTACATGCGCTTCCTTCTCTGTAGATGGCCGTTCCCATAGCATTATGCTTCCGTGAAGAGGTTCAGCTCCAGGTTCAGCAATACTTGCTCCTGGGTTCCTGCCCCTTTCCTTCCCCTTGCACACGGTGGATGGGGACTGACATGTGGACAGCCCCACACTGATCTCCCTGGGCCCTGCCTCCCTGTCCCATGCTTTTGGCCAGCCCCTGCTGCTCAGCCCCTCTGCTGCTCCTCCGCTCTGCCCCCCCCCCCCCGCTGCTGCTCTGCCGCTCTGTTTTGAACAGGCAGGCTGAAAATGGCGAGGAGCCAAAATGGTGCAGGAGTGGGAAGGCTGAAAGCCCATCAGACCTTCATCACCACCTTCAACATCACAACCACACCCCCAACAACCACACCGACCGCTTCATTCATGCTAGGGGAGAAATACACAGGGAGGACATGGCGCTCCATTTGTGCATATATCTGGAAAAATACCCATTTTTTTCCACTTGAGGAAAACCCGAAATAGGTGGGAGGAAATAGTGGAATAATGACTGGACAACAATGACGTCATGTAACGGACCCACACAATTCAGTGAGTGAGCAACCATGAATGCACAATAAACTTGAGGTGTAGAGATCCCCTGTATCAAGGTGCATGAACAACAACAGGTTATTTAATTCCATCACCAGCCAAAAGAGTAGGGCTAAGATAGGGGCTGGGTATCTGATATCCTGCAGGCTTAAATGAGCACCTGCTTGGGCTGCTTCTCCAGCTTCTCTCTCTCCTGTCTTCCCTCTTTTTCCCTCTCCTCCATAGTTCTTTAATATGTGCTAAAAGTAGGAAAGATGGATAGTTTACCAAGTGAAGTGAAAGGGCTGTCCCTCTCTCCTTTGCCTACCAAGCAATGCTTCCCTCCTTGTATACAGTACCAGTCTTCTGAATATCATGATTTCATTGTTCTATAAATTTGTTGTAACTTTCTTTCCTTGCGATAGATCCAGACTTGTTTCCACTGTTCCATTCAGGACACTGGTGGAAAGGGGAGGGGAGACTTCACCTAGTGACAGGTTCTATTCAAACTAGTAGCTTCGCAGTTCAAAGCTTATACTCTTAATCATGACACCACATCATAGAATCATAGAATAGTAGGGTTGGAACTTGGAAGGGGCCTACAAGGCCATTTAGTCCAACCCCCTGCTCAGTGCAGGAATCCAAGTCAAAGCATCCCTGACAGATGGCTGTCCAGCCTCGTCTTGAATGCCTCCAGTGTGGGAGAGCCCACCACCTCCCTAGGTAATTGGTTCCATTGTCGTATTGCTGTAACCGTCAGGAAGTTTGTCCTGATGTTCAGCTGGAATCTGGCTTCCTGTAACTAAACTGGGCTAAACATGCCCAGTTCTTTCAGTCTCTCTTCATAGGGATTTGTTTCCAGTCCCCTGGTCATCTTTGTTGCTCTTCCCTGAACCCTCTCCAGCTTGTCTGCATCCTTCTTAAAATGTGGTGCCCAGAACTGGACACAGTACTCCAGATGAGGCCTAACCACTGCTGAATAGAGGAGAACTAGTACTTCCCGGGATTTGGAAGCTATGCTTCTATTAATGCAGCCCAAAAGAGCATTTGCTGTTTTTTGCAGCCACATCATATTGTTGGCTCATATTCAGCTTGTGATCGATAACCATGCCAAGATCCTTCTTGCTTGTAGTGTTGTTGAGCCACGTATTCCCATCTTGTAACTGTGCATTTGGTTTCTTTTTCCTAGGTACAGAACTTGGCATTTATCCCTATTAAATGTCATTCTGTTGTTTTCTGCCCAGCGCTCCAGTCTATCAAGATCACTTTGAATTTTTGTTTCTGTCTTCCAAAGTATTAGCTATCCCGCCCAATTTTGTGTCATCTGCAGATTTGATCAGCATTCCCTGCACCTCCTCCTCCAAGTCATTAATAAAAATGTTGAAGAGCACTGGGCCCAGGACTGAGCCCTGCAGTACCCTGCTCATTACCTCTCCCCAGTTTGAGAAGGTCCCATTGATAAGCACTCTTATCAGTTCTGTAGCCAACTGTGGATCCACCAATTCTGTCCAATTCTGTAGCCAACTGTGGATCCACCGGATCATTGTTTCATCTAGCCCACTTTAAGCTAGTTTGCTCATCAGGATATCATGGGGCATTTTGTCGAAAGCTTTGCTGAAGTCGAGGTATATTATGTCTACAGCATTCCCACAGTCCACAAGGAAGGTTACTTGATCACCCGTCCTCCATGATTGCTCAAAGAGAATAGACAGTGGTTCTGAGAGTTCTTCTGCCAGTTCCTTTATTACTCTAGGGTGCAGTTCATCTGGCCCTGGAGATTTGAACTCATTCAAAGTAATTAGGTGTTCCTTGACCATATACCTATCGATCTCAAGCTGCAATCCTGCCCCTTCAGCCTGTACTTTGCCTTTGCCAGGGGGGTCATAGACGCTCTTTCAGGAGAAGACTGAGCCAAAGTAGGAATTGAGCACCTCTGCCTTTTCTTTATCATCTGTTATCATTTTGCCATCCTTATTTAATAGCTGAACCACCATTTCTTTCCTCTGTCTTTTACTATGCACGTAGCTGAAGAAAGCCTTTTTGTTGTTTTTAGCATCCCTCGCTAACCTCAGCTCGTTCTCAGCTTTAGCCTTCCTGACGCCATCCCTGCAATTCTGTGCTACCTGCCTGTACTCTTCCTTTGTTACTTGGCCTTCTTTCCACTTCCTATATGTGTCCTTTTTTGTTTTCAGGTCATCATCTCTAACCTTTTTGTGAAGCCACATTGGCTTCTTCTGTTGTCTTCCATCATCTGAGTGGGATACCTCCCTTGCTTGAGGTAATCATAGAATCATAGAATAGTCGGGTTGGAAGAGGCCTATAAGACCATCAAGTCCAACCCCTAATAATCAAGGTGAGGTGGAATCCCTATTTAGTCCCGATGTGGAAAACCTTTAACCTTGTTCTCTGTCCATAAAGGTGTGTACAGAAATGAAGGGAAGAGTGAGTTGTGTTCATAAACAGATAAAATTAGTTTTTTAAAAGCCTCAGTTTCTTGAACAAATGATATTTTGTGAAAGAATGGTGAAGCTGTGCCAAGATACATCAGATTTGTTGGTTTCTGTCAGCATGACCATGTCATTTATGATGAACTCTTTGATATGCTAAGCTGAATTGCAATGTACATATGTATAGATTATTTATTGTAGATGTCTGCACAAAATGTAGAGGGAAAACTCCTTAGGCCATTTTCAACCATCCATATCATTTATGTTTTTTAAAAATATAGGCAGCAATTACTATGATTGCTATTTAACAGCATAATGGTAATGGTCCCCCTGAAAATGGACATGCTGTGTTGTAATAACAGTGCAGATTGCATATTATTATGAACACACAACACATAACGCATAGTAAACTTCTTAACTCAGCACCCAATGACTGCCTTTGAAACCTTAATATTTTGCCCAATTTATGGCACCCCACCTGATTGTTTTGCATTACTAGATAGCTGCATGGACACAGATGCTTTGAGAAGCTGGGTGCACATTTTAAGAGGAGGGAAAAGGATCTGATATGTCAAATGGAAAGGTTTTTTTTTCTTTCACTTTAAGTAGATGTCTGCAAAATCAGTTTTCTTATGGCCAAATGCAAAAAAAACAGATCTGCCTTTTTGAAGTTCCTGTAGATTCTTATGTACATATCCCTCAAGAGCAAGTGACCTTAATTATCATGGAATGTATCCAGCCTGATCCTAACCATATTTCCTTCAAGATATTACTTGAACATCTATAGATCTTACTTCTATGTTACAGGAAGCTACACTAGAAATTAAAGGGATGGCGGAGAATTCCGCCACGGATTTCAGTGAGGCCGAATGCACTGGCATTTGGCCCCCTGAAATCCGTGGCGGAATGGCCTCCCCCCCCGTGGATCCCCCCCAGGATGAGACTTACCTGGGGCGGATGATCCGGATGGCGGCGGCTCTGGCGGCGGCGGCGGCTGGTCTTTCGACCGGCTGCTGCGGCCGCCATTTGCAGTCTGGTCTTTGCTTTGATAGGCTACGTAAGTCTTTACATAGCCTATCACGTCTGGGTAAAAAAAAAAAAGGCATATGCAAATGGCAGCAGCTATGGGAGGTGCCATTTGCGTTCCTTATTTTTCGCTGTTTTAGTCTACGTAAATATTTACGTAGACTATTATGGCCAAAAAAAAAAGGGGGAATGCAAATAGCGTAGTGGGTGCTATTTGTGTTCCTTTTTTATTTGCCGTTTTAGCCTATGTAAATATTTACGTAGACTAAAACGGCGAAAAATAAGGAATGCAAATGGCGGCCGCCATAGCCGCCGCCATTTGCGTACGCCGTTGTTGTTTTTTTACCCAGACGTCATAGGCTACGTAAAGATTTACGCAGCCTATCACGGCTCCCTGGCTGGATGCAAATGGCGGCCACTACGGCGGCTGCCATTTGCATCCACACCAGCCAGTCTGCGGCTGGAAATCGAGCTGCGGACGGCCGTGGCCTGGCTGGCTGCTTTGCAGAGCCACCACGGAACAGAGCCGGCCATTGAGGATTCCGGGGGGGAGGACCGGATCGCCTCCCTCCCCCGTCGAGGATTCCGGGGGAAGGGATGGAGCGCTTCCCCCCCAACCATGAACAGAATCCGCGAAAAGTTAAGTGACTTTCGTACATCCCTAGAAATTAAAAATATAGGCCCCAATAAAATAGTTGTGAAGGCTGTAATCCTGAGCTGGCAGTGAGTCTACTAACAGCCTGTCCTATTGACAACAATGGGGCTTGTGTTAGACACAACTAACTCATTCCTTTAGTTTCAGTGTGATGATCAGCCCAATCCTTATCATATTTATTCGAAGTCCCATTGATTTTCAGTAGGATTTCTGTCAAAGAATCATGGAGAGTGTCATGCTGATTTTCACAATTAACTTGAGATGGATTGGGGCCAACTAGTGTCCACAGCCTAAGGGCTAGAGACTGTTCTTATCACATGTGATTACAGGCTGTCTGTTGACCCGAGGTGCATTTAGAAAAAGGACATGTGTTTTAAAATAAGTGAGAACAAAAATGTTTATATACTTGTGTTTTGGAATCCATCCCAAACTGTCCTTAAACACTTTTATTACCTACCCGCCTGAGCCCCGGCCCCCATATATGATCAGTCTTGGTGCATTCCACAATGCGTGAGCTGTCCCCCATGGTTCAACAACATGCATGGAGGGGGATCTGACATCTTGGATCAGAGGCTCAGTCATGTATTCCAGTTCCAATGCTACCGTAGCCATTATTGTCCTGCATTTCTGCCCTTGGCAGTTGTTGTATTCAGATATTAAATCAGTGAACGAGCAATGCTAGTGGAAAGGGACTACTGGGCCTTTTGTCTTGCCTCCATCATCATGTGTCTCATGCTGCCTAGGGATGTACGGACTGTTTAAAATCTGCTCTGTCTACGTTTTGAGGGTAGTTAGGTGCCGTTCGTTCTATTGTCTGCCCATTAACGGAATTCATTTCTTTAGTTTCCAAATTTGTACAAATTCGCAGATGCAAAAAATGCACAGATTCCCCCTAAAATGCGCAAATCCCCCAATGTGCATTTTCACACTTTAGCCTATGGGGGATTTGCAGTTGGGTTTTTAAAAATTATTATTTCTGTGTGTTTTTCCACGTCGAAATTTGCATGAAATTCCTGAAGGTTAGAAAAATGGTCTGCATGTCTTCGGAGTCCGCCTGATAGGGAAAAGCTGGTCTGCTGCAGAATCCATGGGTGGGATTCATAAAAATCCAAACGCATTTGGTTCCATTGCAGATTTCTCCGACATCCCTATTGCTGGCTTCCCTGTACTCTAGTGTTTTTTCTGCAGCGGGTTCTTAAGTGTGTGGAAATCCTTCGTGAGCCGAAAAGGCTCCTTGCTGCAGAAGTTACTCTAGAACAGGGATGATGCAAGAGTCTGTGAGGAGGTAGAGTCCAATGGACTCCCCCTCACCCACCTTCCCAGAACCCGCCTGTCAGGGTTGGATTGGAGCCCATAGAGCCCCAAAGTAGTTCTGATTCTGAGGAAGAGATACAAACCATGGGAGAGGAACCCATGTGCTGTTCAGAGGCACCGCTGGAGGGAGAGCCCCTCCCTGCTCACATTCCTGAGAGTAGTAGCGACCCTGGCAGGCAGGGAGCTCCAGACAACTGGAGCTTTGGGATGCTAGGCGCCATCGCAGGGACAAGCGGGAGATGGAGGGCTCCAAGAGGATGCGCTCAGCCCGCTTGGCGCGATGTCAACAGCTGCGCCCCGATGCCCCATGGGAAAGGGGTGGACTTTCACCTCCTAGCCCTTAAGTTCAGAGGCTTCCCGCTTTTACCCTCCAAACGGAGATCAACTGATTCACTAAGGCTAGAAACCCCTAGTAGGCAGCTCTTTTAAGTTTCCCTCATTAGGCTCAGGCAATTAGCATCTGTAAGCATCATTAGGTTGAATGGAAGAAAAGCCTTGGAAAAGAGCCCTATCGTCTGCGTTTTGATTCTGGCTACTTGAGGATTTCAGAAGGCAGCAAGGGCGCTCCTGACAGTGCCCACCAAACTGCGGGGTGCTCGTGGACCTGCTCAGTGAGCAGCCTGCAGCCTAGCAAGCGCCTGGCAGTTGCCCTGTCCTCCTAGGGAGCCACCATTGTGTGCAACCATGGCGGCTTGGGCGCTTCCAGGTAGGTAATACTTGGTGTCCATATAGGGCCTGTTTATGCAACATTACCTACCCAGAAGCACCTGAGCTGCCATTGTTGTGCACAATGGCAGCTCGCTAGGAAGGCAGGTGGCTCCACAGCTTCATCAGGTGCTCACCAGGCTGTGACGAAGCTCGTGCAGGTAGGGGCAGGTGACAGCAGCAGTTCATAGGGAGGTATGAACTCCCCCTGTCCAGTCCAGGAGGGTCTCTTGCAGGGAAATTCGGGGCCCTGCTTGGGGCCCTGCCCTGTCCGCTGGAGTTGGCGGAGCAGCTCTCTGGCTTCCTATAAAATGTGGGAAAATTACAGCCATAAAGTACACTTTTTATGCCATTTGTGGCTGAAAAGCACTTACTTTTACCTAAACTGAAGCTTTTAATGGCTGCATTTAGGTAAAAGTAAGTGTTTTGTGGCCACAAATGGTATACAATATGCCACTGACAGCTGTAACTTTGCTGTGATAAGCTAATGGAAGCAGTCATAAGTCTACCGTGTTTTATAGGAAGCTGGAGAGCCACCCTGCGGGAACTCCTCCAGTCTGGGAGATGAGTACAGCTGGTCCATTGTGGACTCTGGAGGTCAGACTCTTTGGAATGCAGTCTCATTTGAATCCATGGAAGATTTCTCCAGCATCCCCAGTGGCTTGGCGAGTGCCCAACAAAGCCGGACATGAGTGAGTCCATCCATCACTATTCTAGAACAGCCTCCTCCAACCTTGTGCCCTCCAAATGTGTTGGACTGCAACTTCTATCATTCCCTGCTGGAGAAGCTAGCATGGGGAAAAGCCTGCATGAGGCATGCAATATGGCACAGCCCTTTACTATTCATAATACCCTATCCCAGTGCAACTGAATAGGGGTGGTATTATATTGAATTATACTTGTTTAAAATGCAATAAAATAAAATATATTGTATATATGCATACCTACTAAAAACTACATGATTTAAGATCAATGTATAAATTTTCACTCTGATCCCCAGAATATTTTTGTTTCTTTTCATCATTGTTTAATCAACACATGTGATTAGCATATTCTCCATTCCAGCCATCAAGTCATTACTGAAAATACTGAATCATACGAACACCAGTATAGACCTCTCTCAGTCACCTCATTTAATAATTCCTGCCAACTTGACAATGAGCCATTAGCAGTTGTAGAGGGAAAATAATTTGCAGTGAGTAATTTATTGGATGACTTTTACATTTTTATCATTTCAGACTGTTTGTGAGAAAAAGCAAAGTTATCGTCTAGGGTTATCCACTGAAAATCTCTTGAGCACCCACTGTCATAAATAGTGATAACATACAGTACACAAAATTTGAAGAACCCCCCACCCCCAAACAGAATAACCTTAATCATATGTCTTGTTGCTTTTCTTTACTGGGCTAACAATGTTCAGCAAAATCAATGTAAATCATACTTCTAAGGCTGCAATATGATATCCAGCTTCCTGGGAGTAAGCTCCATTGAACTCAGTGGGATTTACTTTTGAGTAGACATTTATAGGTAGGATTGTTCTGTAACAATAGTTCTGGGAATGTAATAGCTATGATATGAACCAAGAAGTCTCCAGTTAAAACTTTTTTCTCAGTGTGAATTAGCTAGGTAGTCTTTAAGGCAAGTGACTCTCAGCTTCAGCTCTATATCAATACCAATTAGGGATGTATGGAACACTTACCTGGCTCCGTTCCGGGGCATCTGCGGTGGGGGGGAGGTGCTCCGTCCCTAGCCCCGGAATCCTCCCTGGCCAGCTCCGCTCCGCGGCAACTCCACGGAGCCACTGGCAGGCCAGCCACAGCCGGAATTCCGGCCGCTGCCAGGCAGCTGTTCCCGCAAATGGCAGCCGCTACACTGACCGCCATTTGCGTGGCTGCCAAGCTGTGATAGGCTATGTAAATACTTACATAGCCTATTACAGCAAAGAGCAGGGGCGCAAATGGTGTAGCATCCGCCATTTGCGCCCCTGCTGTTTGCCGTGATAGGCTACGTAAGTATTTACTTAGCCTATCACGAAGAAAGGTAGCCACGCAAATGGCGGCTGCTATGACTGCCACCATTTGCAGCTGCAGCAGCCCGGCAGCAGCCAATAGATCAGCCGGAGCCACCGCATCAGCCACTGCAGGAGCCGCCGCATCCACCGCCAGGTATGCTCCGTCCCGGGGGAATTCCGCAGGGTGACGGGGGGGGGGGAGGCCATTCCATCATGGATTCCGGGGGAGTCCATGGCGGAATTCTCTGAGATCCCTAATACCAATATCTATATCTATCTAGATCTATAGCTGTCTATCTATACACACACACCTATCCCACCCTTGTACTGCCTATGAATTACTGAGCATGTCTTACAAGTTCTAGGGATGGACAAAAGTCCCTTACCTGATCCCGACGCTTGCTTCGCGGTGGGGGGGAGGCGCCCCATCCCTCCCCACCGAAATTCTGGCCGGGGGGGAGGCGCCCCATCCCTCCGGCCGCGAAACCGCGTCTCCTACCGGGACGCAAATGGCGGCGGCCGTAGCTGCCGCCGTTTGCATCCCTGCAGTCAGCCGTGATAGGCTACGTAAATGTTTACGTAGCTTATCATGGATAACTTAAAAAAAAAATGTCAGCTGTGATAGGCTACGTAAACATTTACGTAGCCTATCACGGTGTTTTTTAGAAATCTAGCTGTGATAGGCTACGTAAATCTTTACGTAGCCTATCACGTTTGTTTTTGTTTTTTTGTTTTTTACTTCGAAGTGGCGGCGGCGGCAGCTGGTCGGAAGACCAGCCACCGCTGCCGCTGCCGCCAAACTGCCGCCGAACCACCGCCAAAGCCGCCGCCTCCAGGAGGATTCGCCCGAGGTAAGTCCCGTCCCGGGGGGGGCGGGGGGGCAGACCGTTTCTCCACCAATTTCGGGATTCATGGAGAAATTCTCTGACATCCCTACTACAACACTTTAAAACACAATATCATAAAATACAATAAAATACATAAGAGTCCAAATACAAAAGTTCCTCCTATATTGAAAATGGGGATACTGAGAAAGTTTAACCTAAGGGCACCTAGTGAGTTCATGGCAGAGATGATATTTGAACCAGGAACTTCATAAGACAGTCTCTTAGCAACTATACTAAACCATCACCATCATCATCATCTAGTTTCTTGATACTATAAAAGTTTAGATTATTTATTTTTATTTATCACTCCTGTCACAACATGTATTCATAGAAATATATGTGGAAAGAGAGCTCAGACATTTTCTGGCATTATAGAATCAAACTGAGCAAACAATGCAGAAGCTTTAATACATATTTTTACATCAGCTTCTAGGCATAATGTTTGCATTTGGCATTAGTTCCCCAAACCACTATGAAAATGTCGTACAGAACCTTGCCAAATGCCTCCCAAATGTCAAGATGTACTATATTAAAATCACATGATTAATCCTAGCGAGGTCAATGGGACCACTTAAATGCCCAGGATATATATGCACCAAGAGACGGGGGGCGGGGGGTGATCCTGCTCCACTGAAATCTATGGGAATTTTGCTATTCACTTCCATAGGTGAAGAATTGCACTCATGATCCTAAATTCACTATTTGATCTTTTTTTCTTTCTTTTTTTACCTAAGTGAATATTGGTTGTATTATTTAATTGTTCTTCTATCATGTCAGGCTCAACTTAAAACATTTTGTTGTGGAACACTGTATCAGACCCATTAATATATTTTAAAACATTTTTATTTTATTTAAAAGATTATTTTGTTCATAGAATGAAATATTTATACAAGAAATAAGATTTCTTGGTTTCAGGGATTTCAAAATAAAAATGTGGTGCACTGGGACACAATCCTATAGGACTGCTGCCTGTTAGATGGAAGGCTCTGAGCTTGGACCTGTCCAAAAATCCTGTGCCCTGCTGGGCTGTGGCTGGTGTGTGTGGGGGGAGGAGATGGAGGGGATTTTGCATGCTGTGCCTCCTCCAAACCCTGCCCCCAGCTTGATGGGCCTCTGAACCCGTATAATTCACTTACTGGTGGAAGGTGGGGAGGAGCAACAAAGAGGTCATAGAACTTTGTGAATTTTGGTAAATTCTTATGAAATGTACAACAATTTAAAACAATAAAACCTAAAAAAAAGAGAACCTTTAAAACAATAAACACACTAAAACAACATATTTTTAAAGGCGGGGAGGGCAATCCTGTGACTGCTAGACACTGTCTAGACGGCTATAGGACTTTTCAGTTTCCAGAAACCATGCTCCCACCCCTGCCCCCTCATAGGTGGCGCAGTTCTTTCTGCACCCCCGTCATCTCCACACTCGTAAACGGAGGGCAGTGAGGGTGAAAAGGGGGTTGTCCCAGGGGTGGGGAGGGGAGGAGAATGCAAACCTACTTTAGACAGCTTTCTATTAGGTCTCCAGGCCCCTTCCCTCCCCAAAGCTGTTCCTAGATGCCCAAAAATGTATGTCTAACCACAAATGCAGGGCAGCTGGAGCATGGAGAAGAGGATCCCCTCCGTATTCCATCTGCCCTGCATTGGATAGGCATCAGCCTCCAAGTTCAGATGCTGACATCTATCTAGATAGGATTGCACCCTAAATTGAAAAGATGCATCTTCACACCCTTTCTAATGGCCAAGAAAGTGGGCCTTTGTAGAGGGATTCAATGCAAAGACTTTTATTAGCTAATCAGTCAAAGCCCTGGGCCTGGATGGATGGACCTTGCCAGTTTTGGTTTCTCCCACATTCCATTTTCTTTTTAAACTCTCAAGTTCTTTTTGTCTCGAATACGGAGAACTTTGTGGATTTTGGTAAATTCTTATCAAAACCAAACTGAAACAAAATCCTAAACCCATTCCTAATCCAGTCCACCACCAATGCACAACAGTGATGTGTGTAGGGATTACTTTGCCACAGGGCATAACGAAGCTTTGCTCCTCCCTTTTTAGTGCACATGGATGGGCATACATGCATGCTTTGCACCGGGCCATTAGGGAATAGCAATCCTGAATGGTAAGTTATAATTTAAATAAATAAATGAATAAATAAATAAATAACAGGCAGGGGGGAATAGGAGCGCTATGCACATTTCCCATACTCCCATCCATGACTGAGCAGAGAAGGCTGGCTGCAGAGCAATATAGAAGGCCTATCATTCCCAAAAGTGGTCTGTTGCAGTTCCTTGGTGTACACCCATCTACATGCATCATGAAGGTTAGCAGGGCTCCACTATGTCCCACTGTAATCCCTCTGATTGTGGGCACTGAACCCACTTGCTTAGAATTCCATTGTATCCACCTTTTGGCTTGTTATATATATGGTTAAAGTTCTGTGTCAAGAGACAGGATAGCAAATTTGGACCTGAGCCACCAGAATTTCTATGCAAATGCTAGAAGCCTCCACACTAAAATAAGAGAGTTGGAGTGCTTGATTTTAAAGGAAAACCTGGATATGGTGGGCATTACAGAAACCTGTGGACAGAACCAGTGGGATACAGTCATCTCTGGATCAAAGCTCTATAGGAAGGACAGGGAATCGTGGACTGGGGGAGGTGTTCCCCTGTACGTCAAAGAGGGCATAGTGTCGAGCGGACTAGAACACCTAAAAGGGATAGGTTCTTCCCAGAAGCTCTGTGAGTGACAATACCAGGCTCCAAAACTAATATACTGCTAGGAACATGCTATCATCCCCCAGACTAGAATGCTCAGAGTGACCTTGAGATGGAAAACAAAATCAGGGAGGCCTCCAAACAAGGCAGTGTTGTAATAATGAGTGACTTCAATTACCCCAACATCCACTGGGTAAATGCATGTTCCAACCATGTGAAACAGGTTAAATTTCTAGATGCACTAAATGATTGTGCCCTAGAACAGTTGGTCATGGAACTGACCAGAGGGTAGGCGAACTTGGATTTAGTCCTAAGTGGTGTCACCCAGGACCTCCTATGAGATGTAGATGTTGTTGAACCAATTGGAAACAGTGATCACAGTGCTATCAAATTTAATATATAGTTAAGTGGAAAATTGCCCAGGAAATCCAAAAATAGTCACCTTTGACTTCAAAAGAGGAAACTTCTCTAAAATGAGGGAACTGGTGAAACGGAAGCTAAAAGGGGGAGTCAGAAGGATAAAATCCCTTCAAAATGCTTGGGGATTACTCAAAACCCCAATAATAGAAGCCCAGCTAAAATGTATACCACAGGTTAGGAAAGGTAGCACCAAGTCCAAGAGGTTTCCGGCATGGTCAACAAGCAGCATTAAGGCAGCTATTAGAGAAAAGAGAGCTTCTTTCAGAAAATGGAAGTCTTGCCCAAGTGAGGAAAACAAAAGGGAGCACAAGCTTGGACAAAGACGATGCAAACAGACACTGAGAGATGCAAAAAAGCATTTTGAAAAGCATATCACTAACAACATCAAGGCCAACAATAAATAATTCTTTAAATAGATCAGAAGCAGAAAACAAGCTAGGGAGGCAGTTGGACCACTGGATGACAATAGAGTTAAAGGAGTACTGAAGGAGGACTAGGGATGTATGAAAGTCACTTACCTGGTCTCGCAGCTTGCTTTGCGGTGGGGGGGAGGCGCTTCGCTTCTCCCCCCAAAGTTCAGGCCGGGGGGCGGAGGCTTCCTGCCTCGCCCGGCTGAAATTCAGGCTGGGGGGGAGGCTTCCCGCCTTGCCCGGCCGAAATTCAGGCTGGGGAGAAGCGCCCCATCTCCCTTATTTTCCCTTATTTTGCCCTTATTTTCGCCATAGTCTACGTAAATCTTTACGTAGACTACAGGGACCAAATAAGGAATGCGAATGGCGGCTCCCTATGGGGGCCGCCATTAGCGTACATGCTTTTTTTTTTTTTAAAGTCACCCGTGATAGGCTACGTGACGATTAACGTAGCCTGTCATGGCTGACTTTGCAAATCTAGCCGTGATAGGCTACGTTAATCGTTACGTAGCCTATCACAGGGGCGTTTTTTTTTTAAAAAAAACCTTTTCTTGCAATGGCGGTGGCGGCAGCCGGTCAAAAGACCGGCTGCCGCCCCCGCCTCTGTCGAAGACCTGCCGAACCGCCGCCGGGACCCGCCGCCGGGAGCGACATTCGTGAAAGGTAAGTCCCATCCCGGGGGGGGGCGGGGGGCGGAGAATTTCTCCCTGAACCTTCGGAGGGCCGAATGCGTTGGCACTTGGCCCCCCGAAGTTTCGGGGAGAAATTCTCCCCCATCCCTAAGGAGGACAAGGAGATTGCAGAGAAGCTGAATGAATTCTTTTCATCTGTTTTCACTGCAGAAAATATAGGACAGATACCTGTGCCTGAACTGATGTTTTCAGGAAGGGAGTCTGAGGAACTGAGGCAAATAGTGGTGACAAAAAATGAAGTTCTTAACTTTACTGATAAATTGAAAGCAAATGAATCACCGGGCCCAGGTGGTATCCATCCTAGAGTTCTCAAATAACTCAAATATGAAAATGCTGATCTTCTAACCAAAATATGCAACATGTCCCTAAGATCAGCCTCTATACCAGAGGACTGGAAGATGGCCAATGTAACACCAATTTTCAAAAAGGGATCCGAGGGGATCCAGGAAATTACAGGCCAGTTAGCTTAACATCTGTTCTGGGTAAATTGGTTGAAGGCATTATTAAAGATAATAATATCTTCTATAAGCCTATAGAAGGACAAGCCCTGCTGAAAAAGAATCAACACGGCTTCCACAAAGCTTCCACTAAGCTTTTAGAGTTCTTTGAGAGTGTCAATAAACATGTAGACAGGGGTGATCTGGTAGACATTGTTTTTTTTTTTAAAAAAATACTTTTTATTCTATTTTTATCTTTATAAATGAAATAAACAGTACCAACAATGTAATCAGTATCTACAGTTTCCCAACAATACAGTATTCTTAGGAGGACACACCAATAACGAAAAAGAAAAGAAAACAGAAGGAGAAGGAAGAAGAAAGCAAGAAAGAAAATGAAAAAATATAAAAAGTTACTTAAAAGGATTAAATTTAAACTCCATTACACACAAACTTCAAATACTATTCCACCATTGGCAATATTACAATTCAGAACAGCATAGATAATCAACCTTACATTTCAATATCATATCATCAGTCTTATAGCAAGGAAGCAGGCCTACAATTCATTTCCAATAACCATATCTTGCCCTTCAGCTAACATAATAGTAGAGCTTAACAATTTAACCAGCCAAAATATTACTAACCAGCCTCATAATAATGATAGTAATAATAATAAAAAGGAAGGAAATTAGAAAGGATAAGTAATAATAACAAATCACTAATAAATTTTATATTGTTGTATAATTATAAAGCTTAAAATCAACCTTACATCAATCTCTAATGTATTTTGTACTAGCTATATAAATGAGTGTGCACATTTCTATACACCCTCAAACAGTAAATTTAAGTACAGTACATCATATCCATCTGGTAGATATTGTTTACTTGGACTTCCAAATAGGGGTGTGTGAAACCCCGCTTACCTGGCTCCGCCGGGTTCTGCGGGTGGGGGGAGGTGATCCTTTCCTCCCCCCCGGAACCCTGCCCGGCTGGCTCCGCTCCGCAGCCAGACCGTGGAGCTGCTGGCCAGGCCAACCCACAGCGGGGCCTCCAGCCGCCACTGGGCTGCTGTGGATTAAGAATGGACGAAAGTCCCTTACCTGGTCCCGCAGCTTGCTTCGCGGTGGGGGGGAGGCGCTTCGGTTCTCCCCCTGAAGTTCAGGCTGGGGGGGAGGCACCCCGCCCCGCCCAGCTGAAATTCAGGCCAGGGGGGAGGCGCCCCATCCCTCGCCGCCGAAATTCAGGCCGTGGAGGAGCGCCCCGTCTCCCCGGCCATGAAATAAAAAAGTAAATGTAAAACACACACACACACACACACACACGTGATAGGCTACATAATGATTTACGTAGCCTATCACGGCTAGATTTCCAAAGTCAGCCGTGATAGGCTACGTAAATTATTACGTAGCCTATCACGGGCAACTTTGGAAAAAAAAAAGTGCGTACGCAAATGGCGGCGCCCATGGGCGCCGCCATTTGCGTTTCTTATTGGGCCCGGGTAGTCTACATAAAGATTTATGTAGACTACGGCGAAAATAAGGGCAACCAAATAGCGTTGCCCTTATTTTCGCCGTAGTCTAAGTAAATCTTTACGTAGACTACCCGGGCCCAAATAAGGAACGCAAATGGCGGCGCCCATGGGCGCCGCCATTTGCGTACACGCTTTTTTTCTTTTCTTTTTTTCAAAGTCAGCTGTGATAGGCTACGTAAACATTTACGTAGCCTATCACAGCTGACTTTGAAAATCTAGCCGTGATAGGCTACGTAAATCGTTATGTAGCCTATCATGTTGTTTTGTGTTTTTTTTACTTTACTGGGAAATGGCGGCGGTGGCAGCCAGTCGGAAGACCGGCCGCCACCACCTCCGAAACGCCGCCGGGACCCGCCGCTGAGAGGGACATTCGCACGAGATAAGTCCCATCCCGGAGGGGGGCGGGGGGTGTCGGAGAATTTCCCCACCAATTTCGGGGGGCCGAATGCGTTGGCATTCAGCCTATCAGAGATTCGTGGAGAAATTCTCTGACATCCCTAGGAATAAATGGTCAATTCTCCTAATGGAGGGAAGTAAATAGTGGGGTGCCACAGGGATCTGTATTAGGACCAATGCTTTTCAACCTGTTCATAAATGATCTGGAATTAGGAGTGAGCAGTGAGTGGCCAAGTTTGCAGATGACACCAAATTATTTAGGGCAATTAAAACAAAAAAGGGATTGTGAAGAGCTCCAAAAAGATCTCTCCAAACTGGGAGAATGGGCATCTAAATGGCAAATGCAGTTCAATGTAAGCAAGTGTAAAGTGATGCATGTTGGGGCAAAAAATCCTGACTTCAAGTATAGCCTGATGGGATCTGAGCTAGCTGTGACTGACCAAGAAAGAGATCTTGGGGTTGTGGTGGACAGCTCAATGAAGATGTCAATCCAGTATGCAGCTGCTGTAAAAAAGGCAAATTCCGTGTTAGGCATAAGTAGAAAAGGGATTGAGAATAAAACCCCCGATATCATACTGCCCCTATACAAATCTATGGTGTGACCACACTTGGAATACTGTGTGCAGTTCTGCTCACCACACCTAAAAAAAGATATTGTAGAGCTGTAAAAGTGCAGAAAAGGGCAACTAAAATGATTAAGGGGCTGGAGCATCTCCCCTATGAGAGAAGATACAACAGCTGGGATTGTTTAACTTGGAAAAAAGGAGGGTAAGGGGAGACATGATAGAGGTCCACAAAATTATGCATGGTGTGGAGAATGTGGATAGGGAGACATTTCTCTCTCTCTCTAAAAATACTAGAACCCGGGGTCATCTTATGAAGCTGATTGGTGGGAGTTTCAGGATAGATAAAAGGGAGTACTTCTTCACACAGCACAGAGTTAAACTATGGAATTTACTACCAGAGGAAGTTGTAGCCACCAGTTTGGATGGCTTTTCCTGGAGGAAAAGGCTATCAGTGGCTCCAGTACCAGAGGCAGTGAGCCTATGTACACCAGTTGCTGGGGACCATGGGTGGGGGGTGCTGTTGTGCTCATGCCCTGCTTGTGGGTCCCTGGTCAACAGCTGGTTGGCCACTGTGTGAACAGAATGCTGGACTAGATGGACCCTTGGTCTGATCCAGCAGGGCTCTTCTTATGTTCTTAACTGAGCACTTTTAAACTTCCTGTGGTTTTCAATACAATAAAGTATCCCTTTAGCATTCCTGTTGAAATCTATGGGAGAAAAATGTGCTTAACTTTGTAGCTGGATCATGTCATTCATTTTTAATCTATGTTCAGCTGCACTGTTGATTGCTCAATTCAGGAAACAGAAAATGTCACCCATTATTGATTAATGGATGATAGGGGATATTGCATCAGTCAAATTCACATGCCTCACAAAGTTCAGAAAAGGATAAATTAAATCAGTGGGAGGTGTAAAATGCTGGGATCAACAACTACAGAGTTTAGTCTTCAAAGTTGCATACTTATGGCTACTGAACTGTGACTATTAACCTTTGGATAGCCTACTAATTTTAATGCTTTTATTTGTAATAAAAACATAAATCAATATATAAAAAACATATACAGTTTCTTTGGAGATTCCAGCCAGCCAGTATTCAGATGCAGTTATTCAGATAGGAATTCATTTGTTACAATTTAAGCTGACAAATGAAACCCCGCTGATCTGAGCAAACTCACTTAAGGATCTCGAGTGGGTGATCCAGTCAGCTTTTGTGGGTGTAATGGGAGGGGCGCCATCTTGTTCTTTGCCTCAGGCAGCAAAATGTCTTGGGCCGGCCCTGCCAAAGCCAAAAAATGTATGTGTAGCTCACCCCTTTCTGCCATTTTTTTTTCTCTCTCTCCCTCTTCCTTCTCTGGTCTGAGCTAACTGCATGCAGAGCACTTTTGACATTAGGCTGAGGGCCGCAGGTTCTCCACCCCTGAGATAATCTATGTCCCACACTGGCCCATTGCCACCCAGTGACTTCATGCTTTAATGGAGATTTGGACTTAGATCTCCCCCGCCATATGCTCAGCTTTCTCGAAATGGGGCTTCAATGTGCTTCACTTTGGCTGGATGGTATGTGTTATTTTCCCTCATGCTCATTATATAGTTCAGTTATGACATTCCTCTCCATCCTTTTACTAATAATATCTCCACCATTATCTATTGAGGAGCGTGTGCCTTTTTGCCTTTTAAATAAAGTTTACTTCAGCTTACTTCCACAATGGCAATCAGACTGAATATGGTAAATGGGCTACCTTACAGTGTCCCCACCCCCACCAATTCCATTGCCTTTGTTGCTGCGTAAAAAACGAGATGCATGTTTCCCACTGAAACCGTCTGCCACCCACTTGCTATGTAGAGAGGTAATATTCATTAAAAACCTAAAAGCTGATTTCTTAAAGCACGCGCTGTTTGGCACCTGGATAGCTAGCTAGCTAGCTACTGCGGAAAGCTATTTAGGCAGAGAAGAAAGGTTTGTTCCTTAGTGGCAAGTCTTCTTTTATAACTTTAGACTCGTCACAAATTTGAAGGTTTGAAGTTGAACTCCACTCAGCAAATGGAAGTCTTCCTTCGCTAGGCAGCTAAGACAGGGCACCCCCTTTCAAAAAGGATCATTTAAAAGAATAGGTACCCTGGTTCCTGAACTAGTTAAGGTATATGTGTCCTAAGAGCAAATCTGCAACACTATTCCACACAACCCAGATGTGTCCCTAGAAAAGGAAGGTCAACACTGCATGAACAATGGTAATGGTAAGCCAGGTCTATATGCCATGCAGTTCTTCCAGTCTCCATTATCTCCTTCTGTATATATATACCTGCCCATACCCTAAGATTATCCTCAGAGGCCCTTCTCTGGGTGCCACCATCAAATGAGGTGATGCTCACCCCTCAAAACCTTTCCAGGACATCATCCACCACCACACCACCCACTTTAGTGTTTCTTCTATGAAGTGCTTCTGTTTCCTGTTTTTGAAGTTTGAAGCTGCCATATCTAGTAGATGAGAACTGATAGATGTAAGGTCCTATGTGTCCATTCTTCTTTGATCTGTGATTATTATTATTATTATTATTATTATTATTATTACATTGATATCCCGCCTTTTTTCCTCTTTGAGGAACCCAAGGTGGCATACATAATCCTCCTCCTCTCCATTTTAGCCTCACAACAACAACCCTGTGAGGTAGGTTGGGCTAAGAGTCTGTGACTGGCCCAAAGTCACCCAGTGAGCTTCCATGACCGAGTGGGGACTAGAATCCAGATCTCCTGGCTCTCAGTCCAACACTCTAGCCACTACACCACACTGGCTCTCTTTCCCAATTTGCTTTAAATATAGAGGCTTTTCGGCCAATGTCTCTCCGGGTAACTTTTGGTTTGGCTTTGAGTCTAAAGCTAACTAGAGTTTCTCAAGTGTGGTGCCATTTCACACCTACAGGCTCAGGGAACATGAGGGAACAGGGGAACAGAAAAATGAGGGAACGGGAATTGCAAAAATAATATTGGCTTCTAAATATTTACAAACTGGGTTTGTAGGTATGACAACCCCTTTTTTTCTTATCAAAAAGTCCACTGATACAAAAGCTACTGAAGCTTTTCACTTGAAAAATTCTATGCACTATACATGTGGAATCAACAACACATCTTTCTGCGTGCAAGTCTGTGGTGTATATATACTACAATAAATTTCAATTAATCTGCTTTAAACTTTCACTTTTATGTAATCTGACATAAACATCTTGTTACATAGTTCTTTTAATGTTAGTCAGGATGTTCTTTATTAGATCTTAACCAAGGGATATTTATGTAGTATGGCTCTCAGCCAGTAATACCCTTTCTTTAATAAAACTGCACCGTGAATAGTTTTACTAGGGTGCCTGCATTGAACGGCGAGTAAAGAAAACCGGCTGGTATTTTCTTCAGCCAAGTTGCTGTCTAGTTTGAGGGGAGAAATAGCATAGAGCTAGTTCTGTGGTCTCACAGACTAAATTGAAATTAAAGACCGAAAAGAATGTTCATGGCAAAACAGTTTTGAAACATGAGAGGGCATGTAGACCAACACCCCAAGGAGACTACCGTGAAAAACAGTGGCCCTGCTGATGCTGTAAAGGTGACCAAGAACCACAGTTTACGATAGCACATCAAGCACCTTCACCTTTCATTTAAATTGACAAAAGATGATATTGCTCACTGCCTCTCAGATGACACACAGCCTCTCACAGGACTCAGCTCACAGAAGAGATTCAAGCATTACTTCCATGTCTTCATCTGAATTAAAGTCAAACCAGATGTGAAATCCCTAAGCTATAAAAGCATTCACTGAGGGGGCGGGGCACATGAGGCCATCAATCTTCCCACTCCAAAACCTGTATCTGGCAGTGAAAGGGTCATTGCTGTGTACTTATAACACCATTATTCTGGAACTAAGGGTCATTGCTTAAGGTCCCTTCTCTCCCAATACTTATGTGTAAATGTGGTTCATTTTCTGGGAATATGTCTGTTTTCATTTAATTAATTCAAAATGGTGCCTGGGATTAAACAAATGCCTATCAATATATTCTAAACATTGAGAACATACATTAATAATTACTGAATTATGATTATGAGGCATGATGCCAACAATTTATGCCTAAATGAAAGATAATCTCTGCCTACTGTAAGCACTAAGCTATATTCATCTATTTGACAATAGCTTGCCATACATTGGCTTCAGAATAAGTTGTCTTATTATCTTAACTATATTAGGAATACTTAACAAGTAGGACTTGCAATAAAATGTTGCAGTGTGGAGTGCTTTTGTTCATATTCCAGGCTGCCAGCCATGCCCACTTCTAGGACACTCTGTTATTCTCCCCTTTTCACAGGAGCCAATCAGGTGAATAGAAAAATGTATTCAGAATGTATTGTTTCTTCTACCACCAGGGAACTAGTTTTTGCCCAGGGATGTAGATTGTTGTTGTTCAGTCGCTCAGTCGTGTCCGACTCTTCATGACCCCATGGACCATAGCATCCCAGGCCTTCCTGTCCTGCGCTTTCTCCCGGAGTGTGCTCAAGTCCATATTCATTGCATCGGTGATGCTATCTAGCCGTCTCATCCTCTGCCGTCCCCTTTTCCTTTTGCCTTCAGTCTTTCCCAGCATCAGGGTCTTTTCCAGAGAGTTTTCTCTTCACATTAGGTGGCCAAAATATTTGAGCTTCAGCTTCAGTATCTGTCCTTCCAATGAGCAGTCAGGGTTGATTTCCTTTAGGATGGACTGATTTGACCTCCTTGCAGTCCAGGGGACTCGTAAGGGTCTTCTCCAGCACCACAGTTCGAAAGCATTGATTCTTCGGCACTCAGCCTTCCCTATAGTCCAGCTCTCACAGCCATAACGTTGCTACTGGGAAAACCATAGCTTTGATTAGATGGACCTTTGTCGGCAAGGTGATGTCTCTGCTTCTTACTATGCTGTCTAGGTTTGCCATAGCTTTCTTCCCAAGGAGTAAGCGTCCTTTAATTTCATGGCTACAGTCACCGTCTGCGGTGATCTTGGAGCCCAAAAAAATGAAATCTGTCACTGCTTCCATTTCTTCCCCTTCTATATGCCAGGAAGTGATGGGGCCAGATGCCATGATCTTCGTTTTTTTAATGTTGAGTTTCAAACCAGCTTTTGCACTCTCCACTTTCACCCTCAACAAGAGGCTCTTGAGATCCTCTTCACTTTCTGCCATTAGGGTGGTATCGTCTGCGTATCAGAGGTTGTTGATAATTCTCCTGGCACTCTTAATTCTGACCTGTGATTCATCCAACCCGGTGTTTCTCATGATGTACTCTGCATATAAATTAAATAACCAGGGCGACAATATACAGCCTTGTCGTACTCCTTTCCCAATTTTGAACCAATCGGTTGTTCCATGTCCGGTTCTTACTGTTGCTTCTTGACCCTCGTACAGGTTTCTCATGAGACAGGTAAGGTGGTCTGGTACTCCCATCACTTTAAGAATTTGCCACAGTTTGTTGTGATCCACATCATCAAAGGCTTTAGCGTAGTCAATGAAGCAGAAATAGACATTTTTCTGGAATTCACTTGCTTTCTCCATGATCCAATGAATGTTGGCGATTTGATCTCTAGTTCCTCTGCCTCTTCGAAACCCAGCTTGTACTTCTGGTAGTTCTCGGTTCACATACTGCTGAAGCCTAGCTTGTAGGATTTTGAGCATAACCTTGCTGGCATGTGAAATGAGCGCAATTGTACGGTAGTTTGAACACTCTTTGGCGTTGCCCTTCTTTGGAATTGGAATGTAAATTGACCTTTTCCAGTCTTGTGGCCATTGCTGAGTGTTCCAAATTTGTTGGCATATTGAGTGCAGCACTTTAACAGCATCATCTTTTAGGATCTTAAATAGCTCAGCTGGAATACTGTCATCTCCACTAGCTTTGTTGTTAGTAATGCTTCCTAAGGCCCACATAACTTCACTCTCGAGGATGTCCGGCTCAAGTTCAGTGACCGCACTATCATGGCTATCAGGGACATTGAGATCTTTCCTGTATAGTTCTTCTGTGTATTCTTGCCACCTCTTCTTCATCTCATCTGCTTCTGTTTGGTCCCTGGCTTCTTTGTCCTTTATCATGCCCATCTTTGCACAAAAGGTTCCCTTGATATCTCCGATTTTCTTGAAGAGATCTCTAGTCTTTCCCATTCTATTGTTTTCTTTGATTTCTTTGCATTGTTCATTTAAGAAGGCCTTCTTGTCTGTCCTTGCTATTCTCTGGAACTCTGCATTCAGTTGGGTATATCTTCCCCTTTCTCCCTTGCTTTTTGCTTCCCTTCTTTCCTCAGCTACTTGTAAAGCCTCCTCAGACAGCCACTTTGCTTTCTTGCATTTATTTTTCATTGGGATGGATTGAGTTGCTGCCTCCTGAACAATGTTATGGACGTCTGTCCTTAGTTGCTCAGGCACTCTGTCTATCAGGTCTAATCCCTGAAATCTATTCCTCACCTCCATTGTATATTTATAAGGGATATGATTTAGGTCACACCTGAATGGTTTAGTGGTTTTCCCTACGTTCTTCAATTTAAGCTGAAATTTTGCAAGAAGCACTTCATGATCTGAGCCACAGTCAGCTCCAGGTCTTGTTTTTACTGACTGTATAGAGCTTCTCCATCTTCGTCTGCAAAGGACATAATCATTCCGGTTTCGATATTGACGATCTGGTCATGTCCATGTGTAGAGTCGCCTCTTGTGCTGTTGGAAAAGAGTGTTTGCTATGATCAGCGTGTTCTCTTGGCAAAACTCTATTAGCCTTTGTCCTGCTTCGTTTTGTACACCATGGCCATGCTTGCCTGTTATCCCGGTGATTTCTTGACTTCCTACTTTAGCATTCCAATCCCCTATGATGAAGAGGACATCTTTTTTTGGTGTTAGTTCTAGAAGGTGTTGTAGGTCTTCATAGAACTGATCAACCTCAGCTTCTTCGGCCTCAGTGGTTGGGGCATAGACTTGAATTACTGTGATGTTGAATGGTTTGCCTTGGATTTGTACTGAGATCATTCCATCATTTTTGAGATTGTACCCCAGTACTGCTTTCCCCACCCTTTTATTGACTATGAGTGCTACTCCATTTCTTCTATGGGATTCTTGCCCACAGTAGTAGATATAATGGTTACCTGAATTACATTCGCCCATGCTTGTCCATTTTAGTTTGCTGATTCCCAATATGTTGATGTTCAATCTTGCCATCTCATGTTTGACCACCTCCAGCTTACCTTGATTCATTGATCTTACATTCGAAGTTCCTAAACAATATTGTTCTTTACAGCATCGGACTTTCTTTTTACCACCAGACACATCCATAAACTGTCCTTTCGGCTTTGGCCCAGCCGCTTCACTCTTTCTGGTGCTACTTGGAAATTCCCTCTGCTCTTCCTCAGTAGTATATTGGACACCTTCTGACCTGAGGGGCTCATCTTCCGGTGTCATATCTTTTTGCCTTGTGATACCGTGTTCTCTGGGGTTTTCTTGGCAGGAATACTGGAGTGGGTTGCCATTTCCTTCTCCAGTGGACCACATTTTGTCAGAATTCTCCACCATGACCTGTCTGTCTTGGGTGGCCCTGCACAGCATAGCTTATGGCTTCACTGTGTTACGCAAGCCCCTTCGCCACAACAAGGCAGTGATCCATGAAGGGGATGTAGATAGCCAATAGCTAAAGGTTCTTCTCCATAACATTTCTGTTTTTGTTTATTTTTTTGTTTTTTGCCAGGATGCATTTAAAGATACAGTCCTAAAACCAGTTTTTGCACCCTTCCCATTTAAGAGTTTGGGCCTACAACTTTCACACATTGACCAAAGACAACATGAGTCATTCTGAATTATAGGATTAGCTCTGTGTGTGTGTGTGTGTGTGTGTGTGTGTTGATCAGTGTTCTCACACTTCCACATTTACATGAGTCTGTGCTCAAGACAACCCAAAAGCAATACAGAAAGCTCAATGCCTAACGGTTCATTTGCTTCTGTTTTTGAAAGGGAAAAGCAGGGTATGCTTTTTTGTTAATAAATAACATGAATAGTATTAGGTGTTGCAATCTTGTCCTCCTGATCATGGAAATAATGTTTTCTATTAAATGCTGACCATGGCCAACACAGGGATACAACACTCGTCATCATAGTAGTCTGGAAATGTGTCCCTTTGAGTTGTGGTGTGTGTGTGTGTGTGTGTGTAAAGCAGTGGTTTCCAACCTTGGATCCACAGATATTGTTAGACTACAACCCCCAATATTCTGACCATTGGTCATGCTGTCAGGGAATAATGGGAGTACAACATCTGAGGACCCATGGTTGGGAATCACTGGTGTAGAGATCATAGGTTGGTGTTATGGTCTTCTCAATAAGTGAAGACAATGCTATGCAAGAATAGACTGTATTGGACATAACTGATATCGATTGATGATGTACTTCCAGATGTAAGATGCAAGCCATAATCAGGTGAGAGTGTTGCTCACTCAAATGGTGGAAGGATTACATCATTTTGATGGCAAAGCAATATAAAACAATAGTTTTGTCCTTCTTCTTGACATATACATTGCATTCCATAACTGTTTTCTTGATCACAAATCAGGAAACACATAACAAGGATATCATAGCTTGATTTTATTATTATGATCTCAAGATAGTATCTGATTTGTCCATTGGAATGATTGCAAGCTAAAGGGGGGAGGGGGTGCACAATATACACAACTCTCACTTCCATAAACAATTTATCAAAAAATGAAAATACACTGTAGACATTTTGCACCAGCTTGTCCACACTTTTTACGTTGGTGTGAATTATTTCCTCTCATCATGGATCCCTTCCAGTCATTTGAAGTCCCCTTGCAATAAGCAAATGTGAGAAAGGTATAGCCCCAAATTCCCTCACCTTATAGGGGCAAGAGAGATCAATTTTAGCTAAGGTCTGTGCATCTAAATGTACCCTTACCCAAAATAAAAAATGCTGGAAATTTTGTGGAAAACGTTTAGCTCAAGGTCTATTTCCTATCTATTGAAAAAAGTATTTCCCATATGGTGTAATGAAATAACACAGTAATGGATGTAATCCAATGTCCTAGTAATAGATCTGATTGTACCTATCAGAGGATAGTTGCAACTCAAGCACATTCAGCAACATTTTACTATCTGGATTGACTCCTATGGGATTGGGGGTGGAAGGGAAACAATTCACTGATGGTCTGAGTTCATGAATGTGGTTTAGGGTGCAATCTATGCATGTTCAGACAGAAGAAAGTCCTACAACTCCCAGCATGGTGGCTGGGGAATGCTGGGAGTTGTAGGACTTTCTTCTGTCTAAACATGCATAAGATTGTGCCCTTAACATAAAGTGAAATACTATCAAGGAGCATCTACAATGAAGGACCAGGGGAGGGGGCTATTACATGAAGCACTCTACTGCATGTTTGAAATTAGTACAGTGGAAATTTTGGCGCCTTTCACCTCATAGAATAACAACAGCAGCAGCAGCAACAACAGACAATTCTTATTTATTTATTTATTTATTTATGTTGTACCTCACCTTTCCACCAACAAAATTCAAGGTGGTTTAAAGAAACAGTTAACATGGATCAAAACAGTAAAAACAATACATTAATATACAATAAAAACATAACAATTACAGATTTTTTAAAAATTAAAAACAGCACCCAACCCAACAGACCCACATACAGGCCAAAGACCTTCTTAAATAAAGTGGTCTTTGCCTGCTGGCAGAAGGTCAACAGAAAGAGAGTGAATCTAGCCTCCCCAGGTAGGGAGTTCCACAGCCTGAGAGCGGCCACCAAAACGGCCCTCTCTCAAGTCACCACCAAACATGCCTCTGATGGTGGCACTTTCGAAAGAAAGGCCTCTTCAGAAGATCTTAAGGGCTGGGCAGGCTTGTATGGGAGAAGCAGTCTTTCAGGTAGCCTGGTCCCAAGACAATAAGTCTTTATAGGGCTTTATAGGTCATAACCAGCACTTTGAATTCTTGACCATGGCACCTAACATTTCTATAAAATGAAGCTGTCTGCATCCACTTTGCATCTACAGCTGATCAGTAAAGCTATAGATGATTAAGATTAACACGGTTTTCTTTATTTGTGTTCAAATTGCACCTGTCTGGGGAAGAACAAAATATTATCTTCTGTTAAAAATTGCCACACCCTGAACATTTCTTATGGTCACAAATGATGTTACACAATAGCCTGATGTTCCAATCTTATTCACATAACAAACCTATCATGTTTCCCAAGCACTGAAGTTAGTATATGCATTTATACAATACGCCAAAATGACCTATCAAATAGATACATTCCAATATTCTGGCTCAAAATTGATGCATGCAAAATGGTAAATGAAGACTTCCCTTTAAAATTTGCAAAGCATAAAACCCTTCTCCTATGAATTACTCCTGAAGGTTATTGGTACTGACAAATTCAATGCATTAATCTTTCTGAGAGAGATGGCCATAGTGATTTGGTGAACTCCATCCATTCACTCAGGTTCTGGGGACATGTTTGAATGCTAGGATTCAGCATTTACTAGGAGAGTGCATAGATAATTGGCAATAATTCTGCAAGCCACTTCTGTGGTGCTGTAATGGCCAGATCCCATGCCAGTGTAACTCAGAATAGGCAACGATCTCCCTGTAGTGTTCATTCCTTATTATAATTTCATAACCACGTTTGCTAAAATATTGTACTTGTATTGCTGTAGAAGATATTTTGAACTGCTCTGGAAGATTGTACAGGAAATAAAGGCAAAGTTTTTAAAAAGTATATCTATGGATTGAGGACCTTCTTCAGGTAAAGGATGTTATGTACACTAATGAAAAAAGAGAGAGCCTTTTCTGCAGTGGTACCCCAACCCTTGAATGCTCTTCCCAAAGAGGCTCAACTGGCACCCTCACTACAATTTTTTGGGTGACAGACTAAGACCTACCTGTTTACCCTGGTATTTTAGATGAAATTGTTTTTATGTTTTTAGTCAGTTTTTTAAAAAAATAATATTTTATTGTGAATATTTACAAAACAAAACAAACTAAAAACATTACAAAAAAGAATGAAATAAAAATAAAAATACAACAACATGTTCAAAATCCTCAGTTTCTAACATTACAATATTTGAGGGGGAAAAGGGAGGGGAGATTACACATAAACTTCAGTAAAAGCAGACCAAATATCCGCATATAAGTCCATGTGCAAGTTACGCCTATATACCACTCTTTCAAATGTTGCTAGTGTTGTTAAGTCTTCAGTCCATTGCGTTATAGGCAGTGAGCATTTATCCTTCCAATATCGTAGTATCAGTCTTTTAGCAACCAAAAGGGCACAAAAAATCCATTTACGCTGACCATGTGTTACATTCCAAGAAGCAGGTAAGTAGTTTAAAAGAACATTTACATCAGTAAATATTAAAGAGCTTTCCAATACAAAATTTATCTGTACAATAACTTCCTCCCAAAAGGAGATGGCCATTGGGCATTTCCAAAACATATGAATAAAAGAAGCATTGATTGCATTACACCTTCAACAATTAGGCAAATATGACAAGCCTTTACTAAAAAGATGTGGCATCCAATAGACCCGAAACAAGCTTTTGCTAAATAAGGCGTTTTTTAAAAATTCTGATTAATTGTCACATTATGTTTTGTTATGTTTATTTTTCGTGTGTGTGTGTGTGTATGAATGCTTTTATTCATGTTTTTGTACACTGCTTTGGAATCCTCTTGGTGTAAGACTTTTAAGAACTATTTTAAATGAATAAATATTGTTGGATGGGGTGGGTGGGGAGCCTTCATATAGCATTTGACAACATTGTGCATAGAGTTATGCAAACACACAGGAAAATGAAACAATTATATCCAGGTGAATCTTCAACCTATTTGTTGCAGTGTAAACTTATTTTTTAAAAAAGAAGATTGCTCCAAAGTAAATAGATGTCAACCAGACAAATATAAACATTTTTTTCCCTTGTGAATATTACAAGAAAACAGTGAGACTGGCAACACACACTACATAAGGAACATTCTGATATTGTGCAACCTTAGATATACTTATCAGGGATTTAAGTCCCATTAAATTCACTAGGGCTTATTTCTGAGTAAACATGCTTAAGCTCATATTGCACATCTCCAGTCTTTTCAGTAAACAGAAAGGACACTTTTGTTACTTCCAATGGATTTTGGGCGTGACTGGTCCATCATTCTAAATGCATCAGTATAGTAAAGTGATCAAACAGCCAAAAGTGCTGCTGTTCTAAAATATATTTCATTTTTGTTGCACAGGAAATCTCAGCACTTGCTGTCACCACGTTCTTTGGGTTTCCACAGTCCTTTAGCACTGAATGGCATAAAGCCAAGGCCCCGGTCTCATGGATTCTTCTAAAGCCCTCTTTGTATCCATCATGTCATACACCATGACAAATATTGGGCACATCATATTTTAATAATGAAAGAATTAATTCCACTGTTTGCAGCACATAAAAATGAACCTTTCAAGGACATTACTGGTCAGCAGCTTAAGCTAATGCAGCATATGTTAGTAAAACCTTAGCTCAGATAAAGCATATTAGCACATTAATAACAATTAGCTCTTCATAGCTGTTACTCTCATGAGAATTTACAGGGACAAATAAATTTGCCAAGAGTCAGAAGAAGGATGAAGGTGAGGTACATCATCGCCCAGCTTAAAGGGATTATTTTCAAGTCTTTGATGGTTAGGATTAGCAGCTGCAGCAGTGCTGATGAACACAGAAAAACAGCAAGAGAACCCTTTGCATGGAGTACCATTTCATTTAGATGCATGCATGTGGCTTAGGAGATGTGATGATACCATTTTTAGAAATTAAAAGTTGGGTTAATTTGATGCTCTGTTTATACAGAGTTATATTGATGTGAGTATGCATGGGCGCACACAACACATTATGATCATTAGCAGAATCAACTAACTGCCTTCTGGATTATGACACCAAGGAAGTGTTCTATTATTGTATCACAGTAGACTAGTAAATTCTTGGAGCTTGTGTTATTCTCCAGACAGTAGTCTGCTGGAACCCATAAGTGTATTTTGCTGCATGCATCCTCACTGTCTGGTCCCAATCCATAATATTTTTTTTGTCATCTATCATGAGCAGCTTCAAAGTTATGGAGCGTGTGTGTTCAGACATAGTATCAGTACATGTCTTGTATATTTATATGTTGTATATATAATCTGCAATAGGAAACTAACATTATAGTGTGGAATACCTCCACTGCAGCCTTTCCCAACCTGGTGCCCTCCAGATTTGTTGGACTACAACTGTCTGGGTGATGCTGGGAGTTGTAGTCCAACACATCTGCATGGCATTATGTTGGGAAAGCCTGCTCTAGTTCTTAAAAATGTGACCCCCCCCCCGTTTTTTCTTATGAGCAAAGGTTTGAGCAAAACTCTTATTGTACCTTGGCAACAGTATAGCAGAAACACCAAAGTGCTGATAATACTGTTTTGGCATTCTTCTGACCCAGCTGCTAGTGGCCATCCCTGGTCTAGCAATAGTACCACTCCATGATCTCCACTTTCACCAGTGCGTAAGTTTCCAAGTATACATGTCGGTGTATAAGTCCTATTGAACTCAGTGGGACTTACAAGTTAACAGACATTGGCTGATGCTGCGTGAGTAAATTCGAAAGAGATGAAAGAAGCTCTTGCTTCGGAGACATCCGGGGAAATAAAGATAACAACTCGTTTATGTTGATGGTTTAATATGTTGCACCCAGATTGCCACTTCTGCAAGCAGCCTGATGCTTCCCTTGGCCCCCTCTGCCCCACACCTCAGTTAGCAGTAGTACCATCTTGATATGATTTAAATACAATGTTCTCATATGCCAACCATCTCTGTCCCTCAGCAGAGTGTGTATAGATGAGATGATGCAGCACTGACTCTGCTGCTGTCTGTTTTGGGACTGTCACTGTATTGACAGCCAAGGAAGAATGGAAGAAAGGAAATCAATACATGGTGGCTGCATCATGTTGATTCAGGAACTGCTTAACACCATCAGGAAAGGAATGGATATACTCAATGTTAAATTCAGCATATTCGAAGAGCATCTGCTGTAGATTCTTATCCATCCATCCATCCATCCATCCATCCACCCCACATAATAATCAAATTTATTTATTTATTTACTGCATTTATACCCCGCCTTTTTTCCTCTTGCAAGGAACCCAAGGCGGCTTACATTATCCTCTTCCTCTCCATTTTATCCTCACAACAACAACCCTGTGAGGTGGGTTGGGCTGAGAGCCTATGACTGGCCTAAAGTCACCCAGTGAGCTTCCATGACCGAGTGGGGACTAGAACCTGGATCTCCCAGCTCCCAGTCCAACACTCTTGCCACTACACCACACTGGCTCTCCAGTGATTAGATGCTGCTGTAGAATGATCACTTATAGTACTCCTCATATGATGCCTTCCAGATATTGGACTATAACCTCCCCTGGCCCAAACCAGCAAGGCCATGAAACACAGAGGGATAGATGACTGCCCCCTTATGCTTCTGAATTGGTGCCTCTTGTCACCCCTATAAACCCCTCTTGCTTCTTGCCTTGTCTTGGGCATACCACTGCCAACCCTAAGGAAAATCTTGCAGTTATAGGGAACTCAGAGCCTAGCACATGCTGATCATAGAGAACATGCTGATCATAGCAAACACTCTTTTCCAACAGCACAAGAGGCGACTCTACACATGGACGTCACCAGATGGTCAATATCGAAATCAGATTGATTATGTCCTTTGCAGCCAAAGATGGAGAAGCTCCATACAGTCAGTAAAAACAAGACCTGGAGCTGACTGTGGCTCAGATCATGAGCTGCTTCTTGCAAAATTTCGGCTTAAATTGAAGAACGTAGGGAAAACCACTAAACCTTTCAGGTATGACCTAAATCATATCCCTGATGAATATACAGTGGAGGTGAGGAATAGATTTCAGGGATTAGACCTGATAGACAGAGTGCCTGAGGAACTATGGACGGAGGTCCGTAACATTGTTCAGGAGGCAGCAACTCAATCCATCCCAAAGAAAAAGAAATGCAAGAAAGCCAAGTGGCTGTCTGATGAGGCTTTACAAGTAGCTGAGGAAAGAAGGGAAGCGAAAAGCAAGGGAGAAAGGGGAAGATATACCCAACTGAATGCAGAGTTCCAGAGAATAGCAAGGAGAGACAAGAAGGCCTTCTTAAATGAACTATGCAAAGAAATCGAGGAAAACAACAGAATGGGAAAGACTAGAGATCTCTTCAAGAAAATCGGAGATCTCAAGGGAACGTTTTGTGCAAAGACGGGCATGATAAAGGACAAAGAAGGCAGGGACCTAACAGAAGCAGATGAGATTAAGAAGAGGTGGCAAGAATACACAGAAGAACTATACAGGAAAGATCTCAATGTCCCTGATAGCCATGATAGTGCGGTCACTGAACTTGAGCCGGACATCCTAGAGAGTGAAGTCAAGTGGGCCTTAGGAAGCATTAGTAACAACAAAGCTAGCAGAGATGACAGTATTCCAGCCGAGCTATTTAAAATCCTAAAAGATGATGCTGTTAAAGTGCTGCACTCAATATGCCAACAAATCTGGAACACTCAACAGTGGACACAAGACTGGAAAAGGTCAGTTTACATTCCAATTCCAAAGAAGGGCAACGCCAAAGAGTGTTCAAACTACCGCACAATTGCGCTCATTTCACATGCCAGCAAGGTGATGCTCAAAATCCTACAAGCTAGGCTTCAGCAGTATGCGAACCAAGAACTACCGGAAGTATAAGCTGGGTTTCGAAGAGGCAGAGGAACTAGAGATCAAATCGCCAACATTCGCTGCATCATGGAGAAAGCAAGAGAATTCCAGAAAAACGTCTATTTCTGCTTCATTGACTACGCTAAAGCCTTTGATGGTGTGGATCACAACAAACTGTGGCAAATTCTTAAAGTGATGGGAGTACCAGACCACCTTACCTGTCTCCTGACAAACCTGTACGAGGGTCAAGAAGCAACAGTCAGAACCAGAGATGGAACAACCGATTGGTTCAAAATTGGGAAAGGAGTACGACAAGGCTGCATATTGTCACCCTGCTTATTTAACTTATATGCAGAGTACATCATGAGAAATGCAGGGTTGGATGAATCAGAGGTCGGAATTAAGATTGCCGGGAGAATTATCAACAACCTCCGATATGCAGACGATACCACTCTAATGGCAGGAAGCGAAGAGGATCTCAAGAGCCTCTTCTTGAGGGTGAAAGAGGAGAGTGCAAAAGCTGGTTTGAAACTCAACATTAAAAAAACTAAGATCATGTCATCTGGCCCTATCACTTCCTGGCATATAGAAGGGGAAGAAATGGAAGCAGTGACAGATTTTACTTTCTTGGGCTCCAAGATCACCGCAGACGGTGACTGTAGCCATGAAATTAAAAGACGCTTGCTCCTTGGGAGGAAAGCTATGGCAAACCTAGACAGCATAGTAAGAAGCAGAGACATCACCTTGCCGACAAAGGTCCGTCTAATCAAAGCTATGGTTTTCCCAGTAGTAATGTATGGCTGTGAGAGCTGGACTATAAGGAAGGCTGAGCGCCGAAGAATTGATGCTTTCGAACTGTGGTGCTGGAGAAGACTCTCACGAGTCCCCTGGACTGCAAGGAGGTCAAATCAGTCCATCCTAAAGGAAATCAACCCTGACTGCTCATTGGAAGGACAGATAATGAAGCTGAAGCTCCAATATTTTGGCCACCTAATGCGAAGAGAAAGCTCCCTGGAAAAGACCCTGATGCTGGGAAAGACTGAAGGCAAAAGGAGAAGGGGACAGCAGAGAATGAGATGGCTAGATAGCATCACTGATGCAATGAATATGAACTTGAGCACGCTCCGGGAGAGAGCGCAGGACAGGAAGGCCTGGCGTGCTATGGTCCATGGGGTCACGAAGAGTCGGACATGACTGAACGACTGAACAACAACAGAGCCTAGCACAAGCAGCCACCACCTTCATGCCTGGGCTGGCAGACTACTAGGGATGGATGAGAATGTCATTTTGGTTTGGCTTTGATAAGAATTTTGCCAAAATTCACAACATTCTCTATATTCGGGCGGAGGAGGAGAACTTGAGTTTTTTTTAAAAAAATGGATTGTGGGGGAAACCGAAACTGACAAATTCATCCATCCAAGCTGAGGGCTTTGAGGGCTTTGTTTTTTAAAGTCTGGGGTTCAATCCTTGTGTATTCAACCATACTAGTGCTTCATTAGGGTTGCCATCTCTTTTTTTCTGATGGGCTCCCCATCTTTAACAGCTATATGGCAGGCAGTGCAATATGATCCTCTCCGTGCTTGGAACAGATGTATCTACTGAATGTGGATGGTGAAGATGGATGAGAATTTCATTTCAGTTCATTTTTAATAAGAACTTGGGGGAAAACTCATATTTGGGAGAGAAAGAACTTGAAAATAAGAGGCATGGTGCATGGTGTGGAGAGTGTGGACAGGGAGACATTTTTCTCCCTCTCTCAAAATACTAGAACCCAGGGTCATCCCATGAAGCTGATTGGTGGGAGATTCAGGACAGATAAAAGGAAGTATTTCTTCACACAGTGCATAGTGAAACTATGGAATTTGCTACGACAAGATGGCCACCAATTTGATGGCTTTAAAAGGGGGCTGTATGAGTTCCTGGAGGAAAAGGCTATCAATGGCTACCAGTCTTGATGGCTAAGTGCTACCTCCAGTACCAGAGGCAATGAGCCTATGTACACCAGTTGCTGGAGAACATGGGTGGGTGGCTGCTGCTGTGCTCATGCCCTGCTTGTGGATTCCTGGTCTATAGCTGGTTGGCCACTGTGTGAACAGAATGCTGGACTAGATGGACCCTTGGTCTGATCCAGCAGGGCTCTTCTTTTGTTTGTTTGTTTAGAGCATTTTTACCCCACTCTTCAGCCGAAAAAGGCTCCCAGAGTGGCTTACAAAGGCTAATATTAAGACAGTCCCTGTCTTCAGGGTTACAATCTAAAAGACACGACATAAAAGGAAAAGGGATTGGGAGGGAGGAGGGGAAAGAAAGCAAATACGTCACTGACCGATGTATTGGGCTGGGTTGGTTTCCCCCTTATCATGATGTTCTTCCTGGGAGGTAGGAGGTGCAGCCTCCCAGTGGCCCTTGGTTCTCTGGCCAGTCAATGAGGCCAGAGTCTGCAGATCCAGGGAACTCTTATGAATGCATGAGAAAGCAAAACTGACAGATTCACCCATCCCTACAGTGATGACTGTCCCTTCCCAGCATTGAAAGGAGCTCACTGATCACCTGTCTGTCTTGTTAGGTCCTGATATTCAGCCTGCATAGGCTGAATGGCTTTGGGTCCACAGGTCTTGCTACGCTCTTGAGCTTTAGACCTGATCTGAAAAAATACTGTTACCAGTCCTAGCACAGAAGATACAATAAGCCTGTCAGGGTTAACCCCGAATGAATTCTCATTAATCTCAGCATCCTGGAGAGAAGTTACCCCATTGAAGAATGGTCTTTTTAAATGAGAGAAGCAAAGGAAATGTTTTAGGTACAAATACATCCTAAGTTGTAGATTGCCCTGAAATTTCATGATGAAGCGGACATACTTTATTGACTTACATGGTCATTATTTATCAGACATAATAATGATGCTGAGAAGAAATTATTAGCTACACAGCCTCCTGAAAAAGCTATGGGAGATGTTCAGATGTTTTCAAAACATGATTGACTCTTTCTCATTATAGAAGTGTTTAGAAAAGTGTGTTTACTTTGTGCATTTCTCTGTATAAAACTGTTCTACGTAAGCAGGGTGGTTATCTCTGAAATCAGAACAAATGCTGTGTCACGTATCAAGTGGATTTTTGCTCATGCTAGGTTGCTTAATAAAAAATTAATTTGAAACAATGAGGTGCAATTTGTACACATTTCAGATTGAGATGCCATCCATAGCCAATTGCAACATTCTTACTGTAGGTAAAATGTAAGACCCAAACTTCTCGATAATAAGCTTAACCTCTTGTAATTGAAAAGTGATTCAAAATGTCTCCCTCCCATGTTTTCTATTAGCTTCTGTTTAACATATAACATTTCAAATACCCTGCTTTTTTTCATTACTCTCTAGGTTTCTGCTGCTTTTGGTTTCAGGAGAACAGCTCATACATAAACATATTCACATCCTAGATTGGTAGTGACAGTTTATTTCTACTATCCTGATGGATTGTACAGGATATCTACAGCTTTCTTCACTAACTAGACAACCGAGCGTGGACTGCAAAATTAATCTTGAAATGGCAAGATACTTTAGCAGGCAGAATCACTTCCACACATGTTCACTTGCTTCAACGAGATAACTTTACTTTACAGATGCTTCTGTATTGAGCAATTTTAATTGAAAGGACTGAATATGGCAAACCTCACTTTTGTATTTTTCTGGTGACAGGCACGCATGCAGGCTTCATCTGAGGATCTGCTTCCGTTTGGAGATAGAAGTTTGCAGGCAAAAAAATGGCATCAAACTAACTTATCAGCCTTGAAGGGTCATATGTAAGGTGAATATATTTTATTAAAGAGATTGTGCTGGACACAATTCATTAAAGAAGGTTTAATTTAGAGTCAAAATACATGATTCATTCATTATGTAGTGTGCAACTGATTCTTGTGCTCTCCTTCTTCTTCTTCGTCTTCGTCTTCGTCTTCTTCTTAGTCCAAAGTAAGCACGTGGGTCCCTGATATGCATCAGAACCACTACACCTGGGGAAGGGATGTTTAATCCTTCCCTCCCAAAAGCTTTTTTTTTAGTCCTGGAGCCCCCCCCCCCTTTGAAATTATTACTTGCTAAATGCAGGGGGATGGGCTGGGGGGATGGGGGCGCTGGCTGTGTGTGTGTAAGATCAAATATTTTCCTGTGTGCAGTGATCCTGATCTATATGGGATGCCTGTACACTTACTTTGGAGTAAAAAAGAAAAAAAAAAGCCTAAGAGAGGCAGCTTCATGCTGTAGAATTAACATAACATGTCATTTGGCCCCTAGTCAGACCTCTCCATTGTTTTCAAAGAGATTGGTAGTTCAAATGTGCATCATTATGACTAGATTTCACCACATTTGATAACTGAATATTTAATGGCTGGCAACTGAATATGTGAAATGACTCCATTGAAAAGCATTGTGTGTGAGTAGATATGAAAGTGCTGTCTTCGTGGTGTTATCTCTGGGACAAGAGGTTTGCACATGCAAGTTTTCACTGGATACTAAAGCAATGGACATGCATGTGTGAATTAAACATTTGATGTTTGGATGCTCAAGATGTTAACGAATTCATTTGAAAAGCATGATGTGTGAGCAGATATTAATGTTCTGTTTGTGCTGTTGTATCTGTGCTGGCCCATTCACACATGCAATCAGTCAATGGATGCTACAGTCATCAAGTGAAGAATACACAACATGTCTAAGCCAGGGCTTAGTTGCTACTCACTGAGTGTGCTAAGGAGTGGCCCTCAGTGCCCAGCAGGGACACAGACCAATAACATTATCAGCCTGTGCAAATGCTGTTAACTACTCTCCCGGCAGGCAGCCTCGGCTGTGTAGTGTTCATCTTTGTCCTGCCTCTGCTGCCACCATGCAATATTCCATTATCATGGCCATGATTCCTCTTCTCACCTTGGTTCTTACACTGTGCAAATCGCCAGTTAATTCAGTTATACCCACCAAACAGCCACTGGTCTCCAATAATTGTAATTTTAGAAGTAGAGATAGGCAGGAGACACAAATTGTGTTCTGTTCCTTGGAAAGAACAGAACAGAACACGCAATCCAGGAAAATTCTCTCAGACTCTCTCTCTCTCTCTCTCTCTCTCTCTCTCTGTCATATGTGTAGGTGTGTGTGTGTGTGTGTGTGTGTGTGTATGTATGTATATGTATGTATGTGTGTGTATATATATATATATATATATATATATATATATGTATTCCACAATTAATTAAATAACCTAGTTGATGATTAAATGCTCTTCTAGTTTGACATGAGTAATTGTACTGTGTAATGTGGTTCTATATATTCATTTAAACACACACACACAAACCCTGCCAGATGACAGTTCTGCTAGACAAGAATGAATGTTGAAGTTTGCCTGCTGGAAAGGCAGCTACATGTCAACTGCTCTCTGAATCAGAATAAAAAGTTCTCAGATGAATTCATTTCATCTGACTTTTCCATTCCTCTACTGAAATGGACACTTCACTGACAGCAAGCCCAGTACCATTTAGCACAAGTGGATGTCAAGCTAGGTGTTGGAAACTGGAATACATACAACAGCATAACTGGTTATGACTGTTGAAGCCCCTAATGGTTTAGGCAAAGTGTTTCTGGGGATATGTTATTTCCTCTCCCTATATGAACTCTCTCACCCTCTAAGATCTATGTTATCCTTGTTCTGTGTTATCCATCAAATATTATGTTTGGCTGATGACCAAAGCAAGGGCTTGATGTCTCCATAGTTATAGAATGCCCTATATACATAAGTCTTTGGGCTTCACCACACGAGGCTAAAATCTCGCATCCTTACCAGGGCTTCTGCTTCTGGATTCTTTTCAGGATTAAGATTGGCTCCTTTACAGAAGCTGACACGTGCTGTTTTTATTTCTGAGCAAGTTCTATATGTTTCGTGTTACATCCACTAGATGCTGCTGCTGTTATAGCACCATTACAGAACTACACAGCATGTAAAGCGCTTCATAGTACTTTCTAGAGAAAGATCAGACTTTCCCCATGCTTTACAAAGGTGGGATAAAAGTCATAAACTGAGGGAGGGGCCCTAGAAGTTGGCAACATCGTGTAAAGGACCCTTAAATTTTCATGAGTAACCAATTTTGATCACATAATATAAGTACCATGTGGAGAAGCCCTTTCACTGTCAGCTTTTAGAAAACGATGCAAAAAAGTATCTGCCAGAAGGTCTTTAATTATTTCATTTAATTATAGTTTAAATCAGAATGTATTTTACATTTTAGTATAAGAAATGTCTCTTTTTTATTACCCTATTATCCATAATCATGATGGTATGTTATTCATAGATCCATTTTACAGATGGGAACTGAGTTCAAGAGAGGAAGACTATTCCAAGACTATTCACTGAAGGCTGTTCACATATTGTCTTTCTCATCACTCGGAACGGCATCTGGATGGTGTTTTCCTCTACGGCCTTTGAAACATCTTGCACTGTCCCTCATGTGGTCCTGATGCAGCAAGCACTATTGGCATGGGATTTCACCACACAATGCTAAATGACTCTCCTGGCTGTTTTTTCTATGTGTTAAAAATATAAAATTGTACATTTAACATGCTGAAGGTGACCTGAGCCTTCTGGACCAGCAGGATCATGCTCATAGAGTCAATGCCCAATGGTGCCATGTGGAATTGTGTGTGAGTAAAGAGTTATCAGGCATAGGCTGTATGCATTACATTCAACATATGGAGTTTATTTTATTTTAGATATTCTTAAGTTGATTTTCAGAGCAGGAGCCCTCCCAAGGCAGCTTACAATAATAACAGCTCAGATAGTAGAAACCCATACAATGATAAAACAGCAACAATTTGTTAAAAACAGCAATAAAACATCTGGCCTAGATGGTACCAAAATCTACAACATGGTTGCAGCTACAAACCAGAACAGCAATAAAACATAATCAGGGGAAGACCAGAGAAAACAAGATGTCAGGGCTTTCCTAAAAGCCTGCAATGATCAGGTCCAACGGACCCCCAATGGCAACCCATTCCAGAGGTATGGGGACACTGCAAAAAAGACCCTCTCTTCTGTACTTGCCCACTTAACTGCACTCCAAAGTGGGCAAGTGAAAAAGGGCCGTTGGGGCTTGTCTTGAAGTGGGGGCAGGTCAATTCAAGTGAAGGCAGTCCTTCAAGAAATTTGGTACCAGACCATTTCAGGCTTTAAACGTGAAAAACAGCACTTTGAAATGGGGTTGAAGCAGGCCGCTAGGCTTGGCGGACAGGAGCAATCCTGTATCCCTGTCACATGGTGATTATAACTACAACTTTCTCCAGCCTCTGAACAGGGCTCACCATCCACGGTTGTATCCAGACTTGCACTCAGCGAGTTCCACTGATGCTGGAGGAAGAGGGCAGGACAGAGATTTTCTCTAATTTCCCCCTCTCCCCCCCCCACTGTCAGCTCCCAGAAACACTTCCGACGCTGTTCCAGAAGGTTGCGATTTGCTCTGGAGCAACATTTCAGAGGGTCACCGGAGGTTATAGGGGGAATTGGAGAAAATTCAAAATTGCTGCTCCTCCCCTGTCCTCACTGAGAAGCCTCCATTGGATCCTGGTTCCCTCTGTAAATAGAAGGAGCCCTTCCATCTGCAGAGGGGCAATGCTGGATCCAACCTATGGTAAATTGAGTTAGATGGAAAGCCACTTACCGTTTCGCAGATTACGAAAGCCACTTACCGTTTCGCGGATCTGCTTCGCGGTGGGGGTTGAGGTGCTTTGTCCCTCCCCGCAGAATCTTGCCCGGCTGGCTCTGCTCCACGGGGATTCCGTGGAACCACCAGCCGGCTCCGCCCGCAGCCGGACATCTGGCAGCTGAGCAGCAGGGATGCAAACGGTGGCGGCTGTAGCCGCCGCCGTTTGCGTCCTTGTACTTAACCGTGATAGGCTACGTAAATATTTACGTAGCAAATCATGGCAAAGTAAAAAAAAAGCATACGCAAATGGTGGCGGCTATGGCATCCACCATTTGTGTTCACTATTTTTAGCCGTTCTAGCCTACGTAAATATTTACGTAGGCTAGAATGGCTAAAAATAGCGAATGCAAATGGTGGCCACCATAGCTGCCGCCATTTGTGTATGCTGCGCCCAGCCAGGAGACCAGCCACCCCCGCCCCTGCCACCACTGCCGCCCCTGCCTCCACACCTTCCTCCCCCGCTGCTGCACCTGCCACCCCCGCCGCCCCTTCTGCCACTGCTGCCCCTTCCACCGCCACCGCACCTACCGCCGCTGCACCTTCCGCTGCTGCCACCGCTGCACCTTCTACCACCGCTGCCATGCTGCCGCACCGCCGCCTCCACCGCACCCGAAGCCGCTGCCACATCTACCGCATCCGCCCCAGGTAAGCTTCATCCCGGGGGGTTCCGCGGGGCGGGTGGGGGGACAGGAGGCTGTTCTGCCACGGATTCCGGGTGGAATTCTCTGCTATCTCTAAATGGAAGCCTCTGCTCTTGGAGGCTTCTGAGTATCCAGTGCCCTGCTGGGCAGGAGGGCTGCTGCCAGCAGGGCGGGAGGCGCAAACAATATAGGCTATTCTTGCCTCTTCATCCTCCTGCTTATAGATTTTCTTCCAGATGGGCCCCTGAGTCTGTCTAGAGGAGGTGTGCTGGTGGGGCAGGGCTTGGGCTGGAAATGCCATAGGATTTCTCGTATCCTGGCCAATCCTCTCTCGCCCCCGCCCATGGAATGCCCCCCTTTTGGTCCTCTCTGCGGTCCTCCAAGGCTGTTTGTGCAACCTCGGAAAGCAGCCGGTACGGCTCTTTCCACAGTGGCTGGAAGGGAAAGGGGGGAGGGTGGGGGGAGGGATCAGATTTTGGAGTCCCCCTTCTGAGGTCATAACAATGTCTTCCATCTGGAAGCACCTTGAAAACAATGCAGTGATTACTCAAAGCCAACACAGATTTGTCAAGCACAAGTCCTGCCAGATGAATCTGATCTCATTTTTTGATCAAGTCACCTCCCTTGTGGACCATGGGAATGCTGTAGACATAATATACCTCGACTTCAGCAAAGCTTTAAACAAAGTGCCCCATGATATCCTGATGAGCAAACTAGCTCAAAGTGGGCTAGATGAAACAATGATCCGGTGGATCCACAGTTGGCTACAGAATCGGACTCAAAGAGTGCTTATCAATGGGACCTTCTCAAACTGGGGAGAGGTAACGAGTGGGGTACCACAGGGCTCAGTCCTGGGCCCAGTGCTCTTCAACATTTTCATTAATGACTTGGAGGAGGAGGTGCAGGGAATGCTGATCAAATTTGCAGATGACACAAAATTGGGCAGGATAGCTAATACCTTGGAAGACAGAAACAAAATTCAAAGTGATCTTGATAGGCTGGAGCGCTGGGCAGAAAACAACAGAATGACATTTAATAGGGATAAATGCCAAGTTCTGTACCTAGGAAAAAGTAACCAAAGGCACACTTAAAAGATGGGGAATACGTGGCTCAACAACACTACAAGCGAGAAGGATCTTGGCATTGTTGTCGATCACAAGCTGAATATGAGCCAACAATGTGATGTGGCTGCAAAAAACAGCAAATGCTCTTTTGGGCTGCATTAATAGAAGCATAGCTTCCAAATCCCGGGAAGTACTAGTTCCCCTCTACTCAGCACTGGTTAGGCCTCATCTGGAGTACTGTGTCCAGTTCTGGGCACCACATTTTAAGAAGGATGCAGACAAGCTGGAGAGGGTTCAGAGGAGGGCAACAAAGATGATCAGGGGACTGGAAACAAAGCCCTCTGAAGAGAGACTGAAAGAACTGGGCATGTTTAGCATTGAGAAGAGAAGACTGAGGGGAGATATGATAGCGCTCTTCAAGTACTTGAAAGGTTGTCACAGAGAGGAAGGCCAGGATCTCTTCTGGATCATCCCAGAATGCAGGACATGGAATAATGGGCTCAAGTGACAGGAAGCCAGATTCTGGCTGAACATCAGGACAAACTTCTTGACTGTTAGAGCAATACGACAATTGAACCAATTACCTAGGGAGGTAGTGGGCTCTCCCACACTGGAGGCATTCAAGATGAAGCTGGACAGCCACTTGTCAGGGATGCTCTGACTTGGATTCCTGCATTGAGCAGGGGGTTGGACTCGATGGCCCATTCCAACCCCGCTATTCTATGATTCTATGATTTATGATTCTATGATTCTACAGCTAAAAATCCTATGCTCCATGGGACACTCTCCCAAGACCATAGGATTGCTCTCTTAATCTCTAAAAAACACAGTGAAGGAATGGGAGAAAAGAACTACTTGAACTCCACTATATGAATTAAATACCAGAAGCTACTCAGAGCAAAGCTGAGTGTAAAACTTCAAGTCTGATTACACTGATGATAAACAGTAATTTCACATAGGTGGAGGGTAAGGTACTTCTTTTTAAAAGTAACATGAAATTGGGAACTGGATGATTAAAAAAATGTTAATTGCTAAATGTGCTATGTAACTGAAAATGTGATAACTGCCTTATAATTCCAGTCATTAATGCATTTGAGTGATGTCCTACTTATGAAAAGCTGTGTGCCTTCAACTAGACTAGGTTGGCAGAACACACAGTACCGATTCCTGTCCCCTCCCTCCACCAAGCATTTGTGAGTATCTCCCTTCATTTTAGCCTTGGTTCATATCAAATCATTATTTTTGTCATTATTCATCAGTGCATGGCATCAAAGTTAGCCCATCTACATAAATAAAAAACAGTGCCAACATTCTGCCATAGTGCAGAATGATCCAGAAACAGAACCCAGGCTGGGACAGCCCTAGGAATAGAGATGAGTGAAAATATCATTTGGTTTGGTTTTATGGTATGAACTTACCAGAATAAACAGATCTGATTTCTGCATAAATGGGAAATAACTTGGGAAAGAAAGAAATGGGAAATAAATTTTAAAAATTCAAACATGGGAGAAGGCAAATGTTGGTATATGTTGTTGTGTGTGTTATTTATGTCATTATGTATATGGTTCTTATATTTTATATAATGTATTTTAATAGTTTTTAATTTTTGTGAACCAACCACAGAACTTCGGCTATGGGGAGGTATAGAAATATAATAAATGCAATGAAACAATAGATTCATTCATCCAAGCAATAGGCCTTGAGTGTTTAGTTCTTAAAAATCTGAGTTTGAATCCCCGTGTATTTATTGATTTGATTTGTACCCTGCCTTTCTACAAAAAATGGCACAGAAGGCTGCTTACAATCACTAATAAAACTTGATAAAAACAATAAGCAAATACATTGAAACACAATTAAAAACAACAACAGACTAAAAAATAGCATCCAGCTCAGCAGACCTGCTTACACACCAGTCATGGCAAGATTCACAGGCAGAACAGAAATGCTGAAACCACAGTTGGGAGGGGCAAGAAATCAAAGGTTTTCTGAAAAGAAAGTACTGAAAGCAATGCTTTTTATGCTCTCACATAATTTTAAAGTTGCATCATGAAGAGATCAACAGCAATACCGTGAAAAACAGCCCCTGTGTGTTGCAGTTTCAAAGAATGGTCTATGAGTAGGGGAACCCTTCTGCCACCAAATCTAACACACACACCCCGATCAGCTTGTTCGCCAGGTTTGCAAGTTTCATCAAGAACAAACTGACTTTTCACACGATCAATAAATAACAAAGATCTCTTTTCCTGCAAAGGAGATAGCTCTACGTCTGTCATAAGTGCTTCCAATATAAGGCTTTTCAGCTGTGTATTTCAAAGGAGCACATGATATCAACCCCAAAAGACAGTTGGTGGAACTGAGGCACAGACATAGAGAGTTCTATCCAATGTTAGTCTTACTTAGAGTCTAGTCTAATGGCTCTACTCTAAGTAGGAATAACATTGGATACAACCCAGAGCCTCCTAGGTTACACAATTTGACAATAAGGATGGCACCGTGGTTTATAAATTCACTTCCTAATCTGCTTTTCATCTGAATCTTCTCCCTCTTTTTCTTTTTATCATGAAATCTTATTTTATGTCAAAATAATAAAGGCAACAAAAATAAGAACATAGACACAAATAAATCAAGATAATTAAAGAAACAAAGAAATCCACTAATTATTATTCTTAGTCTATAACCGATACGCTTATGGAACATCTACAGTAGGGGCAATCTACATTACAACTTTAAAATGTTTTCAAACCTGTTTTTAGTGATTACGGCTACCAAATACAGGAATTCTGGGAATTGTAGCTCTAGGAAGAGGGGCTGCTTGGGCAGGGGACAGGGATCTCTAGCAAAGAATTCTCAGTACCCTCATGAAACTGCAGGATCCCTTTAGATAAACCAATTTGAAACCAGTTTAAAGTTGTAATGTAGATTGGCTAAGCTGAACTAAGCAGGAGCTCAATACCTAATAAAAGAGTAAAAATACAATTTATACAGCATATAAAAGGAGTGTGCGCAAGTGTGTGCAATGTTGTATGCATGGGTGTGTGTATCAGTCAGAAAAAATATAGGCAACTGTATTTGGTTGGAATCTGATCGAAAGTTTGACCGGCTTTAAAGAAATGGAAATAAATGGAAACAATTCTTCTTTCTAAAATGGAAGGGTGTTCTTTGAGTCATTCTATATTCTACAGATGTACATCTAACTAGAGTGGGTACCAGTGGGAAACCAGTGTATGTGTTACCAATTGAGAGTCATCTGCCTTTGCTCCATTTTGCACAGAATGTACGCAATAGTATAGTCCAGATCTCAAAGTGGACCATTAAAGGAATGGTTATCAGCAGCATAAGGATCCCATGTCCAGGAAGTATTGCTGTGATTAACTCAGTGAAGAGGAAGAAACACAGGAAGCTACCTTATACCAAGTCCATCTAGGCAATATTGTCTCCTTTGATGGGTAGTGGCAGTCTTAGGCAGAGGTCTTCAATCTGCTACCTTGACCCTTTTAAATCCACTCTACTACTGAGTTATGGACCACAAACAAGGCAGCAATGATCCACTGTACAAATTAATCTAGTCCCTGCTTTTGGTCCATGCACCATCCCATTGAAGAGATATGAGATGTTATCTACCCATAATGGTAGAATAGCCATCTCAGCCCTGGAAGGTGACAAGCCTGAGATAATAACCTCCTTCATTGACTTTTCTCTTTGGAAACTGTCTGCTGAGATCCATCCTTTTGAATCTAGCATGACAGCTGCTTATGGAGGATAATAATGGAAGAGGAAGGCAGATCTCCCACAGTAAGACAATGAACATCCCAGTATTTTATCTGACTGATAACTCCAACTAACTCCAGTGAAGGACATGATCACTGCTACAGAAAGGATGAGTATCACTACTTTAGGATGAAGGGGGACCCAACCCTGTGTAATACTTTCCATTTCATCAGCTGAGTCTCTCTCTCAGCTAGTCAGCAGCAGATCACAAAATATGTGAGAGATAACAGTCAGTCTTGACTGGTTAGTTAGAAGTGGAAAGTGTTCCATTTGCATCATTTCAAATTGTCTGGAGCCAATCAGATGGTAACAGAGGACTGTGATAAAAATCATGATGATGAACAGAAAACAGCACCAAAGTATGAAAGGCAGCGACAGGGAAATAGATGAGTGGAAGGATCAGGTCAGGAGGAAATGGACCACATTTATTGGGGAAGGGTCAGAAAAGGACAGACTGATTTGAGCCAAGCTACAAAGCTGTTGTCAGAGGGATACAAACCTTCAAGATTCATGAATGGTAAAGGTGGGCGGGTCTTTAGGAATTGGAACAGTGCATATAGTATGTAGAAAGAATAGATTTGTGTCTTCTCATGGAACAAAAGTAACAGATTAATTTTTTTAAGATGACCCTGTTCTTCAATTAATGTTCACTCTACTTCTTTTTTTCTCCAATTTCCAGGAGACTGTGGACAAATCTAATTGCTCTTGTGCAAACTACAATGAAATAATTACATCTCTAGTATCGTTTAGCAGGCATTCATTAAAAAGAATATAGAGTTATGGATTTTGAAGCTGAGAAACTGCTATAACACTCCCTTCCCTTCCCCCCCTCTCTCGTGTAGATCTTTATGATTAAAAATGATAAAATACTGAGTGATACCTTCACTCTTTCAATTCATTTTTGCATGTGCAACTAGGCAAGCTAGAAAAAAAGACATGCATCATTTTCTTCACTTTCCAGCTTTCTAAGGACATCAAGATTTCCCTACAAAATCCAGAGACACTGGATTTCATGGCTGTTGCACCAACCGTTTTATGTGGTTTTTTTTCTGTAGTACACAGTAGTGTAGTGGCAATTTCTGAAGTGCAGGGTCCCTTCGTGACAGTCACAACCACACCCCCTCACAGCCACGCCCCTTCCAAGATTGTACAACCTTGTAAAAATATACAGCCTTCAACTGGGATCCAAAAACAGTGCAGCTGAGAGTAAGGCAGTGGTATTTTAATTGGACATCTGAGAAAAAAAATGCAGGGGTGTTGAAATCTTTTTCACCCACCCACTCACTCCAACACAAACATTTTAGGTTTTCAAAATATGATAGTCTATGGAAGCTTCACCATCTCAACTCAGCCCTTATGGACACATCCCTTCTCATTTAAACAGTCCCCTTGCACATTCCCTTAGCACCCCACCATTACCCACTAGCCTTCCCTAAGCTCCTTCATTATATCTCCCACTCCAACAGAAACATCCACACACCCAGCTGGATTGAACTACACACACACACACACACACTCACACAGTGGTGTAGTGGTAAATTTGGAAATGCAGGAGCTCATTGTGACAGTCTCCAAGGGCAGTCCAAAAATTTCAGGCAGCTGTGTCGATTCATATCAACAAACCAGTCCAAGGAGTTTTCATCTCCACCAGGAGCACATCTTTGGTAAAGCGAATAGGTCTTAATTGCCCATTCCAGACCAAATACTTTGTATTCCAACATGGAACAATATAATGTTGCTTGGAAAATTCATTCCCCTCACAGCTACAGTGAGGATCGCAGCTAAGCTCAGAGGGAGCAGGGAATTCAGGGTGGGGTGGGGGTGGCAGATGATATCAGAGTCCCTGCTAATGAAAAAGTGCTGGGGCTGCGTCCCTGTGAGCCCTGCCTCCACTACACCACTGGTAGTACAAAATTGGAAACTTTCCATTCTGTTTCTTCTCACTATGCAGGTGTCCTCTTAATATCTAGATTTCACTTTCCACCGGCAGAACCATCTCCACTGTAGAAGCTGAGATTAATGGGCAAGGCTTGTTGCCAGCTTTCAAAAGTCTTTGGCCTAGCTAGATCTCACTGAGGTGGTAAATCTGTGTCTGTATGACTTCAGGCTCCTGGTGACAGGTCATGTGAGGATATGTTCTTTCCCCCACCTGCCCATGGCACAGAGCCTACACATAGAAAACCAGCATGTCAGAGGTGAGGCTAGGCTATAACTTTCTCATGACACCTAGTCTTCAATGTACAGAATCCTTTGCTTGGCAAAGGACTGTTTCAACATGCTGGCCTTCATCTTCAGACTGAAGTGGCACTGCCCAGGCAAGGGATGGATGAATCTGTGCATTACAGTTTAGCTCAAGTGTCTTCCCCCCCCAATCCATAGTTTATTCCACTGCATAGCAGGATCAATTTATGTCTTTTTATAAAGAAAAATCAGCATGAAAATTTGTATGCATTTCTCCTTATATATGAATTTTTGTGTGCATTTTTGCCTAACATACAAATTTTTGGCAAGCAGTTTTCCCTTTTATTGTGATGAGTCCTTAAATTGCACTCCCCCTAAAGGATCAGGTTCGTAGTTTGGGGGTGCTCTTGGATCCAGAACTGTCACTTGAGGCACAGGTGAACTCAGTGGCACGGAGCACTTTTTATCAGCTTAGGCTGGTATACCAACTACGCCCTTATCTGGACAGAGATAGCCTAGCTACAGTTATCCATGCTCTGATAACTTTTCGTCTGGATTACTGCAACGCGTTATACGTGGGGCTGCCTTTGAAAACGGTCCGGAAACTTCAGCTGGTCCAAAATAGGGCAGCAAGATTGTTAACAGGGACTGGCCTGCGAGCTCATATTACGCCAGTACTTTTCCAGCTGCACTGGCTGCCAGTCCATTTCCGGGCCCGATTCAAAGTGCTGGTGTTAACATTCAAAGCCCTTAACGGCTTGGGGCCAGGTTACCTGAAGGATCGCCTCCTCCCATATGTGCCTGCCCGGACCTTAAGATCATCATCAGTGGCCCTTCTCCGTGAGCCCCTGCCAAAGGAAGTGAGGCGGGTGGCTACTAGGAGGAGGGCTTTTTCTGTTGTGGCACCCCGGCTCTGGAATGAGCTCCCTAGTGAGGTTCGCCTGGCGCCTACATTGTACTCCTTGCGGCGCCAGGTGAAGACCTTTTTATTTTCCCAGGCATTTTAGCTTTTTAAATTTTTATCTTTGCTGTTTTAAATCTGTATTTTAAACTCCTGTACTGCTGCTAGGTTTTATTGTGGTTGTATTGTTATATTGTGGTTTTAATGTTCTATATATTTTAAATTGTTTTATTGTGTGTTGTTTGGTTTTAGTTTTTGTGAACCGCCCAGAGAGCTTCGGCTATTGGGCGGTATAGAAATGAAATGAAATGAAATAAATAAATAAATAAATAAATAAATTGTGCTGTCTACTCAAAATCAGTAAACATTACATTTTGGCCCTGCTCGCTTTGCCTGTCCACCACTGGAATGGAGTCCCCAAGGATCCTTCCAAATTGGAATTTGGCCCTCAGGCTGAAAAATGTTCCTCATCCCTCCTTTAGATAATGCTTTTTGCTATGTTTTTCTCCACTAAGATATGTATTATTGTGTGCGCTTTCCCCTTACATACAACTTTTTTGTTCAGAGATTGAGAAATATGAATACTGAAGGATAACTGTTCTCATTCACATATTCATTCAAGAAGTGCACATTTGATAAATTCATATCAAAACATAAATTGAACAACATTCTCTCCCCCCACACACACACAACCCCAGACATAGCTATACCAATAAAGATCTTGTTCCTTGATGAGAACTAGGTCTTTATTAGCAGCACCTACATGAAGAGTAGGAAAAACAAAGAGGAGTGGTGGTGGGACAGAGTTCCAGGGATCCAGACAGGCCAAGCTGAAAAGCAAGGCCAATATCCAATCGAAAGACAAATGCAAGGCAATCCAGTGAAAGGTTGGGATAGTAGAGAAATACAGGTCAGGGAACTTAAACATTGTTCCAGCACCTACTATCTGGAACCGAAGGCTTTTAAGCTGGAGCCCTGGCCTGGAGCACAGTTGCAGGCCATCAGTGCAACCGGATGAAAGGTCTACTCCTGGGCAGGGGCTTGCTCATGAGTATACCTTTACTTACAAGGAGTCCTCAGGTGGGCACTTCTGCATCTGGCAGCTGATGAAGTCTTGACCTTAGTTTAGATGCCTGCATTCCCTGGGGCTAGGTGGCTGCTTGGCATCTGAGAAGGGGGCTAACTTTGTTGTGAGGGTGAGTGTTGATGGTTGTCTCCACCACAGGCCCAGGATCCCCCTGATTGACCAATGGCCCTAGACACAGGCAGCTTCTCTGTGATGCTTGGCTAAGGGGACTCATTCATTCATTCATTCCATTTATATCCTGCCTTTTTTCCTCTTGCAAGGAACCCAAGGTGGCTTACATAATCCTCCTCCTCTCCGTTTTAGCCTCACAACAGCAACCCTGTGAGGTAGGTTGGGCTGAGAGGCAGTGACTGGCCCAAAGTCACCCAGTGAGCTTCCATGGCCGAGTGGAAACTAGAACCCAGATCTCCTGGCTCCCAGTCCAACACTCTAGCCACTGCACCACACTGGCTCTACACCACTCCCAGTCCAACACTCTAGCCACTGCACCAAACAGGAGTCCTCCAGACATGGGGCATGACAAGTGGTAGAAGATCAGCTGGAGGAAAAATGCAACACTTCTTGAACAATATAACATTTTTGGATATGTCTCACTGTAGGCTAGTACACTGATACTTATATGCCAATCTATCCTCAATTTCACATGCTGGTTTGCCATGTGACATTCAATAATAATAATAATAATAATAATAATAATAATAATAATAATAATAATAAAGTTTTCTTTGTGGATGACAGAATCAGCTACCCTTCTCCACTTGACACTGTGGTATTTTTAAGCATATGGCACTGCAAGTTGCAGTTCTGAAGAAAAGTTGTGAGGAAAATGCCTGTAACTGGGAGTCATCTTGGAATATAATAGTATTTTCTCTCTTCTTTCATAGAGATAAAGAGTTTAGCCACAGGCTTCAGAATATGTTGCGATGTGGAAAAACGGTCTCTTCAGTAATCATCTCCATGCATCCATTAAGGAACCAGCAGTATCCCTTGAAGCTTTTTTAAAGTGTTATTTTTCAAACCAAGAAGGACACAATCCAGTCAAAGTTGAGCGCATTTATGCATATGCTTCACTCTGTTAAATGTGCTGAACTTTTGCTGGATCACAGCTGTGCCATTCCCGTCCCTCAGAGAAACTTTTCAGCTTAAGAAAGTGAGAGAACATTTGGAAAACATCTCGTTTCCCCAGCATGGAGGCTGCCCGTGCCTCATTGTTGCCCCCCCCCCCAACTATGGCCTTGGCTGATTTAATACATGTTGCAGTCTTTCCATTTCTGAAAGCCATGCTCAATTAATGATCTGTTACCAAATCATTCTCCTGGTCTAACATCATGGTTACAAGCCAGATGACGGCATGGAAAATGGGGTGGGTGAGGAAGCAGGCCAGAGCAGCCGGGTAGTCCATGAATAGTTATAGTGTAAACCTACTAGCGTTGGAACACTGACCATTTGTACGAGGATATGAAGGATGTTTGAGCAGGACTTGCTGATCAACTTTGCACAATAAAGGACCTACAGCTGTGATGATGTTGTCATTACTATGTGCATAAATAGGCCTCCCAGACCCTTCTACCCTTGCTGATATCATGGCTTCCTGAGGTGGATAGATGGTGGGCTGTTGGTTTCTTGCTACTTTGATGATGGATCACTGCCCAATACTTTTCTCCTTGCTGGACATGAACACATCCCTGCCTGTTGTCCTCCCACACAGTAGTTCCCATAACATTTTGGGTTCTTCCATTGTGGCAGCATATGTATTCAGGAACCTTGTACTGGGGTGGATGACTTCTCTTGTTTTCCCTGAAAAGAGAAAAAGGCAGGAGATATGCCAACAACCACCTGGTGTATAGGTGGTCTAAAGGGCTCCTTCTGTTTGTGGAAGGCTTATAACCCAGCAGATATTTCCTATTGGCAGAATGAAGGAGGGAGGTGACTTTATGTAAATACTTACGTAGCCTATCACGGCTAACGCAGGGACGCCATTTGCGTCCCTGCGGAGGCTGTGATAGGCTACATAAGTATTTACGCAGCCTATCATGGCAGGGGGGGGAAAACCCAGCGTACGCAAATGGTGGTAGCCGCTGCCATTTGTGTACACTGGGTTTTTTTCCCCCCTGCCATGATAGGCTACATAAGTATTTACGTAGGCTATCACGGCAGGGGGAAAAAAACCCAGTGGACGCAAATGGGGGTAGCCGCTAGGGATGTACGAAAGTGACTTACCTTTCGTGGATTATGTTGATGGTGGGGGGGAGGCGTTCCATCCCCCATTTGAGTACCCTTCCCCTGGAATCCTGGCCAGGGGGGAGACGCTCCGTTCCCTCCGCCCGGAATCCTCCAATGGCTGGCTGTGCTCTGCGGCAGCTCCGCAGAGCAGCCGGCCAGGCCCGGCCCGGCCCGGCCAGGCCAGAGCCGTCCGCAGACGGATTTCTGGCCACGGAGGGCTCTGGGTAAAAAAAACAAAAACAAAAACACAGTGTACACAAATGGCAGCGGCTACGGAAGTCAGAAGCTCTCCACCTGATTGCTCATCATGCTTATTTCTGTTTCATGACTTCTAAAATAAAAGGCATGGCATATTCCTGCTATAACTAATCCTAATAGGATAGAAAAGGGTGTTTCACTGAGCCTTCTACAAAAACTATTAAGTTTGAACAGACTGGCAGGGAAAAAAGCACTCTAAATATAGGAAATTGAGTAGTCCTGTACAACTTCTGACCTACCAAGCCAAGTGGAGGGGCTGTAGCTCAGTGGTAGGGCTCCCGCTTTGTACACAGAAGGTCCCAGTTTCAAATCCCCAGCTCTTCCAGATAGGGCCAGGAAACAATCCAGCCCGAAACCCTGGCGAGCCGCTGCCAGTCAGTGTTGACAATACTGGGCTAGATGGACCAATGGTCTGACCTGGTATAAGGCAGCTTCCTATATTCCTAGGAAATAAAGTTGGTGCTGGAGACTGGAGCTTCACTTTGCAGCATGCCAGCCTCACAGTTGTTGTTTTTACACCAGTTACTGGGGAACATGGGTGGGAGGGTGCTGTTGTGCTCATGCCCTGCTTGTGGGTTCCCAGTCAACAGCTGGTTGGCCACTGTGTGAACAAAATGCTGGACTAGATATGGACCCTTGATCCGATCCAGCAGGGCTCTTCTTATGTTGTTATGTTCGTAAATGAAGCCCAACTGCCTTGTGGCCTGCAACAGACTCGACAACCCCAAGCTTTTTGCAGTTCCATGCAGGCAGCAAAAACAGGAGACCTAGCAAACCCCTGGGAAGCTACTCTTTACATCCTGGGTGGGCTGTGTGGTATTGAAGTGAGTCACAGGTTTTGCAGTGGTCACCCTCTATTTGAAGTTTACCATATTAAAACAAAAACTAGCGTGTCAGGGAGAAGGATCTAGCAAGCCTTCTCCTCCTGTTAGTTTTGAATATGCAGGGAATGGATGGGCAAGCTAACTTGGATTGCCCCCTCCCCTGACCAGCTGGCAGGCAGGGTGCTGTCAAGGGGTTGGGCACCAAGCCTGAAGCCCCATTCCCTCCAGTTATGTCATTGAGGGCTTTTCTACATGAGGCTTTTAACCCACCACTTTACTGAGGCTTCTGCTTCTGGATTCTTTGCAGGATCGATTCCTTTACACGTGTTTTTCCCTGGGGTTTTTCTTTCTCTACTTTTCTATATGTTCCATTACACAACCACTAGGTGGTGTTGTGGTATAGCAGAATTGCAGAAATACACTTGGGTTTCATGCTGACATTCACAAAAATACCAGACTTCCCTTGTTAAGGGGCAAAAAAAATCTATAATGGTTGCAAAGCATGGGAGAGACCCTGGAAGATGATGTAAAGCACCTGCAAATTACCATGGCTGAGGAATCATGAGCGCACAATAAATGCCTCATGTAGAAAGGGTGCCCAGCCCATTTGTTTTCTCCATACAGGGCATGGAGAAAGTGACTTGGTTAGAACTTGCATGAGCCAGCGCTTGCAAGTGCCAAACAAGCTGGGCACCTCTTTCCCACACTGCTCACATCCGAAATGGAGTGCAAGCAGTTTAGGAAAGAAGTTGGGCACCTCCTTCCTGTGTCACTCATGTCCCAGTTGGAGAGCAAGTGGTGTGAGAAAGGACTTGGCTAGGGCTTGCAGGGAGGGGGAATCCCCTCATTATCTCTGATCTCTGATTGGAGATAACAAAGGGATTCACCTTCACACCACTTACCCTCCCATTGGAAAATGGAAATAACATGGAAATTCCTCTCCCCAAGCCAGGGAGAAGGACCAGGGAGGCATGTGGCCTGTGGAGGGTAACCAGCCCTTAGCAGGCCAGATTGGGAAACACTGCAGGCCTGAATAAGCCTGTGGGCCAGAGGATGCTGTCCCCTGATTTAGGTGTTTTTTGTTTTGTTTTTTCACCTGGAGGTGGAGGAGCCATCAACTGATGAGTTCTTGTTGCTAGATGGCGGCTACATACTTCTTTTTTAATTCCATGATGAATCTATCCATTTTAATTAGGAAGTGTATTTTTCTGCTGGTTTTAATGCTGCTGTATTTTTTACTTTTTATTTTAGCATGTTTTATTGTTAACACATTTTAATCTATTTTTATGTGTGCACCTTCAGTTACACTGTCAAAAGTGGGATATAAATAACTAGACACAAACAAACAAACAAACCTGCAGTTCATAGTGGTACCGTTCAAGAACTGATATACTATGTGGCAGTCTGTAGCACAGAATAAGCTATTTCTGGAGCTGCTACAGCATAGTAAGTTTTTAAATGTCTCATAAAAAATGTAAGAAGAGGGTGCTGGACCAAAGGCCTACCTAGTTTAGCATTCTGTTTGCACAGTGGCCAACCAGATACCCATGGCAACCCCACAAGCAGGACATGAGTGGAATAACACCCTCCAGCTACTGGAAGACAGAGGCATACTGCCTCTGATACTGGAGATGATATAGCCACCATGACTAGTAGCCATTGATAGCATTATCATCCATCTCCCAGCTTATCAGAAGTTTGGGCTAGGAACCATCAAATCTGAAAACAAACAAACACTCTTCTGAATAAAGACAGAAAGACGTCAAGGTAATACTTCTCACCAAGCTGATGGACAGAAGAGTACTTGGGCTTCCATCTCTTTGCCTAAAAGATCCAGGTTCTACCCCTGAGAGTGCTGGTATGTTCAGTTGAAAGGCTATACAACTGAAATTAAAGAACTTCTTTAAGTTCTTCTTCTTTCAAAAGAAGCTTGTAAAGCAATGGGAATTGACAAAATATCCAGAGCACAAATGCCAATAGCCAATACAATAAAAAGTCAAAAGCTCCCCCTGCCTTTATGTTAGTGACAGTGTGGCATAGGGTGTCAGAGGAGGTCCTGGGAAACCCTGGTTCCATTCTCCACTCAGCCAGGAAATTTACTAGGTGATATTTGTCCAGTCTCAGCCTAACCTACTTCACAGGATTCTTCTGAGAATAACACATGGGGTGTGGGGTGTGTGTGTGGGTGTTTGTGTGTGCTAGCCTGAGCAACTTGGTGGAAAGGTGGGATAAAAATATAGTAAATAAGTTGTATACTGTAGGCAAAATGTGAATCTAGTGGGCGCATTGTAAAGCAAAAGAGAAATGAATTAGGTAAGTTGATATGGAAAGGTAAAATGGAAAGATCTTGTTACTAAGAGAACAAAATTACAATTGTTGGAAGGTTTTTTTCCCACTGGTCCTCATGGGAGGACAAGCACATTTCCACCAGTCTTCTCAGCATCCCAAAATAGCTTATAATATACCTGGTGAAAATGAGATGGTACCAGGCATGTATACCTTGTGAAAGGTACCTTCTTGCTGTGGGATATAGGACAATATGAACCACATTGGATAAGGGAACTGCTGTATAATCTGCTCCCTCCCTCACTCTGTGTATATTTCAAAGTGAGAGGAACATAGGAAGCTGCCTTATTTATGCCAAGTCAGAGTATTTCTCCATCACCTCTGTTGTACTGGAGCGAATGTCGTACTGCCCTTATGCAAAACTATTGTGTGACCACATCTGGAATGCTATGCACAGTTCTGGTCACCACACCTACAGAAGGATATTGTAGAGTTGGAAAAAGTGTGGAAAAGGGCAATGGAGGGAGCAATCCTATGGCTGCTAGACAGTGGCTAGACGGCCTTACGGTATCTTGTTATCTGGGAACTGACCTCGGAGCCTGCACTCCGAGGCCAGCTCCTGGAGAACTGACCTCCCCGCATTTCCATGCTGCTTCGTAGGCGGCGCGGAACAGCCCTGTCCTCTGCGCTCACAAGAGGAGCACGGAGCGGCCAAAAAGGGGCGGGGCTGGGGGCATTCCAGGGCGGGGAGGGTGGAAATGCCTGTATGACACATCCTATGTGTCGTACAGCAGCCTCCTTCCCTGCTCTGTCCTCCCGCAGCTAGACAGCTGCAATCAGCGGGAATGATCCCCTCCGGTGGGGATGCCTATCTGGATAGGAATGTGTCCTAAGATGAGGGGCTGGAGCAAACCTCCTATGAGGAAAGGTTACAACTTCGGGGACTGTTTAGATTAGAAAAAAAGGCAAATAATGGGAGACGTGATAGAGGTGTACAAAATTATACATGGTGTGTAGATAGTGGATAGGGAGACATTTTTCTCCCTCTGTTGTAATACTAGAACCCAGGGTCATCCTATGAAGCTGATTGGTGGGAGGTTAAGGACAGATTAAAGAAGTACTTTTTCACACAGCATGTAGTTAAACTATGGAATTTGCTACCCCAAGATGCAGTGACAGCCACCAATTTGGATGGCTTTAAAAGTGGATTAGACAAATTCATGGAGGAAAAGGCTATCAATGGCTACTAGTCCTGATGGCTATATGCTACCTACAGTAACAGAGGCAGTATGCCTAGGTACAGCACACCAGTTGCTGGGGAACACAAGAGAGAGGAAACAAAATACACAGGTACAAAATACAATATGCAAATATACAGGTGCTTGTATAGTCTCTTCCTGCAAGCCATGGTGAATAGCAGTGTGTGTGTGTGTGTGTGTGTGTGTGTGAGAGAGAGAGAGAGAGAGAGAGAGAGTGTTAGTGTAGCAGGCCACCCCCTCTTTCCTCATACTGCAGTCCCAATCCAAACCAGGGGCCCTGAGGCTTTTTCTAGGAAAAGAAAAATACACCCAAATGTGGATCTTCCATGTAACGTGTAGCTTGGCCCTGAGATGAAGCTTGTAAAAGCACTATATTATCTTTTATAATTATTACAGGCAGAGAGGAGAAGTGAGGAATTCATTCAGTAAAAGCAAAATGAAACAAGAGGACCAAAGTTTGCGGACTTTTGTCTATGGGGAGAGATGAGGTGACTGTTCCTGAGTGAGTGAGGGAAAAATTCTTTGTCAGCCCCAAATATGGGAATCAATTATCTCAAGCCTCCAAATTTTTTTTCCCTGAGCCCTTTAGCATACGTTCTGACTACCCACCCAAGATCTCCCTCCTGTTGCTGTGACAGTGACACAGGCTTTGCTAGAGCTTTGAACTTTGAGGAATGCCTTTCTAAAAAGAAAAAGAAAACAGAACACCCCACTTTCAAAGTGCTGGTGAATTTTTAAACACATTCTCTCTCTGATGGCCATTGTTTTGTTATTTCTGAGGCCCCATTGAGGCTATGAGGAACAACACTCAGAATGTTACTCCTTCTCACAATGGCAAGGTGGGGTCATTTTACTGTTTCCACAGCTGCAGGGTATTAAATGCTGACTGCACCCAATTCTGTGATCGCTGTACTATGTCTAACTGCACACCCAGTCAAGTGTTAGATCTATTGCTGGCACACAACCTTGCCTTGGCTGTTGGGCTCTGATAAGTAAGTGTTCTCATGCTCTCCAATTATCTGCCTATCAGCTATGAGAGGCTTTCATTGACCATCACTAACCTTCTTTTGCCTTTTTGCTTCCCTCCCCTACAACCCCCTTCCTGGCCTTTCTCCCACATACACCCAAGCAAAGCGTTTGCATACATTTTTCATGTTTAAGGTTTTTTGTTTAATGCTGACATAATTAGCATTGTAACTCTGAGGGAAATGTCCTTCCATGTTTGGGATATGCACACTACTTCTAATAGGCTTTAGCCAATCATAGAGACAGGGAGAAAAGCAGCAACTGAGGCAATGGTTTCAAAACAACAGTATGAACCTGTTACAAGCTCAGAACACGTTTAGCAATATGCCAAGATGATGTATGTGTGTGTATGTATGCATGTATGCATGTATGTATATATTGGTTTTTTGAACTACCCAGAGGGTCTGAAAGCCTTCCTCTTAATTAAAGAGAAAGATTGGTGTCATTAATTTGATTCTCAATTAATTTGTCATTCAGCAAAGCCAATTTATTTTGCTATGAAATGCTGACAAAGGAATGGAAGACACTCAGGTTGCAATGAACTTTCCATCTAGCTCTTCTTAAGCTGTGTGCAATGACTAACAGCCATAAGGGAAATCTTAGTCATTCTTTATTGATGATGTGGAAGCCTAAGTGTGAACTGGACTGTACACAACCACAGCTAGCAGATATCCCAGTGAATTCAAGAGAAGCACATTTCCCAGCCACCACAATTATGGAAACTGTTGGGTAGATTCAGACACCCATTTGCCAAATGCCGACTTAACATGATGTACATTCATTTAATTGGCAGCCTAGTTGTCTGTTAGGCCATCTTATGCATATCTACCCAGATACGCAAGTCCCATGGGACTTGCTCCAAAGTAAGTATGCACAGGAATCGTGGTAAGGAGAAGAGTTGTCCATGTCAAGTACAAATGCAGGGAAAATGTGTGGTAAAAACCAGTAATCTGTATCCATCTGCTGTGGCTGTATCTGTGTATAGCAGTGGAGCAGAAACCCAGGCCCAGGGGCCAAATCCAGTTCACTTTTCTGGCATTTTTTATCTGTTTTGTCTCACACCTAATGGCCAGTTATTTTAAGGGAAAAGGTGTATGTTAAATAAAAGGGGTACACTTTAATAGTGGCAGCAGAAGGGAAGGGAAGGATTACCAGGGGAGAGGGGTAATCCTCCACATTTGGGGATAAGGGTGGGTTTGCCCTAGTGTACAGGCTCCCACCCCAAGACCCAGGTTCTCCACAGGGAGCAAACACAAATGAAAGCTTTATGAAACAATATAGGGGCTGAGTTAATTAATTTAATGTTGTTACTACAGTAAAAGGTGACTTCTTTAAAAAATGGAACACTGTTCTTGCCGCATGTTTTTTAGACCCCAATGTTTTTTAGACCCCATTGTTTTTAGACCCCATGTTTTTAGACCCCATGTTTTTAGACCCCATACTGTTTTTTTTAGTCCATGTCTCCTCTCCTTTCCCTTGACCACCAATTGTTTGGTGGTTTCTCAGCTTTTGTACCTCCCCCCCCCCCTTCTAAAAGGTTGAAATGTCCCTTTAAGGCATCATTACTGGCAGGAAAGGGTTTAAGTTAAAATACACTGGTATTTTGAGTACTATTGGCTCTGCCCCTTTTGCACTGCCCACCACTGGAAGGTGGCCCTCGAGAGCTTCTCTGAAATGGAATTTGGCCCTTGGACTGAAAAAGTTCAGTCTATAGTCTTGTTCTCACTTCTGTTTGAGTGCTGGCACATTTATTGCTAAGAATGGCTATGGGAGCTTGCTTGGACAAGCATCATTCAGTAACAGTGTGGACTGACCCTTGACTGTTATCATGCAGGCCTATATTTTTAACTTAACCCCCTATGCCAAATACATCTCATTACATATATCCATAACAACAGCCATGCACATTGGTATACTTGCACATGCTGGGGTGGGGGTGGGGATCAGAATGCACATTTGGAATACTTGCAAGATGTATTACAAGATATTGCAAGATGTATTACAAGATATTGCAAGATATTGCAAGATGGAATACTTGCAAGAATACTTGCAAGTTGCATGACAACTTGGCCCTGGTCAGACCAACTATTTTTCTATCCAGTATGAGGAAGAAGTGAGCTTCTTTCAAATGGGACATGAATAACAATCAAGGAGAACATGGATACAGATAAACTTCCTATTGCTTTGGGTCATCAATCATACCATTACTTTATATCTGGATTGTGGTGTGGCCTGGGGGAAAGGAAGGATGAATCCCAGGCTCACTTCATAGAAGTCAGGAAAATATTAGTTTGACCAGGATTCTTCTCTGAGTTTAGAAATGGAACAAAAGAGAAAAGAGCTACCAAAACATTAAAAAAATATATAGTTGAATCTACCAATTGCTTGCCTTTTAATCTTTATGTAGGAATTTCTTGGGGAAGATGGGAATGAGTCTTCTGTGTAAGAGGGGGGAAAGGCACGTAAGTGGGAGAAGGAGACAGATGGAGCTTTGTGGCTGGTATTTTTCATAGATTATATGGAGGTGATGTGTTAAGAGATAAAATGCCAAAGATGTAGGCTGGGCCAGAGTTACACAATGGCCTTAAAAGACAAAACCAGAATGTAGAGAAAGTTAACCAGCTTTCACATTTCAGGAAAAAAAGAATTATCAGACTACAAGTTAGAAAGGTGTTTCTTAAGCTCAGGCCTGCATAACCACCAGGTGCTTGCATCAGGGGCAGCAGGCAGCAGAACGACAACAGCAAAACCCCATCGGGTTATCAAGCTCACCTTTGGGCTATCATGGCGCCACTTGTGAGTCACCAGAAATGAGAACATGCATCACTGAAAAAGAGTATAAAAAAGGAAACATTTGCATAAACATGTGCATTTGTTCATTTTTACATATATATGAAAATTTAGAAATAATTATTATAATATAAATAGAAATGCAGCACATCTCACCATGGTGTGGAAGACTGTGATCAGGTGACTTGGGTTCCTTGCTCAGGGGCTCTCTGTTGATGGCCAACAGTTCTTAAGGTTTTTTATCTTTAAACTGGAATTTGACAGGGCAGCCCTTCAAAGAGAAGATGGTGTTAAAATAGACGATAGCCTTCTGGCAGAGTACTGTCTTCTGTAAAAGAGGACACATGGCCACCCTATGGGCTGCCATACATGACTAATGGTCTCTGTGTTCAGCTTGATGAGTCCTAAGTTATATTGCACTACTTAGCCTTGATCAGACAAAGGTCCTTTCCTCTTGGATTAGGAGTACTTCCTACTATTATTTGAGTTACTTTGATCAGTGGTATTTGTTCACATAGCTTTCCCAATAGTGGAGTTACGTTTGTCTACCCATGCAGTCCTTCCTCAAACATCATCAGCAGCCAGCATGATCCCATATCATTTAGTGCAGGGGATTAATAGGGACCCAGGATCACCATGGCACAGCCCAGAACTTTTAAAGTAACAATAAAGTAGGGATGTCAGAGAATTCCGCCATGGATCTCGGTGAGGCCGAATGCCAGTGCATTCGGCACCCTGAAATCCATGGCGGAACGAAGCCCCCCCGGCCCCCCCGCAAAATGGGCCCGGAACGGAGCACCTACCTGCTGCCGTCCATGCTGCATTGCGAATGGTGGCTGTGTCTGCGGCCGCCATTCGCTTCTTCCATATAGCCATTTGCGTCCATATAGCCATTTGCATCCATATAGCCATTTGCCATTTCCATATAGCCATCTGCGTCCCTGCGGAAGCCGTGATAGGCTATGTAAGTATTTACATAGCCTATCACAACAAAACTAAGGGAACACAAATGTCTGTGGCTACGGCGGCGGCATGCCAACAGCCACTCGGTCGAGACCCTGGTGGGTGGCTGGAATGCCGCAATCGCTGGGGCATTAGATCGGGTGGCTCCGAAACGCCCTCTCCCCCTGAACAGGGCTCGGACTGCACCATGGTTCAATCCGTGGTTACGAGCTCTGAAACAGGAGGTTAGACGGCTAGAGCGCTGGTGGCGGAAGTCTCACTCCAAAGACGATCAGACACGGGCTAGAGCTGTATCTTCAGCCTATCACGTGGCGGTGAAGGCAGCAAAAGAGGAATATTATGCTGCCTCCATCGCATCTGCAGAGTGCTGTCCCAGGAGGCTGTTCCAAGTGGTCCGGAGCCTGGTCGGTCCTGTGGCTCCGGAATCACTGGAGCATTCTAAGGCCTCCTGTGAGGCCTTGGCACAGCACTCTGCAGATAAAATTGATCAGATTAGGTGTAGGGATGGCGGAGAATTTCTCCCCGAAACTTCGGGGGGCCGAGCGCCAACGCGTTCGGCCCCCCGAACAAGTTTCGGGGAGAAATCCTCCGCACCCCCCCGCCCCCTGCACCCCCCCCCGGGATGGGACTTACCTTTTGCGAATGTCCCTCCCGGTAGCTGGTCCGGCCGGCGGTTCGGCGGGTGTTCGAGCGAGGCGGGAGCGGCAGCTGGTCTTTCGACCGGCTGCCGCCGCTGCCATTGTAATGAAAGAAAAAAAAAAAACAAACTTCCCCTGATAGGCTACGTGATGATTGACGTAGCCTATCATGGCTAGATTTGCAAAGTCAGCCGTGATAGGCTACGTGAATCGTCACGTAGCCTATCACGGGTGACTTAAAAAAAAAAAAAAAAAGAGTGTATGGATAATGGCGGCCCCCATAGGGAGCCGCCATTCCCGTTCCTTATTTGGTGGCTGTAGTCTACGTAAATGTTTACATAGACTACGGCGAAAATAAGGGCAAAGCTATTTGCGTTGCCCTTATTTTCGCCGTAGTCTACGTAAACATTTACGTAGACTACAGCCACCAAATAAGGAACGGGAATGGCGGCTCCCTATGGGGGCCGCCATTCGCGTACGCGCTTTTTTTTTTTTAAAGTCACCCGTGATAGGCTACGTGACAATTCACGTAGCCTATCAGGGGGCGTTTTTGTTTTTTTTTTACTTCCGCGTTCGCGGCCGGGCGAGGCGAGGCGCCTCCTCCCCGGCCTGAATTTCGGCCGGGCGAGGCGGGAAGCCTCCCCCCCGGCCTGAATTTCGGCCGGGCGAGGCGGGAAGCCTCCCCACCCGGCCTGAACTTCGCGGGGGGAGCAGCGAAGTGCTCCCCCCCACCGCGAACGGCCTTCGAGGACAGGTAAGTGACTTTTGTCCACCCCTAATTAGGTGTGTTACTCTGCACGCTGTGGATACAGTTAGTGAGCAAGAGGCGGCCTGTGGCAAACCGGTTTTGTGGGATTGGTTCCAGCTTCTTCCTCCTGATGAAGTGGATAAGGTGCTTTCATCTGTACGGCCGACCACCTGCTTACTTGATCCTTGTCCATCTTGGCTCATTATGGGCTGCAGAGAGAGACTGGGTGAGGGGATCAGGGCAGTGGTGAACGCCTCCCTTGAGGAGGGAGGGAGTGATGCCATCAGCCCTCAAGGAGGCAGTGATAAGACCACTCTTAAAGAAGCCCTCCTTGGATCCTCTAGTTCTGAACAACTTTCGCCCAGTCTCAAATCTGCCATTTTGGGGCAAGGTGATTGAGCAGGTGGTGGCGGTGCAGTTGAAGGTACACTTGGAAGAAACTGATTATCTAGACCCATTTCAGTCGGGCTTCAGACTTGGGCATGGGACAGAAACGGCCTTGGTCGCCTTGGTAGATGATATGAGGAGGGCTCTGGATAGGGGTGAATGCTCCTTCCTTGTTCTCCTCGACCTCTCAGTGGCTTTTGATACCGTTGACCATGGTATCCTCCTGGACCGCCTGGGGGGGTTGGGCATTGGAGACACCGTATTGCGGTGGTTCCGGTCCTTCCTCTCCGGCAGGTACCAGAGGGTAGCACTGGGAGAGGAGGTTTCGGACCCGTGGCCACTTACTTGTGGGGTGCCACAGGGTTCCATCCTCTCCCCGATGCTATTTAACATCTATGTGAAGCTGCTGGGGGCTATCATCAGGAGGTTTGAGGTGCAGTGTCATCAATATGCGGATGACACACAGCTCTACCTCTCATTCAAATCTTCACCAAGGTTGGCCGTAGAATCCCTGTCCAAATGTCTGGAGACGGTGAGTGGCTGGATGGGGAGGAATAAACTGAAGCTGAACCCTGACAAGACCGAGGTACTTTTGGTGGGAGACAAGAGGAGGCTAGGGGATGTTGACCTGGTGTTGAATGGGGTATGGCTACCCTTGAAAGACCAGGTCCGCAGCCTGGGGGTCATTTTGGACTCCCAGCTGTCCATGGAGGCTCAGGTGTCAGCTGTGAGCTGGACAGTGCTGTATCAACTCCATCTGATACGGCGGCTGCGCCCCTTCCTTCCCGACCATCTGCTCCCATTTGTAGTACATGCCCTGGTCTCCTCTTGTTTAGACTACTGTAATGTGCTCTATGTGGGGTTACCCTTGAAGATGGTTCGGAAGCTGCAGCTGGTACAGAACGCGGCGGCTCGCCTGATTAAAGGCAGCTGCCGGTGAGATCACATCACTCCAGTGCTGAAGGAGTTGCACTGGTTACCTGTTGTTTTCCGGGCCAAATTCAAGGTGTTGGTTTTGACCTTTAAAACCCTATATGGTTCCGGCCCAGCCTATCTTAAGGAGCGCCTCCAGCAGCACCAGACAGGCCGCTTAACAAGATCAGCCTCGGATGACCTTCTCTCTGTCCCATCAGCCAGGACAGCTAGACTGGTGGGGACGAGGGAGAGGGCCTTTTCTGTGGTGGCCCCCACTCTGTGGAACTCCCTCCCTAGGGAACTCAGTCATGCCCCCTCTTTAATGAGCTTCCGTCGTGCATTAAAAACGTGGTTGTTCAGGCAGGCATTTGGGGTGGGTTAGGGTATTTTAGAAAATGTTTTTATTGTAGAATTTTATTGTTTTATACTGTTTTATTGTATGTTGTACATCGCCCAGAGTGGCTGGGTGACCAGCCGGATGGGCGATTAATAAATTTAATAATAATAATAATAATAATAATAATAATAATTTGCGTTCCCTTTTTTTTTTGCAGTGATAGCCTACGTAAATATTTATGTAGGCTATTACAGCAAAAAAAAAAAAAGGGAACGCAAATGGTGTAGTGGCCGCCATTTGCGTTCGCTTTCCCCCCCCCCATAATAGGCTACGTAAATATTTACATAACCTATCATGGCAAAAAAAAGGGAACGCAAATGGCGGCCGCCGTAGCCGCCGCCATTTGCGTTTGCTCTTTGGGGTGTTTTTTTGCCGTGATAGGCTACGTAAATATTTACATAGCCTATCACAGCAAAATACAGGGACACAAATGGCGGCGGCTACGGCAGCTGCCATTTGTGTCCCTGCAGGCTGCCCATTGGCCGGATGTCTGGCTGCGGGCAGCCCCGGCCGGCAGCTCCATGGAAACTCCGTGGAGCGGAGCCAGCCGGAGAGAATTTCAGGGGGAGGGACAGAGAGCCTCCCCCCGACCACAAATGTCACCCTTCGAAAAGGTAAGTGACCTTCGGACATCCCTACAATAAAGAAGACAGCACGCTTGTAGCCTAGTCCTTAGAGAGGGAGTAAAACTGTATCGAATGGCCACTTACTTGCACATCTCCAAAAAAGTGGATATGCATCACCGAAAAAACACAGTGCCAAATTTGCATAAAAATTTGCATATAGAAATTTATCAGTATGGATGTAAATGTAGAAATAATTGTTGTAATTTAAGTAGAAATACAATACTTCTTGCCATAGTGGGAAAGACCACCTAATTGACCTGTGTGCCTTTTCGGTCTCCTGTCCAGGTGTTCACTATTTATGGGAAACTTCAAGAGCAAGGATCTCACTCCTTATGCTTCTTTATCTTTAAACTGGTACTTGGATAGGACAGGACAGCCCATCAAGTAGGCAACACCTTTGAATATAGAGCTGTCATTCAACAGCTCCCCAAAACAAAGGACTGTTCTCTGTAAGGTAGGATATATGGCCACCCTAGCTGTCACGTGACTGAATGCTCTCCCAAACAATACAATAATCCTGCACATAGAAAACTAACACGTAATGGAGAAGGTTAAGGTAGTTTTCTATGTGAAACTAAAATGATTTCATATGTCAGGTCTGGGAAAGACCATGGCCTGGACTGTGGAGAGCTATCAGGAACGCCTTGGTGGCCTCTCTCAGTAGATTCTAATAGCCAACTCAAGACACAGATGAAAGGGAATTCTTTTCAAAGCTTTAATCCCATGATACAGCTTAATGACTCTTTCATATGCTAATCACCAGCGGCTAAAGCAAGGAACAGCAGCGTGGACTACGCTTCAGGCAGGCAGTTGATCCCTGTTTGAAAGAGAGTCACTTGAAGACCCAGAACTTATGGGCTAGGGAGAGATCCTCCCTCTTTCCCTTGGGTCCATGGGAGGCGACCGTTGCTTGAGCACCAAACGGGCACTACGCCTCCTTTCCGCGCCCTCCATTGCTCACCGCTTGTCACTCTTTGCGTCTGCGTCTAAGAAGCCCCCCTCCAGCGCTCTCTCACTGCTAGGGTCACTGTCTCTCCCAAGAATGCTGGCAGGAGGAATCTCTGCCAGCTGCTGTGCCTGTGGGAGATGAGCGAGCTCCTCCCCCTCGGATTGCTGTTCCTCCTCAGAATCAGAACTGCTCTAGGGCTCTCTGGGCTCAATTTCCACCCTGACAAGAGCTGTTGCCAGAGAAAGTAGACAATACTGGAATAATGGTCTAACTCAGTAGAAGGCAGCTTTGTCTATTTCAAGGATGTGATAACTTTACCCTGTTGCTTAGGAACACTGATAGTCACAAGAAATTGAACTTCCCCATTCCTCTGAATATTTATTAACATGTAATCTCTCCTGTATATGTGGCAGAGGAAGCCCCTGGGGGAATTCTGCAGTGTTCCTAAAATTTACAGAATTTAGTTAAGAATAATAGGCCGTACCAAGTGGTAGCAATTGATCGGAAAGGTTATGCTATTGATTTGTGACTGTAGCTGCATTTACTCTGTTCTGAGTTGGGCCAAAAAGTTGGAGGAGGCTGACAGTCCAAGCTGAATATTAGCAACGGGTCAGCAACAAAGACGCCCAAGGATCTAGAAAGTATCAAAGCAAATCTTGTGAAGAAAGGCCAGCTATGCTTAGACTAGGAAAATAAGGGAGCTGTATTTCAAGTGTTTAAAAGGATGCCAGAAAGGATTGTTCATTCATTCCATACAATTTTTCAAGGAAATAATATCAGAGCTTTGCCAATTTTATTAAAATGTTAATGGAGCTGCAGCTGGCCAGCCACTATTGGAAACAGAAAGATGGTCTAGAGATCAATGGCATCCAACCTCAGGTCCCCAGATGTTTTTGGATGACAACTCCCATCATCCCTGACTATTGCCTATGCTGGCTGGAGGTGATGGGGGTTGTAGTCTAACAACTTCTGGGAATCGAAGGTTGGGAACCACTGCTCTAGACGGCTCTTTGTCTGGTTGAACAAGGCAATTCTCATCATAAGATTATATTTTGTATTCAGATGATATAAAAAAGGAAGCAATGGTTGTAAATGAGAGAGTATTAGAGTATCGATATGGTCTCTTTCATTAGATGCTTTCTAACTCTGTGATTCTATGAAGCATTTGGATCATGTACATTTCCCCAGTTCTGGAGAGGCTTGCAGATGTGCACCTGGCCACACACTGGAGTCTGGAGCTTGGAAGAGAGCCCCAAGGAAGCTGGGGCCTCTTCCTCTTCTTGGCTTTCAGCTGAGCCCTGATCCAGGCAGGCACCTACATAAGCTTTCTCCTCCTGCTGGGTGGAATCACATGAAAGGCAGCCTTGTGTGTCTATCTGGGCACTTCACCTTGAAGCTTCCACCTGGCTTGATGTCTTCTCTCAGTTCCCATAGGCCTGGTGTGATGGGGAGGGGGACAGTTTTGAGCCCAGGCAACTGTTGTGGAGACCTCTGGTCCTGCAGCTGGAATAGCTAAAGGCTCTACAAGAATAGCAGATATGCCAGGAACCAGGATTGCTGACAGTGCTGGGATTTTAGCAGGTGGTCCTGCTCACCCTGATCTTCCTCATCTCAAGAGACCCAGGGTCACAGTCACCTTGCATATTCCCAAGCTTGTGATTGCGTTTGAAAAGAAAAATGCACACTTGAAAAATGTGCTTTTTTTCTTTTATATGACACTGTAGTCAATGGGGGGGGGAGTATATACTGGGGGGGTGTTTTTTTAAAAAATGCAGACCCAAATGGGTCCAAATGGGCACTTTCCCCTTTTGGAAAAAAAGAAAAAAATTTCATGGGAATGGAAATGAGGCAAACCGAGTTTTGAGGTGGAAATTGGAGAACCTCGACCACCTCAAGTCTTGCTGAAACTCCCATCCCTACAGCTGACTGAGAACCACTTCATACAAGCATTGGCCCTAATGGAGTCATAGTAACAGCCTAAAATTCCTGTTCATGCAATACAAATAATTGAACCTATTGTGGGATTTCTCAGATTAGCCTGTGGGCCAGTTGGTCATGTCTATCCATCATGATGCACAGGATTCAGCTTTTGGAATACTGCTACAAATGTTGCTTTTTGTTTGTTTGCTGAAAGCACACACAACTGAGGCTAGTTAAAAGTTGACTGCCAACACATATAAAATCTGCAGATGATTTCCCCATTGCTGTCATGAACTAAGTGGTTGCATGAAGAGGTGGATATATAAATAGGATAGACCCATGCCTTTTGTGAAGTAAAAGCTACTAATAAAGTTTGTGCATAACTACTTAGTCTGATTTCCTAGCTAAGTATAAAACATAATCCATTAATATCTGTAAATTGGCAGAGCCCTAACATTATTTCCATGTTAAATCTTTGCCTAATGTACTTTTCTAGTCACATAATCATTAGTGCAGATTAGGCGTTATCCCGTGCCCTCTGCAGGAGCAACATTTGCATACCATTTTGCACATAATCTTAACCCTATTACAAAAGCCTGTTCCAAGTTCTTGTATCTGGAGATTAGTCTAAAATAAAAATGATTGAACCTGTTGTGGGTTTTCTCAAATTAGAATTCTTTGACAACTTTTTGTTTCAAATGTCTCATTGCAGCTTGCAGCTCTCCAGCAGGGGAGAGAAAATGAGTCTGGCCTTTACCATGCTCATGAAATCATTATCCTGTTAGGGGCTGAACTGACAGAAGCAAACTTCTGGCTTCACTCAGAATCAATCACAATGGAAGTTGGCTGGAAGTGGACTTTGAACATTACACCCATTGTTTATTTATTTGAGCTATAACCTAGGATAATTATTTTAGTTTCCACAAAAGGAAGTATCATGTGTAGCAGTTCCCTGAAGAGTAGTTCTCTTATTATGGCTTGCGTACACTCCCTAGACTTACTCCAATATTTTTAAAATGGGAAGAAATGTATTGTCACACATATTAAAAACCCCATTCTCCATCATGCCCCCACACATCTGTCACTCAAATTTGATGGAACTGGAGAACTGGGATATACTGTATGTGTAGGTGGTGGGGGAGTGAAACTGTTCTGTTGTTTTCCTTTTACCTTAGAGTAATTCAAATGTCATGGCTCCAGGGCTTGAACTGAGATTTAAGAGTCTGACTGAGACTGGGGCCTAACCAAGTGAGGTACAATGAACCATGTGTGCTCATCCCGCAGAATCTTATTCAGTCACAGAAGGGAAGTGTGATGTTTAATATTAATGTCTGCAATTGGCAGGCAGTATGAATCTTCTGTACTGGAGCCTCCTTAAATAGCAGGAGGACCCTGGGCTTACTTGATGTTCTTCAAGCAAGACATTCTGAGCCCTTGACCCATGGGCTAAGGCCGTGCACAGAAAGAAAGATCACTTTGGAACCCACTTGTGTGCTTCAGATAGGGGGCTTCTTTGCTTTGGACAAGACATGCCTCACTTTCGATCTAAGGCCGAGCCTTTCTTCGGGTTGTCCAAAGCTTCAGATGACTCCATGTCAACTGTAACGGGGAAAACCACAAATGACTATAACTTTTTATTTTATTTTGGGGAACACAGTTTAGCAGGCTTGGTAGCCAGTTCTTTCTTTTTTTTAAGGAATCTTGCTAAATGCAGACAAATAGTTGCAGGGATTTTTTGCTAGGTGCTTTTAAATTTGTTTTTTTTTTTATGGTGTGTGTGTGTGTGTGTGTGAGGGAGGGTGGGTGGGGGGGAGAGAGAGAGAGAAACTGATCTTGCTGCTTTAGTTTCTCCTCCCAGAAACTGCTGGGGGGGGGGGGACGCACACCAAGAGCTTTTCCCACACTATTGCTTGATGGAGTGGATGACACTTTAATGAGATTTAAAAGTGTAAGCTAATGGAGTTGTGCCGCACATTGTAACACTCTGTGTGTGTGTGTGTGTGTGTGTGACGCATACACAAGACAAACAAAAACAACAAAGAGCACAAACACAGAGTCAGACTGATCCTCTTAAACCCTGTGGGCCAAAACAGACCTTACTTTAAATCTCTGTCTCGAAGCTAAGGTTTTTTTTCTTTTTTACTCTAGACTAGCCACAGGGACCCCAATCAGGATCTTAAAAGCCCCCCACCCCCACCCCTATGCTAGGGTTCCAGTATGGCTTGGGCCCTTTGCATCTACTCTAAACGTAAAATGAAAAACAAAAATGTAGCTGCTATGCTCAGATTTAAGGTAATGTCTGTTTTGGTCTTGAATGGACCACAAATGCAACTAGGGCCAGAATGGGGTGAAGGGAAGTGACTAATAACTAAGTATCACTCAACATATACATATGCACACATACAACAGTGAGATGAAATGAGAATTAGGATACAAGGGACTGGGTTTTAGGAAAGGGTTCATCCAGAGGATGAAGGACTCATCCAAAATGTCATACAAGGAAAACACAACCACCAGCAATTGTACAATTCTTTCAGTGCTGCTGCCCCCAGGAGATTCAACTTTCAAAAGAGCACCAAAAACTGTGGGACAACTTCTGATAGGTTACTTCAATGCCCCTCCTGAAAGAAATGTGGTTGGAGAGCCCTGGTAAAGTCATTCCCTGCTTGCAAACTACAACGGCCAGTCACAAAACTACACCTCTCCCCTCCCCTTCTCTGCCTGATGCTTTCCTTCTATGGAGTGTATGAAGGATGTTCAGAAATGTACCAATTGGTCTGAAGAAAACCTGTAAAAACTGGGGCTGTTCACCACTTCATTCTGAATCCTGAATAATGACGCAAAGCTGGCTGCTTTGGAGGTGTCTTGGCATGATCCGAAGTGGATCAGAATCGAGGTGCCCTGAAGCGAAGTGGCTCATCGATGAGCTGCCTCGGTGCCTTGGAGATTCATACTTCTTCTGATGCCTCTTGTCTTGAGCAGCCCAGTCAGGCTGGCTCCAAATGTATCAACTTGAGAGAGAACTGGGGAGGGAGGAGGAGGAGGAGGAGGAGGAGGGAGCTTTGGCAATTGGCAACTCTAGTTGCCCAATAGGGCTGAATGGAACCCAGCCGTCTCCAATCAATGATAGTGGTGGAGCAGGGGGGGGGAATACTGGAGTGGAGAGATCAGCCTGCATTTGTTCATTGCGAGAAAGAGGGCAGGCTGGTAAGGTGGAGGTTTAGAGATCCTATGTTAGAGATCCTATGTGTACAGCTTTGTGTTTCTTCCTTATTAATTCAACTATTAATTCTTTCTTTCGTTTGTAGATTCTTCATTTTAAAACCGAAACATTTAGTACTGAGTTTGAGTTTCCTCTCTGGTTCTTAGTCTCCCCCACCCCACCTTTCTGTAATAGGTTTTACCTTTCATTCTTCTTGTTTGTTCATTTAAAGAAACAGAAAATTTCACTTTAGTTGCTTTGCCTCATTCTTTAGCTTCCCCTCCACCTCCTCAAAATTCTCTCTCAACCATTAGTTTGCCCTTACTTTCATTCTGGATAGATAGACAGACAGACAGACAGACAGACAGACAGATCTTTCTTATTCTTGGCTCCCCTCCACCAACCCCTTCTCAAATCCTATATTCCTTCCCTTCCCATATTTGATCTCCCCTAAAAAACAGTAGTAGTAGTAGTAGTAGTAGTAGTAGTAATGATAATAATAATACCCCTTTCTCTTCTGTTAGGATTATAGTTAGTCCCCACCCTCCCCTTTGCTTGTAGATACTTCAGTGTTTGCTTTTGTTTTGTGTGTGTGTGTGCGTGTGTGTGTGTGTGCTTGTGCTGTGTAGACAAGCGAACAGTGTGTGGCAAAGCACTACACAGTCCACATTTCAAAAACAGTGGGCAAAGCACTACACACACATTAACAGCTATTATTTAAATAATATAATACTACACTGTGTGACAAAGCCAGCCCGCCCGATATGAGGTAGGGATGCACGAAAGTCACTTACCTTTTCGAAGGGTGACATTCGTGGTGGGGGGGAGGCGCTCCATCTCTCCCCCTGAAATTCTCTCCGGCTGGCTCCGCTCCACAGAGATTGCTGTAGCCGCCACCATTTGCATCCCTGTATTTTGCCGTGATAGGCTGCGTAAATACTTACGTAGCCTATCACGGCTTCCGCAGCGACACAAATGGCATCCCTGTGTTAGCCATGATAGGCTATGTAAGTATTTACGTAGCCTATCACGGCTGCATGGAAGAAGTGAATGGCAGCCGCCGACGTGGCCGCCATTCACAATGCAGTGTGGATGGCAGCAGGTAGGTGCTCCGTTCCGGGCCCATTTCGTGGGGCGGGGGGGTGGGGGGACTTCGTTCTGCCACAGATTTCAGGGGGCCGAATACACTGGCATTCGGCCTCACTGAGATCTGTGGCGGAATTCTCTGACATCCCTAATATAAGGCATCTTCGGGGTCTTGTTGGCAGGGGCAGAAGTGGGCAAGGTTCTGCTGGGACTAGCAGCACTGGTAGGCGAGCTGGCTCTCCCCCAGTCCGTAGAGTGTGTCCTGAATGCAGAGGGAGGTTGCAGTGCCCGGAGGTCCCTGTTGGAGGAGGCTGGTGCAGGCAGCAGCAGTAGCACTGTTGCCAAAGGAGCACCATCTCCTCCTGTAGTGGAAGAGGGGAGCCCGCTGATGGACCTGATGTCAGAGGTGTCTGATGTCCTCAATGTGGTGGAGGGTCAAGAGGAGGAGATCCTCCAGGGTGTGGTGGAGGACGAGCAGCAGGCATAGGCTCAAACTCCACCACCTGATCCTTCTTCCATTGTTCCCCCTGCTCATGTGGTGACCCCCGAGACTCAAGGCAGGCAGTCTCTGTCTCCACAGAAATGTCAGGGCAGCATCGTGTGAGAACACTTCGAGGTGGGAGTGGATCCCAGCACTGCCATCTGTTGCCACTGCAAGGTGTCTTTGAGCAGGAGGAAACAGCCTGTAGTAATGGCGGAGAATTCCGCCACAGACCCCAATGAGGCTGCATTCAAAAGAATCCAGCATCCGGAGTCCCTGGCAGAAAGGATCGCTTACCTCCGCCTCCCTCCGGAATCTTTGTGAGCCGGATCCTCCCTGAGGCGATTCCGTGGACACGTGCAGGCTCCGTATCGCTGAGGAATGACTCCGTACACAAATGGCATAGTGGACACCACTTGCAGCTGTAAAGCCCTTAGTTTAACCTAATTGCAGCCATTTATGGCTGCATTTAGGTTAATCTAAGAACTTTACCGACTCAAGTAGCGTCCACTATGACATTTGCATCCAGAGTCATTCCTCAGCTATACAGAGCCGGTGGGCAGCTCCACAGAATCGCCATGGAGCGGAGCTGTCTCACAAGGATTCTGGGTAGAGGAACGGATTGCTTCCCCCCGCGGGCGGATTCCCAGAGGACCGAAAGGTAGGGAATCTGCCCATCACTACAGCCAGGGCACTACATCACCAGCAGCCTGCTCCTGCATGTGAGGAGGCAGCACCACCACTTTGGTCTTGTTTGGGGAAGAGGCCCCCACGCCCCAGCAGGCAAGCAGCTGGGGCAAGCAGAAAGCTGGTAGTGCTGGAAGTCCTGCAACCTCTCCGTCTCTCACCCTCCAATGTCAGGGTTGCCTCTGAGCATATAGAGTGTCAGAGTAACTCAGATTCTTAGGAAGAGCTACAACATGTGGGGGAGGAACTTTCCCAGGCTTCAGAGGCACAGCTGCATGGAGAGCCACCCCCCAACATCCCTGGGAGTGATAGTGAACAGGGGGAGGCGAGGGAAGAACAACCTGAACTCTTAGATGCAAGATGCAGATGCAGACACAAGCGGGAGATTGCAGAGGCTGAACTTTGGTGCTCTCCCGGATTGGCTCGGCATCAACAGCTGTGCGTAGAGGTGTCATGGGAGAGGGGGAGATCTTCCCCTCCCACTCCTTAAGTTAAGAGAGCTTGCCACCTTTTTCCCAAATGGAGATCAACTTTCTTAATTTCCCTTTGAACTCCTTGAAGGCTGTTTCTTTTGTAGACTGTGAGTCTCTAGCAATTGGCATCTGTATGCCTCATCAGGGTAAATGGAATTAAAGCCTTGGAAATGCAGCCTCTTGTCTGAATGTAGGGATGTACAAAAGTCACTTAACTTTTTGTGGAATTGATTTGCGGGGGGGGAGGCGCTCCGTCTCTCCCCCCAGAATCCTCAATGGGGGGGAGGTGATCCGGTCCTCCCCTCGGAATCCTGCCCAGCTGGCTCCGCTACGCGGTGGCTCTGCGGAGCAGCTAGCCAGGCCCATCCACAGCTGGAGTTCTGGCCACGGACGGGCTGCTGCGGAAGCAAATGGCGGCCGCCATAGCAGCCGCCATTTGCGTCCAGCCAGGCTGCTGTGATAGGCTATGTAAATATTTACGTAGCCTATCACGGCTGGGCAAAAAACAAACAAACAGTGTACGCAAATGGCACCTGCTATGGCGGCCGCCATTTGCTTTGCCTATTTTTCGCCGTTTTAGCTTATGTAAATATTTATGTAGGCTATTACGGCGAAAAAAAGGGGAACGCAAATAACGTAGTGGGCGCTATTTGCGTTCCTTTTTTTTTTGCGCCGCAATAGCCTACATAAATATTTACGTAGACTAAAATGGCAAAAAATAGGGAACACAAATGGCGGCCGCCGTAGCTACTGCCATTTGCGTACGCCGTTTTTTTTTTTTTGGCTTGGTTTGCCATGATAGGCTATGTAAATACTTACGTAGCCTAACATGGCAAAGACCAGGATGCAAATGGCGGCCATGGCAGCTGGTCGAAAGACCAGCCGCCGCCGCCACTGGACCTGCCGTCAAAGCTGCCACAGTCCGGAACATCTGCCCCAGGTAAGCTTTGTCCCGGGGGGAATCCATGGGGGTGGCGGGGAGCAGGCCGTTCCACCACAGATTTCGGGGGCCGAATGCCAGTGCATTCGGCCTCACTGAAATCCGTGGCAGAATTCTCCGCCATCCCTATTGAACGTTGATTTGCTTATTGGGCTCTCAGTTGAGCAAAAAGGGAATCCTGTCACGCAGAGGCTTAGGCAGGCCACCATGGAGGAGATGGGGTGGGGGAAGTATGGGTCCACAATGTGGAGGTTTCCCGCACTTGACCAGATCACCAACTGCATATATAAAGATAAACTGGATAATGATGTGCACTTTGCTACACTCTCAATTCCTTCAGTTCATTTGCATAAATTTTTAAATTTAAAAACTGTCTGAAATTTGGCAGGTGTGGCATGGCTAATTTTTAAAATTAAAATATAAAATAAATATATTCATTTATATTCATTTATATTATTTTCTTAGCACACACACAAAAAAAGCACATTTGCATAAAAACTACTCCAGCCTGTTTTCCCAGGTAATATGTATTCCAAATTCAGACAAAGAGAGCCTGAGGTCATCTACTGTGAAGCTGAATGGAAAAGGGGAGCGGGGTATTGCACTTCAGTGAAACCTACAGCAGAGATTATGGATATTGACCTCTTTGTAATCACTGTTTAAAGACCTAACTTATCTGATTATCCCTTTCTAACCTTTGGTTTGAGTTTCTGAGAACAGCATGTTTTACCTGTGCATGGCACACTAGCCAAACTGTCTGAAATTTGGTAGGTGGGATCCCCTCCATGAGGGCTGAGAGGTCTCCAAATTTCATGCAGTTCTGTGGAAACAGTGACAAGTTATAGCTCTTTGCTTTGAGAGTTTTTGTTAAAAAAAAATCAAATTTCAAATTTCTGAAGTTTGACAAGTCAAATTCCCTCCATGGGGGCGGACAGATGTCCAAATTCCATGCATTTATGATAAAAAATGAAAATGTTATGGCTGATTCTATTTTCCAATGCAAGTCAATGGGAAAAAGTCATATCAGAATGATTTGGATATCCGAATCTCGCTTTGGATCCAAAGCAAAGCGGATGGGGTATGAATTGGTCCAAAGTGAAGCAGAGATGCTTTGGAAGGTCCAAAGCAGCATCTGAAGCAAAGTTAGGGGAGGGGGATCCATGCACAGCCCTAGTAAAAATACTAAAAACATCCTTTTGAAATGTCAAAGTAGGTCCAAAACTTTTGTAGTAACCTACTACACTTCAGACTGCTTCATACGAGACCCATTTTACTTCAAAAGAGGTCTGAATATCTCCAAAGTGGCCTGCTTCAGTTCAGAATTTGGGTTTTGTCCAAAACAGATGCATACCCTTATCCTGAGCTACAAGATCTAAATTGCAACGGATAGACATGACCTGGCCCTGATAACTAAGCTGGTATGATCTGGAAAAGGCCAAATAGCTTCTGACCATACACAAAAACATCTGGCTTGTCCTGGTATATTAGATGGCCTGGTGTTGCTGGTTTTGAAACTCTCTGAATGGGGGTTCACATGAACCCCACCACACAATTAGTTATTTAGAATCCACATGCAGATGGGTTCTTGGGGCTGCAGGAGGTAGCCTTGGCCACTTCCAGAACTGTGTACCATCTCCACCTCCCCTGAGGAAGTCTCTTGGATATTCATGAGAAAAAAGTTCTCCGTGCTAGGGATGTCAGAGAATTCCGCCACGGATCTTGCCCCCCCCGCCACCCCGCAGCTTGCCACCCCCCGCCACCCCGCAGATCCCCCCTGGGATGAGACTTACCTGGGGTGGATGTTCCGGGCGGCAGCGGCTCCGACGGCGGCTATGGTGGCCGCGGCTAAGGCGGTTGGTCGTCAGACCGGCTGCCGCCGCCATTTGCAGTCTCAGCCTGGCGTTTTTTTTTTTTTTTTACAGAGACATGATAGGCTACGTAAAGACTTATGTAGCTTATCACATTCCGGTTTAAAAAAAAAAAAAGCATACGCAAATGGCGGCAGCTACGGCCGCCGCCATTTGCATTAGTTATTTTTCGCGGTCTTAGTCTACATAAATATTTACGTAGACTATTATGGCGAAAATAAAGGGGAACGCAAATAGCGTAGTGGGTGCTATTTGCATCCCTTTTTGATTTGCCGTTTTAGCCTACGTAAATATTTACGTAGGCTAAAATGGCGAATTAAAAAGAGACTCAAATAGCGCCCACTACACTATTTGCGTTCTCCTTTATTTTCGCTGTAATAGTCTACGTAAATATTTATGTAGACTAAGACGGCGAAAAATAAGGAACGCAAATGGCAGCAGCTGTAGCTGCTGCCATTTGCGTACGCCGTTTTTTTTTTTACCCAGCAGACACCGCGGCTGGAAATCCGGCTGCGGACGGCCCTGGCCTGGCTGGCTGCTCTGCGGAGCCGCCGCGGAGCACAGCCGACCGTCGAGGATTCTCGTACTTCCCTACTCTGTGCATACAGATGTCCATGCAGAGACTACTTTACATTCAAGTATGTAAAAGAAGGAAAACATAGCATGGGTCCCAAGTACAACCAAGGCTATGTAAACTTAGGGGGAAATAAATTAAGGCTGTAGTCCGAAACTCTTACTAGGGAGCATGCTGCATTTGATACGGGGGATTGACTTTATTTATTTATTTATTTATTTATTCATTCATTTCATTTCTATACCGCCCAATAGCTGAAGCTCTCTGCAACCCTTTTATTTTGTTTCCTTGGAAGTAAGTGAGGTTTCTTCTTCTAGAAATAGCTGTACTGCTGCAAACAATCAGATAGAACAAGCAAAAAACATTCTACCCAAGAGTAGGGATGTCAGAGAATTCTGCCTGAATTTTAAATGGGATTGAATTCTGACAAATCCAGTCTGCAGAATCCTCCATGGAACAGGGCAGCCCGGTCGACCCGGAGTGGAGCTCACGCAGACCCTTTTTGTTTTGTCCTCCGAATGGAGGATTTTATGAAAATAATTACGAAAAGAAATCCATAAATTAGAAATGGAGGAAGAAGAACCTGAATGGTTTTACCCTTTTTACCAGGCATTTTCCCTGTGACCCGAGGCTTTCTTTCACTGGGGCTGAGTCTTGAAGTCCATGGAAATCCTCCATCTTTTCTCTTTATTGTCTGTGGAGGTGAGGTGAGGTCATGTCCGGTGAGGTCAGATGAGGTGAGGTCAGAACAGGTCTGGTGAGGTCAGGTGAGGTGAGGTCAGGACAGGTCTGGTGAGGTCAGGTGACCGGAAGTTACATGGGGAATCCCCACAAAGGGCTTTACCCTTTTTACAAAAATAAATAGGCTTACAGAGACCGATGGCAGGCGTGCAAAAAGGATTTTTTGGTGGTACTTGAGGAATTATTTCTGTAAGTTCGGGGAGCTGAAAAAAAATGGGGGAATTCGGGCATGCGGACGGCAGAACGGGGTGGCCTTCGGCTATGTGGAATCTTTGTGGAGCGGAGCTGCTCCATGAGGATTCTGGGGGGTGGAACGGATCGCCTCCCCCTCCCACGGATTCCCCACCAGAACGGACAGTGGGGAATCCATACATCCCTACCTGTGAGAAGTAGCCATGGGGTGACAGACATTGGAAGGTTATTATGTGGATGTTATGTTTGTAATAAAGAACTTCTGCTTGAGCATTTTGTTGTACTTTAGTGCTTCTTCAAGACATACAATGATCACATGTTATGGTGGGGGGTGGGAGGTAGCAGACTCTATCCCACCATACAAATGTTTGTTCACACATCTGCACTGTATTTTATGTGGATATCTACCTTTCAATTTAATCAGGATTAGCCCTGCAGTGCACATTGTGGGAAGAGGTAGCTACATATGTACAGGTGTATGCACATAAATACAACACAGATGTACAAATAAACATGTGTAGAGGCTGCTGTTGCAATGCCACTTTTTGGCCAGGACCATGTGGATACCCCCCCCACACACACACATGAGAAGATAGCATGGCACGGTGGTAGCTGAAGTGATTCAGTCTATGAAAAGCTTTACTACTTTATTCTGATGGATGGATAAACTGGGTCACTGTGCACCATATAGCTGAAAATGAGGGACACAAACATTTTTGGTCCAGAAGGTGATATCCTCTCATGTAGGTACCTTTTGTATGGCAAATGTGGTATTTATCCCCCCTTTGTGGTTTAGCATCTTGTAACAACCAATGGGAACTCTTTGAATTCCATATTCTCTATGTTCTTGCTTAGTGGTTTTAGGTACCTGGATAGGGTTAAAAAACTCTCTTTGCTCTTTGCTTCTAGGAAGCAGAGGTTGGAGGGATATTTCTTAGTCACACTGCAATTGCCTTATTTATTAACCAATTTGTTGAAAACATATTCAAATAGAATACAATGCTGATGGTAATTGAGATATATGCAAGATTTTTAGGGAGCTATTTTGTTCTCGCCTTTAAACTGTATCATGCATCAAAAAGCATTCCCCATGGGTTACACAAGAACTAACAAGCATATCTGCGATTTTATTGATTGCACCTCCAGCAGTGCCACACATTTTTATTTGCCTTCCTGGCTCATATATATAATCTGCAGACATATACATAAACACAACTTTGCTGTCAACTTGCCTAACCTAGGATGCAAAAGCCTGTCACTTCAGTTCATTAAGTTCACATCTATCTGGCAGAGCTGAGATTGGAATTTGCAATCAGTGAATACAAGGATGGGGCTGCAACATAAGAACATGGTAAGTCAATGCATCAGTTGTTTCTTTCAGTTATTGTTTTTACATCAATGGACTTACTTCAGTAAAAATTGTGGTGTGCCAGATTTCAAATTTTTAGACACATATTGTGTCTGTTCTTCAGTGTTCATATTATGCCACACTTTAGGTCAAAGTAGGGATGGCAGAGAATTCCGCCACGGATCTCGGTGAGGCCGAATGCCAGTGCATTCGGCCCCCCGAACTCTGTGTCGGAATGGCCTGAAACCCCCCCACCCCCCACGGATCCCCCCCGGGATAAGACTTACCTGGGGTGGATCTTCTGGGCGGCAGTGGCTCCGGCGGCGGCTCCGGCAGCGGCTTCGGCAGCAGCGGCTGCGGCGGCTGGTCTTCCGACTGGCCGCCGCCATTTCCAGTGTTAAAAAAGAAAAAAAGATGTGATAGGCTACATAAAGATTTACGTAGCCTATCATGGTTAGTTTAAAAACAACAACAACAATGTGATAGGCTATGTAAATCTTTATGTAGCCTATCACGTCTGACTTAAAACAAAAAACAAAATGCACGTACACAAATGGCGGCGGCTACGGCCACCGCCATTTGCATTCCTTATTTTGGCCCGTCTTAGTCTATGTAAATATTTACGTAGACTAAGACGGCAAAAATAAGGGGGAACGCAAATAGCATCCGCTACGCTATTTGCGTTCCCCTTATTTTCGCCATCTTAGTCTGTGTAAATATTTACGTAGACTAAGATGGGCCAAAACAAGGAACGCAAATGGCAGCGGCCATAGCCGCCGCCATTTGCGTACATGCATTGTTTTTTTTTTTAAAGTCAGACGTGATAGGCTACGTAAAGATTTACGTAGCCTATCACGGCTGACTACAGGGACGCAAACGGCGGTGGCTACGGCTGCCGCCATTTGTGTCCCTGCTAGCCAGTGGCCGGGTGTCTGGCTGCTGGTGGAGCTGGCCGGCGGCTCCACGGAATCTTCGCGGAGCGGAGCCGGCTGACCAGGATTCTGTGGGGGAGGCACGGAGCACCTCCCCCCCTAGCGAGGATTCTGGGGGGAGGGACGGAGCGCCTCCCCCCCCAGCGGAACCCGGCGGAGACAGGTAAGGGCAATTTCGTACATCCCTAGGTCAAAGTCAAAGCCACTATATTATTATTATTATTGTTGTTGTTGTTGTTGTTATTATTATTAATTTCTATACCACCCCATAGCCAAAGCTCTCTGGGCAGTTTACAGAAGTTAGTAGATGTCAGGGATGAGTCCAAGCCCCTTGAGATGTCTGACAGCTCCAATTCTGAATCAGAGTTGAAACAGCCAGATTAGAGATGGTGGAAGGGACCTTCCCTAGATCCCCAAGATGTTGGGAAAGATTCTTCCAAAGGCCTTGACAAACAGATGGCCCAGGCTGAGTTGCTGCCCCCTCCCTCCACTGTCAAACTCAAGTTTCCAAGGAAGAGAAGGAGGAAGAGGGATGTGACTTGAGAGATGCTAGGACATATCTCAAAGCAAAGTAGAAAAAGTTAGGGTTTAGATGATCCCCCAAGATAGCTACTCTTAGAAGCCAACATAGGAGGGAGTCACCCTAAGGGAGGGGCATCACTGTGGAGTCAGTTTGGCCATTAGGTTAATGGGTAAACTGTTGGCAACTTCACTACCCTCCAGTTTTTCTCATCTGCCTAGAGATCTCAGATTAGTTGTTTAGGGCCTGAGGCAGTCTGAGAGCTTCCTTGAAGCTGCATTTGTAGAAAGGCTAGTTTCTAGCAAAATAACGTCATATTAGCCTGAAGCTTTGTCTCTTTGTGGTGTTGATTGCAAAGGAGAAGGATGATCCAATCCTGGCAGCAAGTTACATTGACTTTAGTAATACTTATTCATGAGTCTGACTAACATCTGGGTCTCAGTCTGCAGACATACACTTGCTAAGGAGTAGGGATGTATGGATTTTGTAAAATCCATTCCATCTGCATTTTGCAGATTGTCATGTGCCTTTTGTTCCATCGTCTGCTCATTGGTGAAATTCGATTTCCCCCCATTTTTTGGATTTGTGCAAATTTGCCCTTGCAAAATGTGTGAATCCCCCCAAATGCGCGAATCTCCCCATGCGCACTTCCCCCCAAAATGCACATTTCCAGGCTTTAGGCTATGTGGGAAATGCACATTTTTGGCCAGTGTTTTTTTTTTTATTTTGCACATTTTTTCTAGAACTAAATTTGTGTAAAAGTCTGGAAAGTAAAAAGAACTAAAAACTCTGCAAGTCTTGTCCTCTGTGGAATCTACAGGTCAAATTCATAGAAATCCAAATTAATTTGATTCTATTGTGGCTTTTTCCGACATCCCTACTAAGGAGTAAACACAACTGAATACATTGGACCCTACTTGCCAAGTAAACATGCGTAAGATTACACTGTTAATTTGTTACTGGGAATTAACCCAATTAAATTCTACAGAAGTTACTTCCAAGAAATGGGCAGGGTCTATCCAAAGTTTATTACTTCCAAGTACCATCTGGTTTTAACTTTTTCTGAACCATTGTATTTATTTCCTTATTTAAATAAGGGGTGGGAAACCTCCAGGCATCCATGGGTCAGCCCCCCACAGAACCCACTGCTGTGCCATCGAATTTGCTGCTGGTGTGGTGGTGGTGGTGATGGGACCCCCCATTTCCCCTTTAAAACAAGGCATGCAGGGAACACCTGCTTTGTGTTAAAGCAAAATTGTTTTCCTTGGATGCTTCCAGGTGTGCAGTTTTGCTTTAAAACAAGGCATATGCTCCCCCTACACCTTATTTTAAAGGGAAAGGTGCGTGCATGTGCGCGCACACGTGCACGCATGTATGTGTGTGAGCGTCCTGCCTCTGAATTTCTGCAGGAAATTCTCATGTGGCTCAGCTCTGACTTAAATCTTTCTGTCTTATCTCTCTGTCAATAACTCTTGGGGTGGCTAAACAACAAGCACATTAAAAGCACAAAAAGAAAATAAAACAACAAATTACTAAAACACAGTAATTTGAGTGGGTTTAGGATCAAGATGATCGACCAGTATTCCCTTTAAAAATCAACTATCACATTAGGACATAAATAAGTTTATCGTGGATAGGTAATACATTAAACAGAGCTGACACTATTCATGAAGTGGCAACAGAAGTCCCAGGTAGATTTCAAAATAAATAAATTTCAAAATAAATTGGGTAATATTTTCTTACCCAAATAAATCCTTACCATTCTACCATAAAGCCCTGTCCTCTTTTGTCACATTTTTCCTGTTCCCTCACTTATGTCCCTTCTGTGCAAGGAAATGTATTTAGGTCTGATGTGTGAAATTAGAAGCCTTCTACAGAGGCCCAAGTCTCTCCTGTGTTCCATAGAATATATGGCAAATTGTTGTCATTATCTAATGTTAAATTACAGTAGCGCTAGTAAAAATTGGTAGATAAGTGATTTATGTTTCTGTACTATGAGTACAACTCTTGTAAAAAGAAGGGTCTTTTTGCAAGAACATTTTGGGACTATAAACGTAGGACTAAGAACTTTGTTGTTGTTGTTCAGTCGTTAAGTTGTGTCTGACTCTTTGTGACCCCGTGGTAGGGGTGCACGAAAGTCACTTACCTGGTCTAGCAGCTTGCTTCGTGGTGGGGGGGAGGCGCTTCGCTGCTCCCCCCGAAATTCAGGCTGGGGAGGAGGTGCCTCACCTTGCCCGGCCGCGAAATAAAAAGTAAAAAAAAAACAACGCCCCCGTGATAGGCTACGTGACGATTTACGTAGCCTATCATGGCTAGATCTGCAAAGTCAGCCATGATAGGCTACGTTAATTGTCACGTAGCCTATCACGGGTGACTTAAAAAAAAAGCGCGTACGCAAATGGCGGCCCCCATAGGGAGCTGCCATTCGCGTTCCTTATTTGGTCGCTGTAGTCTACGTAAATCTTTACGTAGACTATGGCGACCAAATAAGGAACGCGATTGACGGCTCCCTATGGGGGCCGCCATTAGCCGTACGTGCTTTTTTATTTTTTTTTTTAAGTCACCCGTGATAGGCTACGTGACGATTTACGTAGCCTATCACGGCTGACTTTGCAAATCTAGCCATGATAGGCTACGTTAATCGTCACGTAGCCTATCACAGGGGCGTTTTTTTTTTAACTTTTCTTGGAATGGCGGCGGCGGCAGCCGGTCGAAAGACCGGCTGCCGCCCCCGCCCCTGACGAAGACCTGCCGAACCGCTGCCAGGACCCGCCGCCGGGAGGGACATTCGGGAAAGGTAAGTCCCATCCTGGGGGGGGGGGTGCGGGGGGGAGGAGAATTTCTCCCCGAAACTACTTCGGGGGGCCGAATACGTTGGCACTCGGCCCCCCGAAGTTTTGGGGAGAAATTCTCCCCCATCCCTACCCTGTGGACGATAGCACGCCAGGCCTTCTTGTCCTGCGCTCTCTCCCACAGTGTGCTCAAGTTCATTTCATTGCATCGGTGATGCTATCTAGCCATCTCATCCTCTGCCTTCCCCTTCTCTTGCCTTCAATCTCTCCCAGCATCAGGGTCTTTTCCAGGGAGTTTTCTCTTCGCATTAGGTGGCCAAAATATTTGATCTACAGTTTCAGTATCTGTCCTTCCAATGAGCACTCAGGGTTGATTTCCTTTAGGATGGACTGATTTGTAGGACTCATAAGAGTCTTCTCCAGCACCACAGTTCAAAAGCATCAATTCTTTGGCGCTCAGCCTTCCTTATAGTCCAGCTCTCACAGCCATACGTTACTACTGGGAAAACCATAGCTTTGATTATATGAACCTTTGTTGGCAAGGTGATGTCTCTGCTTCTTACTATGCTGTCTAGGTTTGCCATAGCTTTCCTCCCAAGGAGCAAGCGTCTTTTAATTTCATGGCTACAGTCACCGTCTGCAGTGATCTTGGAGCCCAAGAAAATAAAATCTGTCACTGCTTCCATTTCTTCCCCTTCTATATGCCAGGAAATGATGGGGCCAGATGCCATGATCTTCGTTTTTTTAATGTTGAGTTTCAAACCAGCTTTTGCACTCTCCACTTTCACCCTCCACAAGAGCCTCTTTAGATCCTCTTCACTTTCTGCCATCAGGGTGGTATCTGAGGTTGTTGATAATTCTTCTGGCAATCTTAATTCTGACCTGTGATTCATCCAACCCAGCATTTCTCATGATGTACTCTGCATATAAGTTAAATAAGCAGGGCGACAATATGCACCCTTGTCGTACTCCTTTCCCAATTTTGAAGCAATCGGTTGTTCATGTCTGGTTCTTACTGTTGCTTCTTGACCCTCGTACAGGTTTCTCAGGAGACAGGTAAGGTGGTCTGGTACTCCCATCTCTTTAAGAATTTGCCACAGTTTGTTGTGATCCACACAATCAAAGACTTTAGCGTAGTTAATGAAGCAGAAATAGCTGGAATACTGTCATCTCCAAATAAATTTGTTGTTAGTAATGCTTCCTAAGGCCCACTTGACTTCACTCTCTAGGACGTCCGGCTCAAGTTCAGTGACTGCACTATCATGGCTATCAGGGACATTCAGATCTTCCCTGTATAGTTCTTCTGTGTATTCTTTCCACCTCTTCTTAATCTCATCTGCTTCTGTTAGGTCCCTGCCTTCTTTGTCCTTTATCATGCCCATCTTTGCACAAAATGTTCCCTTGAGATCTCCGATTTTCTTGAAAAGATCTCTAGTCTTTCCCATTCTATTGTTTTCCTCGATTTCCTTGCATTGTTCATTTAAGAAGGCCTTCTTGTCTCTCCTTGCTATTCTCTGGAAATCTGCATTCTGTTGGATATGTCTTCCCCTTTCTCACTTGCTTTTCGCTTCCCTTCTTTCCTCAGATACTTGTAAACCTCCTCAGACAGCCACTTTGCTTTCTTGCATTTCTTTTTCTTTGGGATGGATTTAGTTGCTGCCTCCTGAACAATGTTACGGACCTCCGTCCATCCATAGTTGCTCAGGCACTCTGTCTATCAGGTCTAATCCCTTAAATCTATTCCTCACCTCCACTGTATATTTATAAGGGATATGATTGAGGTCATACCTGAATGGTTAAGTGCTTTTCCGTACGTTCTTCAGTTTAAGCTGAAATTTTGCAAGAAGCAGCTCATGATCTGAGCCACAGTCAGCTCCATGTCTTGTTTTTACTGACTGTATAGAGCTTTTCCATCTTCGTCTGCAAAGGACATAATCAATCTGATTTTGATATTGACCATCTGGTGATGTCCTTGTGTAGAGTCGCCTCTTGTGCTGGTGGAAAAGAGTGTTTGCTATGATCAGCATGTTCTCTTGGCAAAACTCTATTAGCCTTTGTCCTGCTTCGTTTTGTACACCATGGCCATGCTTGCCTGTTATCCCAGTGATTTCTTGACTTCCTACTTTACCATTCCAATCCCCTATGATGAAGAGGACATCTTTTTTTGGTGTTAATTCTAGAAGGTGTTGTAGGTCTTCATAGAACTGATCAACCTCAGCTTCTTCGGCCTCAGTGGTTGGGGCATAGACTTGAATTACTGTGATGTTGAATGGTTTGCCTTGGATTCGTACTGAGATCATTCTATCGTTTTTAAGATTGCACCCCAGTACTGCTTTTCCCACCCTTTTGTTGACTATGAGTGCTACTCCATTTCTTCTATGGGATTCTTGCCCACAGTAGTAGATATAACTGTCACCTGAATTACATTCGCCTGTGCTTGTCCATTTTAGTTCGCTGATTCCCTAGATTTCGATGTTCAATCTTGCCTTCTCATGTCTGACCACCTCCAGCTTACCTTGATTCACTGACCTTACATTCCAGGTTCCTAAACAATATTGTTCTTTACAGCATCGGACTTTCTTTTCACCACCAGACACATCCACAGCTGAGTGTCCTTTCGGCTTTGGCCCAGCCGCTTCACTCTTTCTGGCACTCCTTGGAAATTCCCTCTGCTCTTCCCCAGTAGTATATTGGACACCTTCCGACCTGAGGGGCTCATCTTCCGGCGTCATATCCTTTAGCCTTGTAATACGTTCCATGGGGTTTTCTTGGCAAGAATACTGGAGTGGGTTGCCATTTCCTTCTGCAGTGGACCACATTTTGTCAGACCTCTCTGCCATGACTTGTCTATCTTGGGTGGCCCTGCATGGCATAGCTTATCTGCTTATGGCTTCACTGAGTTATGCAAGCCCCTTCACCACAACAAGGCAGTGATCCATGAACGGGCTAAGTAGGGATGTCAGAGAATTTCGCCACGAAACTCAGGGAGGCCGAATGCCAGCGCATTCGGCCCCCCAAAATCGGTGGCGAAATGGTCTGCCCCCCCACGCCCCTGGGATGGGACTTACCTTGGGAGAATCTCCCTGGCAGCGGCGGCTGCAGCGGTGGTTCGGCGGTGGTTCGGCGGCAGCAGCTGAAGCGGCCGGTCTTCCGGTCTGCCGCCGCCGCCATTTCCAGTAAAAAAAACAAAAAAACAAAAAAACGTGATAGGATACGTAAAGATTTACGTAGCCTATCACGGCTAGATTTTTTAAAAATACCATGATAGGCTACGTAAATGTTTACGTAGCCTATCACGGCTGAGTAAAAAAACAAAAAACAACCCGCGCGTACGCAAATGGCGGTGCCCATGGGCGCCACCATTTGCGTTCCTTATTTTGGCACGTCTAGTCTATGTAAACATTTACGTAGACTAAGGCGAAATAAGGGGAACACCAATAGCGTAGCGTCTACGCTATTTGCGTTCCCCTTATTTTCGCCGTGTTCTAAGTAAATGTTTATGTAGACTAGACGTGCCAAAATAAGGAACGCAAATGGCGGCGCCCATGGGCGCCACCATTTGCGTACGCGTGGGTTGTTTTTTGTTTTTTTACTCAGCTGTGATAGGCTATGTAAACATTTACGTAGCCTATCATGGCTGACTGCAGGGACGCAAACGGCGTCGGCTATGGCCGCCGCCATTTGCAGACCTGGCCAGCCAGGATTTGCGGCGGGAGGGACGGGGCGCCTCCCCCCCGGCCAGAATTTCAGGGGGGAGGGATGGGGCACCTCCCCCCCAGCCAGAATTTCAGGGGGAGGGACGGAGCGCCTCCCCCGCCACGAATCAAATTTCGTAAAAGGTAAGTGACTTTCGTACATCCCTAGGGTTAAGAACTTTAGGCATTAGCTACCTAATCTATGTTAGTAACTGAAATTATGACTACACTGTTCTGTGTAGTTCTGTGAAGTTATCACTAAAGAACAAAGGAGAGCTAGATGGGGAGGGGGAGAGGTTACAAAATGCCATTGTTGGAAACCTCCAGGAAATTACATAGGTACGTGCACATACGTGCAAGATTCGGCCTCAGAAAAAGAGATTGGAAAATGTGGTAATTAGTCCCATTTCACCACTATAATTATGTGATTCTTCCAGGGCAAGAGTGGGTAGAAGGATTGAGATGTATTGGTGACTTGCAGTAGATCAGCAAAGATTTCTGACTCCCAATTGTTTAATAACAGAACAACTCCCCTCCCCACCTACACACAATTATATTGCTGGAATGAAGAAACTCAGTCTAGTTCTGATACTCAAAGCAAGCTGCTGGGCTCAGAATTCTTTAATTCTAAGGGCCAAAGCAGACATTACTTAAAGACACAGCTAACAGCTACAACTTCTTTTATTTTTATTTTTTACTGTAGTTGTACTTGCAGGGACTCTGAACTGTATCAGGACTCTAGCATGGGGGATAGGGGGCTTTAACCCTTGTATGGGCCTGATCTTGATCCTCCCTAACTGCTGTGCCTGCAATTTATCTTGCAAAATACTGATTATTGAAGGAAATGGGTCACTATTTTACAATATAAATTGCATGGACCTCCAATCTGGATTGGGCCCAGAGTAGGGGGATGGAAAGAATTAAAGCACCTTAGCCTGAACACTAAGGTTCCCAATCCAGATCAGGCAGCTTACACTAGAGTAAAAAGGGGGGAGGCTTAGCTGCTAGTTAGGTCTTTAAATAAATAAATTTATTTATTTATTTATTTCTATACCACCCAATAGCCAAAGCTGTCTGGGAGTTCACAACAATTAATACTATAAAAGATAACATGATAAAACACAATATAAAAGTTTAAAAGTACAGTATAAACTCAACACCAAAATAAAAACTAGCAGCTGGCAAAGATTTAAAATATAGTAACAAATTTAAAAGAACAGAAATACTAAAATGCCTGGGAAAATAAGATTTTCATCTGGTGCCAAAAAGAGCACAAAGTAGGTGCCAGGCAAGCATCTCCGGGAAGCTCATTCCACAACTGGGGTCCCACAACACAAAAGTCCCTCTTCTTAGTAGCCACCTACTTCACTTTCCCTGGCAGGGGCTCCTGTAGAAAGACTGCTGAAGATGATCATATGATCTGGGCAGGTGTGAATGAGAGAGGGGTGTACGGAACTCACCTTCAACTGCACCAGGGGGGTCTGCAGGGGGGAGGTGATCCGTTCCTCCCCCCGGATTCCTACCCGGCCGGCTCTGCTCCGCAGTGAGTCCGTGGAGCTGCCAGCTGGGTCCGTCTGCTACCACCCTGCCTGTCTTCGGACTCAAATGGCGTCCAGCATAGCAGATGCCATTTACATCCCTGCCATTTGCCATGATAGGCTACATAAATCTCATTGGAGTCCGTGGCAGAATTCTCTGTCATCCCTAGTTTGAGAAGAGACAATCCTTCAGGTGACCTGGCTGGCCCCAAGCTGTTTAGGGCTTTGAATGTTAATACCAGAACTTTGAACTGGGCCCAGAAATGGACTGGCAGCCAGGACAGATGGAAAAGTACTGGCATAATATGGTCACATTGGCCAGTCCCTGTTAACAGTCTCGCTGCCCTGTTTTGGACCAGGTGAAGTTTCCAAGCCATTTTCAAAGGCAGCATCACATATAATGCACTGCAGTAATCCAGATGAGAGGTTATCAGAGCATGGATAACTGCAGCTAGGCTATCTTTGTCCAGATAAGGATGTAGTTGGTTTATCAACATAAGCTGATCAAAGCTGCTCCATGCCATCAAGTCCACCTGTGCCTCTAGTGACAATGCTGGATCCAAGAGTGCCATCAAACTACAAACCTGATCGTAGGGGAGTGCAACCCCTCCAGAACAGGTTGAACGTCACTTAGCCAGGCAGATCGATGAACCACCCACTAACAGTACCTCTGTCTTGTTTGGATTGAATCTGTTTATTAGTCCTCATCCAGTCCATTACTGTGCCCAAGGACTGATTCAGAACAGCCACTGCCTCACCTGGATTTGATGAAAAGGAGAGATAGAGCTGGCTGTTATCCACAAATTGGTGACATCTCAGCCTACACCTGTAGATAACCTCTCCCAGTGGTTTCATGTAGATATTGAATGTCATGGGGGATAGAATAGAGCCCTGTGAAACCCCATAGCATAGCTGTCAAGGCACAGAGCAATAATCTCCCCACACCACCTTCTGGAATTGGCTATAGTAGGTAAAAAACAACTGCAACACAATGCCTCCAACTCCTAACCCAGACAACCTATCCAGAAAGTCAGTGGTACTGAACACTGCCAAGAGGTCCAAGAGAATCAACAGGGTTACATTCCCCCTGTCATTCTCTTGGCAAAGGTCATGCAACAGGGCAACCAAGGCAGGTTCCATTCCAAAACCAGGGCTAAAGCCCAATTGAAATGGGTCTAGATAATCAATATCATTCAAGAGTGCCTGCCTGGAGTTGACCGCCAACCACCCAATCAAATACCTTGCCTAGGAAGAGGATGTTGGCTACTGGCCTATAGTTATTAACATCATACAGGTCCAGATTAGGCTTCTTCAGGAGTGGCTTAATTATTGCCTCCTTTAAAGAGACCAGAATCACCCCCTCCCTCAGGGAGGAATTCACAACTTCCTGGATCTAATTGGACATCCCCTTCCTATTAGATGTAATAAGCCATGAAGGGCAAGGGTCAAGCACACAGCTAGTTGACCAGACTTGGCCATGCACTTTGTCCACATCCTCAGGCCTCAACAACTGAAACTCATCCAATAAAATTGAACCAGACAGTGCTCTAGGCACCTCTACTAATGGAACTGCATTAATTGTGGTGTCCAATTCATGATGGATTTAAGTGACTTTATCTTCAAAATGCCACATAGACATGTCTAGGGATGTACGAATCCCACTCACCAATCCATTCCGGGGCATCGGCAGTGGGGGGGGGGAGGTGCTCCGTCCCTCCCTCAGAATCCTTCCGGCCGGATCCGCTCCACGGTAACTCCGTGGAGCTGCCGGCTGGGGCTGGCCACAGCCAGGATTCCAACTGTGGCCAGGCTGCTGTGGCTGCAAATGGCGGCCGCTACACCGGCTGCCATTTGTGTGGCTGTCAAGCTGTGATAGGCTAGGTAAGGATTTACATAGCCTATCATGGCAAAAAGCAGCCACGCAAATGGCAGCCGCTACACCATTTGCGTGGCTTCCTTTTGCCATGATAGGCTATGTAAATACTTACGTAACCTATTACGGCAAAGAACAGGGGTGCAAATGGCGTAGCAGCTGCCATTTGCACCCCTGGTCTTTGCTGTGATAGGCTACGTAAGTATTTACATAGCCTATCACAGCAAAAGGAGGCCATGCAAATGTAGGGGTGCACGAAAGTCACTTACCTGGTCTCGCAGCTTGCTTTGCGGTGGGAGGGAGGCGCTTCGCTGCTCCCCCCGAAGTTCAGGCCAGGAGGGGGAGGCTTCCCTCCTCGCCCAGCCAAAATTCAGGCCGGGGGGGAGGCTTCCTGCCTCGCCCACCCGAAATTCAGGCTGGGGAGAAGCGCCCCGTCTCCCTGGCCACGAACTTCAAAAGAAAAAGAAAAAACGCCCCTGTGATAGGCTACGTAACGATTAACGTAGCCTATCATGGCTAGATCTGCAAAGTCAGCCGTGATAGGCTACGTTAATCGTCACGTAGCCTATCACGGGTGACTTTGAAAGAAAAAAAAAAGCGCGTACGCAAATGGCGGCCCCCATAGGGAGCTGCCATTCGCGTTCCTTATTTGGTCCCTGTAGTCTACGTAAAGATTTACGTAGACCTGTAGTCCTGTAGACCTGTAGTCTACGTAAAGATTTACGTAGACTACAGCGAAAATAAGGGCAACAGTATTTGCGTTGTCCTTATTTTTGCCATAGTCTATGTAAATCTTTACATAGACTACAGCGACCAAATAAGGAACGCGAATGGCGGCTCCCTATCGGGGCCGCCATTAGCCGTACGCGCTTTTTTTTTTTAAAGTCACCCGTGATAGGCTACGTGACGATTAACGTAGCCGATCACGGCTGACTTTGCAAATCTAGCCATGATAGGCTACGTTAATCGTTACGTAGCCTATCACAGGGGCGTTTTTTTTTTTTTTTACTTTGCTTGTAATGGCGGCGGCGGCAGCTGGTCGAAAGACCAGCTGCCGCCCCCGCCCCTGACGAAGACCTGTCGATCTGCCACCAGGACCCGCCGCCGGGAGGGACATTCGTGAAAGGTAAGTCCCATCCCGGGGGGGGGGGGCAGGGGGGCGGAGAAGTTCTCCCTGAACAACCTTCAGAGGACTGAACACTGCCAAGAGGTCGAATGTGTTGGCGCTCGGCCCCCCGAAGTTTCGGGGAGAAATTCTCCCCCATCCTTATGCAAATGGCAGCTGCTACGACGGCTGCCATTTGCAGCCACAGCACACCCGGCAGCGGCCGGGAGAACAGCTGGAGCCACCACTGCCGCCGGAGCCACTGCCGCATCCACTGCTGCATCCGCCTCCGCATCTGCCGCCAGGTAAGCTCCGTCCCGGAGGGATTCCGTGGGGTGGCGGGGGGGAGGCCATTCTGCCACGGATTCTGGGGGGCTAGATTCTAAGGAATCCAGCCTCACTGGAGTCCGTGGCGGAATTCTCTAGGGATGTACGAAGCTCACTTACCTTTTCACGGAATCTTTCGTGGTGGGGGGGAGGCGCTCCATCCCTCCCCCCGGAATCCTCGACGGGGGGGGAGGCGATCCGGTCCTCCCCCCCTGGAATCCTCGACGGCCTGCGGTTCCAGCAGCAGCGGCGCTATTTGCGTTCCCCTTTTTTTTGCTGATTTATCTTACGTAAATATTTACATAAGATAAATCGGCGAAAAATAGGGAACGCAAATGGTGGCCGCTGTAGCCGCCGCCATTTGTGTATACTGTTTTTTTTTAACCCAGCCATGATAGGCTACGTAAATTCTTATGTAGCCTATCACAGCTGCAAGCCAGGATGGCAATGGCAGCAGCAGCAGCCCGGTCGCGGCTGGCCAGGAGACCAGCTGCCGGAGCCGCCACCGCTGGAGCCGCTGCTGCCACATCTGCCACCGCATCCGCCGCATCCGCCCCAGGTAAGTATCATCCCGGGAGAATTCCACGAGGGGGGGCGGGGGGTCAGGAGGCTGTTCCGCCACAGATTCCAGGGGGCTGGATTCTAAATAATCCGGCCTCACTGGAATCCGTGGCGGAATTCTCTACCATCCCTAGAATTCTCTGACAGCCATAGACATGTCACAGCATGTGACCGAGGGTTCCACCATCTCTTTCCCTGGCTCAGACTGTAGCAGGCCATGAACCACTTGGAAAGGCTCTGCTGGACAGATGTAATGGTGGTGGAAAAGAACTCCCTTTTTGCCACTAGCCTGTGTTTGGTCAGACTCAACATGCATTTTCCTCCATCTGTCTTCAATCTTGCTTCATTACTCTCAGCTCAGGGATATACCAAGGAGTTGGTCAGGCTCTGCTCAGAAGAAGAGGGCACTTGGGTGCAATCGTGTTGACTGTGCGAGTCATATCTGCATTCCATAGGGGGACCTGGACTTTGATAGGAGCACCAGCCATACTAACAGGAAAATCCCCCCGACCCCCTGGAATCCACTGGAATACATTAGCCTCTGTGGGTGGACCATTTTAATAGGTTCCCTACCCTTGCAGAGGGGAAAGGCTGCTGAGAGTCCAAGCCTCAATAGGAAGCGATCTGATCATGACAATGGGGTAGATGTTAATTCCCTCACTTTCAGATCACCATCCTCCTGCCCAGTTGAGAAAACCAAGTCAAACATCTGTCTTCTTACATTTGTTGGGCTGATGACATGTTGAGACAGCCCCATGTTGTCATGGCAGCCATGAAGTCCTGAGTTTCCCACATCTGGCAGCATTGGCATGGAAGTTGAGGTCCCCCAGAACCATCATTCTAGGGATTCTCAACACCAAATCCGAGACCACCTTTGTCATCTTGGACAGGGAGACTGAAGGGTAGCGGGGTGGGTGGTACACCAGCAGAATCCCTAATCTGTCCTGAGTACCCAACACAAGGTACAAACACTCAAAATAAATCACTCGAATGGACAAGAAGCCTAGAGAAGGAGACAGAATTCTTACAGCCCACAGCAACCCCATTCCCTGACCCTCAAGTTGATGTTGGTGCAGCATAGAAAACCCAGGAGGGCACAGCTGGGAGTAAGGAAGTTGCAGGAGTCCAAGAGGTGGGTGGAGTCCAGCAGACTCCCCACCCCCTTGTGCTTAGCCTCCTGGACTCCAGTCTGAGGACTGCCACTCTTGCCTGCTTTGGCATGCACTGAGTTGGGGAAGCATGGCTGTCCCCACTGGTCCATTAAGCCCCCATTTTGTGTAAAAATGGCAGCTTGTTATTTTACATAAAGGGACCTTTACACCAATGGTAGCCGTAAAGCAGCCATTTACGCAAGATTATAGGCATAAATAGACTATGTATGCCTGTAATCTTGAGTAAATGGACAGTTTACAGCTGCCATTTGCATAAAAGGCCCTTTATGTAAAAGAACATACTGCCATTTTTATGGAAAATAGCAGTTCACTGAAGGATCAGGCAGCTGCATGCCACTCACGGGGTGCCCATTAACCATTGTGTGCAGTGCATAGCATGCAGGGGCAGGTGGCCGGCAGGGGTCCAGCAAGCAGTGCGCGAGGCAGACTTGGGTAAATCCTTCCACCTCAGGTGGAAGAGACTGACACCTCTCAGTTCCCCCACCCAGGTCACAGTAATGCACACCAGGTCAGCCCTCTCATCCACACCAGGTCAGCCCTCTCATGCCATGCACTGGCCTGCTTGCTGCTCCATCAGGCAGGCAACATTATTGGCTACCGAGGAGGGGAGGGGAGAGGACTCATGAGATAGTAACATCACACCATCCATTTCTGTCACTAAATATTAAGGGTCTGAGGGTCAGAGGGCTGCACCCGTCCCTGCACTACTGTGCCTCTGAATTTGCTGCTGAAATTTGGTGGTATGGTGTCAGCAAAAGAAGGAACAACATTTCTTGAAAACAAGGTGTGCAAGGACCACATGCCTTCTTTTGAAGCAAGATTGCAGTCCTGGGACACTTCCACAAGCACAATTCTGATTCAGATCAAGGCCCATGCTCCCCACATGTCATGTGTTCAAGAAAAACTGTGGGGGGTTGCCACCACTGCAGCACATTCAACCATGGCAGTGGTGGAGGCATGGAGGCGGCAGCTGCAAAACAGGCTGGGGGAGCTGCATTAAGGGGACAAAGGAGGAAACTGGGCATGGGGCTGCTTGGTACACCTGGGGTCATCATCACACCTAGCTTCTCCATTAGTTTAGCCACATCGTGTATTCATTGTTTCCCTTGGACCTGCCTCCCTGTGTGGTGACTTCTCATCAACTTCAGTGTACAATCCTGTAAAGGTTCATCTGGTTTCTACATAAACTAATCTGGAAAAGGGATGAGCAGACTGTGAGCAATGGTTTACTCTGAGCTTGGCAATGCCTTCCACTGTTATGTGTTTCTGCACAGAAGCATGTCCATCCATATAGAGAAAGTGCATGAAACCCATGAGTAGGTCACATGTAAAAAATCACACACATCCACTTCACTAGCCCCAAACACAAAGGGCTGGATCCACATTTACTTTGGATCAACTGCGCTGACAGAAGTGGGCTTCCCCTCCTCTTCCTTCACATAGCAGCCTTCCTACCCCCTGTAAGTACTGCACAGAGAATCAGTCAGGAGACCCTGATGGCTCGGGTAAGCTGTGGTGTGAGGGGAGAGGGAGCCCTAAAAATTGGACGGAGGGACATTCTGCATGCAGAACCCTTCCTCTTGCAGAAAGTCCCTTCTTCTTACAGAAGGCAGATCCTGGATCCAGCATTTTGTCATTTGGGCCATAATCTGTGTATAATACCCACTTTTTATTATCACCTTCCTTCTTCCTGTTGGGACCAGAGTTCTCATGCTACTACTGGCAGGCTAGTGCCATGTGACCTACTCTCCCTCATGCTGCTGCCTACCTAGAAACATTTTTTTAAAATGAAAAGGCAATAGGGAAATCTTTCAAAGAAGCCTCACTTTTATTTATTTTTTCAGCCTGTTTATATTGCAACAACTCAGTAGGGCAGACAGACAAGCAGATCTTGCGATTGCCAAAAGACCTTGGAATCAAGATATCTCAATCTGACTTTCCCCTCTACTCCTGATTCTGGTGGTGAGAAGGAGATTAGAGCATATACTGTAGATTTAATGTCACCCTGGCAGGAGGTGGCAGGTGAGGAATCCGATTCCTGTCAGTCCCTGTCCCTGACTTACTGCTTAACACTAGGGGAAAGCTTTAGAACAACCCCCCTCAGAACCATCATAAGCACTTCTTTATTGTCAGCCTGTCAGAGCGCCAGGCAGGGTAGCCCCTAAGCTTAAAAGAGATTTATGAAAAAAGACCACCTGGAGACTTTCTTATTTTTATCATTTTAAAAGGACATGAAAAGATCATTTTCAGTTGTATCCCTTTCCTGGTCAATGCACAAATCCACCAAAGGGCAATTCACAGAGGAAAACAAATGCCAGTAATTTGATGGGGATGTACTTCCTTTTCTTCTGTCGTTGACCAGTTTGGTTCTATTACCTGAATTGATTTGTGGTGTATTAAGTCTGCTTTGTTTAGATCTTTCTTTTTTTAAAAAATTTCCATATGTATAAAGCTGGATAGTCCCCAAACAGCAGGCAGTGTTCAAATTGTGCTAAATATTCTTAAGCTGAAAGGGAGACATGAAAGGGAGACTGTTTTTAGAACCTTTATTGTTTGCTTTTACTTTTTCTATCAATGCTTGCAGTGTCAGAAAGTGCCCATTTAGGAAAGTCTAAAAATCCTAACAATGCATAATAACAGGAATTAATCCTGTATTGTATAGAGATCTGTCAACAATGCTAACTTTTGTCAGGCACAAAAAGTGTCAGTAAATTTTTAAAAAGTATGTAGGATAATTAAAGGAAACTCTTGCATCGCCAGCAACCAATGATTTTAGTTACAATGGTGACATACAAACAAACAAAGAAAGCAACAAAAGCATTATGTGTAAGAACACAACGGGGAATTAGGAGAATGGAACAGAGTATGGCTTTCTTTCTGCAAATCTCTCTATTTTACTTTATTTTATTTTATTTAAAGGCTGGCTCCAGATCCCCAGGCTGCTGAGAAAAGTCTGAAAAGGCAACAACAGTGGGTGTTGAAGGATCTGATTTCAAATTAGGCTCTCGGTGGGATCTACAGTGGTCAGGAGCAGACTGTGGTGAATTTTTAAAATGAGATGTACAGTGGCTCAAGCTGCAGTCCAATGTGGAAGCTGAGCCTGTTGATCCCAAGCAGTAAACACTTTCTGAGATGTTGAGAGGCCTGCTCTTCTTCATTGTTGCCTCACGAGTTTCAAGGCTGAGCCCTGGAATTCAAAAGAGATGTTTGAAATTCAAAGTATTTTTACTTTTGAATCCCTCCCTTCCTATACAGAGTATGTCGGATTCCTGGGGTATCTCATAAGCTCGGTTCAGACATAAGACCATCAACCACAAACCACCTGAGAGGACAGTTGGGCCAGCCCCTCCTCCACCTTTCCCGAGGCTGTGTAAGACTTGCATGCCCTGAGGAAAGGCAGAACAGGAGAAGCCCAGGCCGGGAAGCTTGTGCCATCAGCTCATGAAGGGACCATGGATGGCCTAGAGAGAACTATAGGTAATTGACAACAAAGCACCAATATTTCTTAACACTATATAGTTGACAAAAAACAAAGTTGAGGTGCAAGGACTGAGAGGACTATATTCTGATGTTGTTTTTTGGTAACATTTGCTTGTTCATTTTTGTTTTTTAAAATGGGAAACTGCCTTGGGTGCCTTGACAGAAAAGTGGTGTAGAAATGTATTAAATGAATGAATGAATGAATGAATGAATATAAATAAATCAAGAAGAATTCCAGTCTGATAAACCATGGAATAGGCCTATATGCCTGTACATTAATTCATTTCATTCATTTATTATATTTCTATACTACTCTGTGGGCAATTCACAAAGATGAAAACCCATTACAATACATTATGCAGAGTATAAAATCATTTACATAAAAACATATAAACAGAAAGCACACACACAGACAACATACTAAAAACAATTTTTAAGCAATATTTAAACATTCCCTTCAGCACCTGGATTCTGCAAAACTATGCAGAGTATAAAATCATTTACATAAAAACATATAAACAGAAAGCACACACACAGACAACATACTAAAAACAATTTTTAAGCAATATTTAAACATTCCCTTCAGCACCTGGATTCTGCAAAACTATCTTAGCTTCTGAAAGCATAGTTTCCTCTGATGTATGAACTGGAAAGTCGCAGTTTAAGAAACTTAATATTTCTTCATTTCAGCAAGGAGGGGGTTAGAGAAGCCACATGGCTCAATTCTGGGCTGATAAGCCATTGGTTTATTGGTCCAGGAATGTCACAGCTGGAGTAGGGATGGATGAATTCATCAGATGGGAGGCTAATAAATCAAATAAACAAATAAACGACTAAATAATTAAATAAATAAATCAGCTTTGCTTTCCCCTGCATTCATTTTTTAAAAAATCTCAAGTACTTTCTGACCTGAATATCAAGATATTTGCAAATTTTGAAAGTTTTTGTCAAAAACAAACCAAAACAAGGTTCTCGCTCACCTATATTGGATAAACTCAATAGACACAGCTATTCCTAGTATGGCAAGGGCTGTTTTGTATCTTCCTGCCATGTAGCTGTTAAAGATGAAGAGCCTGTCAGAAAAGAGAGAGGTGGAAATGCTAATTCAGTACTAACAGGAGCCCTCTTCAGGCATTCAAAATAGGAGGAAAATCAACATGCAAGGAGCGGGAGTGCTCTAGCCTCCCCCTCCCATCATCGTTTTTGTCACCCTCTACATGTGGAGAGCCTCCTCTATCTGTGGGGCTTCTCTGTACAATCCAGTATGCTGGAAAATCAGTGTTCTGGACCGTATGAAGAGCCCCCATGGATAGAGGAGGCTCTCCTCTTCACAAAGTCACCCTCCACACGTACAGAGCAATGAGAGCAATGGTGCTAGTGTGCTCCCTCTCCTTGCATGTTGATTGTCCTCCTATTTGAACACCTGAAGAGGGCTATGGTTGAATAAGCACTCAAAACCCTGGGCCTGGATGGAAGAATCTGCCAGTTTCACTTTCTCCAGCATTCCATTTTTTAAAATCTCAAGTTCTTTCCATCCCATTTATGAAGAATTTTGGTAAGTTGTTATCAAAGAAATGAACCAAACAAAATTCTCACCTACCCCTATCCAAAATCCCACTCACCTATCTGGGCTAGGCCATTGTGTTTTCCCTGAGAACTTCACACTCAAAAAAAGAAGATACTGTTGCCTCCAAGGAAAAGTTGTTGTTGTTGTTTGTTGTTGTTTTAACCTCATAAAGCATTAGGTACAATAAGATGGATTTAGAGTATTTTAAAAAATAAATGAATTCAAACATAATTTTTTTCAATCCCTTTGGGGTTTGCCTCCATGTTTTGTTTTTGGCTTCTATGATGCACAATTCCTCAGCCAGAAATGCTGCATATTAAATACTCTAAAGGACTGAGGCAGGATGAAGCCACCGGTCTCCTCCTATTCCTCCTTATGTCCCCACTTGGTGTTCCTAAATTTCCTCCACAGCATGGAGGAATACAAGGAGGCTGGCAGAAGAGCAAGAAGGGAGGCACAGCAACTGCACTCACATTTTAATTCACTTCCTTTGTCTTTAGATAGAATGCCATCACATTTTGACCTATGTGGCATTCTGATTATCTTTATATTACTGACTGCTTGTATAGTGCTGGGAGTGTCCATTTCTTGCATACATTATTTGGGTAGAAATTCACTTGTGCCCTTTATAAATGGGATTAATCAATGTATGTCTCAGTTCCAAAACCAAAACAGGTCTGGAAAGAAACACTCTGGTGATCACTAGAAGCTCTGATGTTTACAGTAATGTACAGTAATTGACACATAAAGGCCTTTGATAGATCCTGAGGGTTGCTTTGCTTAGCACATTCCTTCATGGTACTAAGTACCTCAGAAAAATTTGAAGTCCAAAAGTGGAAATATGCTTAATTGCCTAAGTGACTTAGGTGTGGGCTGAAGGGAATTTAATATTTGCCACCTATCCCCTGGCAACAGCTGTAGTTTGAAGTACTACTGTATTTGTCTCTGATTGCTAATGATTATTTTTCAAGCCTTCCGAAGCTTTATTTGTATGTTAAGTCCTTCCCTGTCAGGCTTTTGTTGATTTGGATAATTCCTCTTTCTGTCAGCACTTTTGTTACTGCACTCATTTGATGGAATGGGAGCTGTGAGAGTGAGGGACCACTCACCTGACAAACATATTTTGCTAAGCTTCTCTGCCCAGGGATAGCTTATTTGAACTGCACATCGCATATAAAGGACCAAAGAAGGAAGGAAGGAAGGAAGGAAGGAAGGAAGGAAAGAAAGAAAGAAAGAAAGAAAGAAAGGTTTAGGTAGAAAATTTTTCTCAATTTGAAAACAAGTTTGCCGTTAATGAAGGTGGATGCAATATCTGTAACTAGAGGCAGGAACCATTTCAAATCTTTTAATTTTTCTTCAGGCTTTCCCAAAGTCATTTTTTTCTATACGTATCTTGTGTCACAATCAATAAAACAAAACCATACCTGAAATGGACCAAACTACTGTAGTAATATAATGGAATTCCTTGCCCTGTTTCATCGACAGAAAAATGAAAAGAATTGTCACCATGTGTCCGTCCACAGTTTAACCAAGAAAGGAATTATGGTATATCTTGTGTACTGGAGCTCCTTAAACATCAGGGTTCCCCAGGTGGCCACGTAGCTTTCCTGGGCCCCAAATGATTCCCCTGACCAGAAATGGCGATCGGCGCAGAGGAGGCAAACGGCTCTGGTGGAAGAAGCAGCTGAGTACTGTTCTGCCTCCAATCCTCCTGGAGCGGAGGTAAGTGGTGCCGATCCACTGCGGATTCCTGAGGCTGGATTCCAAAGAATCCGGCCTCATTTGAATCCGTGGCAGATTTCTCTAATATTCCTACTCTGGATACTTCCATAGGAGCTAATCCTAATCTACACACTTTTATACACAAATTTGCTTAATATACACATTTTTTGCAAGCAGGATGCCATATGGTATAAAGTAGGCCACCAGCCTGGGTGGCTTTAAAAGGGGATTAGACAAAATCATGAAGTATATGTCTCTCCAGGGCCAGTATTCATAATGGCTATATATTACCAGTACTGGAGGCAGTATGCCTCTGTATAGCAGTTGATGGGGAGCATGAGCATGAGGGTGCTATTGCACTCATGACCTACTTGTGGGATTCCCCCAGGCAGCTGATTGGCCACTGTGTGAATGGAATGCTGGACTAGATGGATCCTTGGTCTGATCCTGCATAGCTCTTCTTATGTTCTTAAGCAATTCTCCCTAATATAATGCATTTTATACATGGTTTAAACTAATATATGCATTTTTTGATCAGAGAACTGCACCACAAAATCTGAAGTGGTGAAAATATTGAAAGGTCTTTTGGCTTATGTATTTTGGGGGAAAGCGAGAATGTGGTAGATCTGCCTTAAAATGTGAACCAAACAAGTTCATTCATTCAACTATGACATTTTAATGCCGCCCAAGAGTCTGGGTGATTTACAAAGATTAAAAATACAGTATTATACATAATATAAAAGCTGTTAGGTACAAACATATAAACAGAGCAGACACAAATATGCTCACACATATTTGAACATTTCATGTACCCTGTTTGTCCCCGATCCCTGTGGTACACTGTCCTGAAATCCTGAGAGATAAAATGAGGTTATAAAGGGTTTAAATAAATACAAACATAGATACCTTCAAAATGAACATGCATAAGGTGAGAGCAGGGAGCACCTCCACAATTCCATCGTGCATTCACCAAACAGGTGAAAGGGGCAAGTCACACATTCTAAAATGCAGTGGAAGTGGTCCAAACACACATTTGCAACACTGGAGTATTTGTTTTCCAGACAGATAATGTTCAAACCACTTCTACCACACTAACAGTGCAACCGTTTACATGTTTACTCCAAAGTAAGCCTGAGTTGGTTCAATACTGCTCCACCTGTAGACAATTATGGCACCCCAGCAATGGGTGGGGGCAGGATGCCAGGGATGAACAGTGAGTTCAAGCTGCAGAGGCTGCTATATAAATGGTGGAGGATAAACAAGAGGGATATAAATAGCATAGACTAGAGACAGTCATATAAATGGTAGGATAGCTGCAGAGGCTGCTATATAAATGGGTAGAGGAATAAAGATGGTGTAGGAGAGACAGACAAGAGGGGGGCAGGGAAGAGTGTAAGCTGGACATTGAAGGAGCAAATTTCTCACACATCCCTATTCTTGATTTAATCTGTAAAGAAGACAGCTGCAAGACTGGAACTCCTGACACTAGTTTCATTCTGCAAAGGAAATACTCTGTTTACCTGGTTGAGAAACTCTCCTCTCCAACCAGTTTGTAGGCATAGAGAAGAACAGTCCTTGTAAATGCATGATATAGAACCTTCAGGTTTTAGGTAGCATTTAGAAGCCCTTGGGGTATGCTATCTGTATGCTCCATCACACACAGAACATCTTGTAAGCAACATTAGCAGGGTGAAATAATAGGCTGAGACAACTAGGCAGCCAGCAGCAGGAAAGAGTCTGTTAAATCAGTTTTTCAGGTAGTTTTTCCTGCTGGTCAGTGAGGCTAAACACAGGGAAAACACAGATCTGGCTTCACTCTTTACACTCTATAAACATCCACAGCCAGCAAATAAGTGCTGTGTGATGGGCAGCAAAGTTGTATCATCTTATCCTGCACTTCCTCTTGGAAATATTGCCTGGGGGAATGTTGTGTATCTTTGGTAAATCTTCCATTTCAGTGCTTGCGCAAGCAAGGACAGGACTTTCAAATCACGTTCAAAACCTTCTAATGTCACATAGAAAGTAAATTTGACTAAAAATAGGACCTGGTTCCTACTACCACCTACCCAAGTAGGACTTTTGTGTGTATTTGCGTAATTAAAAACATACACAGTACAAATTTTGAACTGGACATTAACCTAAACGTTGCAGGGCAAATTTGTAGTAATACTGAGATAATATTTCATGCTACTTCCTGAAACCTTCCAGATCTCTACCTTGCTAATCTGCATTTCCAAAGGTTATTGGCTTTTTTCACTAGTTGAAACCCAGGAAACAACATTTAGGGATGTCAGAGAATTCCGCCACGGATCTTGGTGAGGCCGAATGCCAGCGGAAATGGTGCCGCCGCCGCCATTTCCAGGCTTGCCTTGTGTAAAAAAAAAAGACGTGATAGGCTACGTAAGGATTTACATAGTCTATCATGGCTAGGTTTAAAAAAAAATAGACGTGATAGGCTACGTAAAGCTTTACGTAGCCTATCACGGCTGGGTGGGTAAAAAAAACAAACATCCGCATATGCAAATGGCGGCGGCTACGGCCACTGCCATTTGCGTTCCTTCTTTTTACCATCTTAATCTACGTAAATATTTACATAGACTATGACGGCGAAAATAAAGGGGAACTCAAATAGCGTAGCGGGCGCTATTTGCGTCCCCTTTTGATTCACCTTTTTAGCCTACATAAAGATTTACATAGGCTAAAACGGGGGATCAAAAAGGGACGCAAATAGCGCCCGCTACGCTATTTGCATTCCCCTTTATTTTCGCCGTCATAGTCTACGTAAATATTTACGTAGATTAAGATGGCCAAAAAGAAGGAACACAAATGGCGGCGGCCATAGCCGCCGCCATTTGCGTACACGTGTTTGTTTGTTTTTTACCCAGAGCCCCCCATGGCCGGAAATCCGGCTGCGGACGGCTCTGGCCTGGCCGGGCTGGGCCTGGCCGGCTGCTCCGTGGAGCTGCCGCGGAGCACAGCCAGCCATTCGAGGATTCTGGGGGGAGGAACGGAGCGCCCCCCCAGCCAGGATTCTAGGGGGAGGGACGGAACGCCTCCCCCCCACCATCACATAATCCGCGAAAGGTAAGTCACGTCCGTACATCCCTAGGACTGGTGGTCTCAATTGCTTTGAGGGAAGTGACTGTTGCTGGCTTTAAATCATACACAGCTTTATAAATTAAACTGAATTGCGCCTGAAAACAAATCGGAACCTGTCTTATACCAAGTCTGAGTGTTAGTCCACCTAGCTCAGTATTGTCTACATCTGCCTTCCTCAACCTGGTGCCCTCCATGTGTGTTGGACTACAACTCCTATCATCCGTAGTCAGCATGGCCAGACTATCTGGGGATGATGGCCATTCTAATCCAACACATCTGGAGGACACCAGGTTAAGAAAGTCTGGTTATGCTGACTGGCATAAAGCTCTGCAGGGTTTCACATAGGAACAATTCCCAGTCCTACTTGAAGATGCAGGGACTGAACCTCAGACCTTCTGCACTCAAAGCATTTCTCCTCTGCTCCACAAATGGCCGAAAACACTTGGCCAAAATTTTTGGAACAGTTCTGGTTATTATCGTGCTAAGCCAACTCCCATGAAGCCATGCATTTTAGCACAAACATGGCATGCATGTTATTAGAATACTATTAGTACTAGATAAGTTTAAAAATAACGTGTAAGAAACTACCACCAATTTTGTATGTAATACACTGGCATTTGTAGCCAATTCCAACAACTGAATTGGTGTGCAATTATTAGTTGGGTGGATTCCTGTGTGTTCAGTACATTCTGAAGTAGATTTCTGATTGCTTCAGCACACACACATTAAGGTTTAATTTGTGCCAGAGCTCATCACAACTCCCCTCTGGCACCTGTTCATAATGCCTAGGCTCAACTCTGGCACATCATGTAAAATAAAGCCTGATGTTCCACATCTCCAGCAGGATGAGTTGGAAATGAGAAGGAAGAGCTCTGATAGGGTATCAGTTCAGATTGCAGGTGGTAAATGAAGGTTTCCTGCTAGTAAAAAAATTAGCATGGCAGGCAGTAGACAGGGCTAGAACCTTTGTTCCTGATGTGCTAGAGGAGCTTTGCTTTGTTGTTCAGTGTTTGCTTACAGTAAAAAACATATTCCTTCAGTTTAAAAAAGTGCAGTCTATTTCAGAAGTAGGCAACCTTTTTTGACTGGGGGCACATTTGGCAATTTGAGAAATTGTTCTGGGCACCACCACAAAATGGCTGATATAGGAGGTGTGGCAAAGGACAAGGGATCATCCCAGAGTGCAGGACATGGAATAATGGGCTCAAGTTACAGGAAGCCAGATTCCAGCTGAGCATCAGGAAAAACGTCCTGACTGTTAGAGCAATACGACAATGGAACCAATGACCTAAGGAAGTTGGTGTTCTCTCCCAACCTGGAGGCGTTCAAGACGAGGCTGGACAGCCATCTGTCAGGGATGCTTTGACTTGGATTCCTGCATTGAGCAGGGGGTTGGACTTGATGGTCTTATAGGACCCTTCCAACCCTACTGTTCTATGATTCTATGATCCATCCAAAAGACTGAGTACAAAGCAGAGGTGGGATCTAAGCCTCACTGCACTAAACAATTGCTTTGAACCCATACTTTTCCCCATAACACAGGGTTGATTGGGGTGCCAGCAGCATGGGAAGCAGCCGCCTAACTTGGCCGTGGCTTGCAGCAGTTGACTCCTGCATGTTCTGGCCAAACCTCTTTCTCTGTACAGAGATTTTTTTTTAAAGGGGAGTATAGGATGACATCAGGTGTGAGGTATTTTTATGCCACTCGTAAGCCAAAAAGTCTCCCAGAGTGGCTTGCATATAAACAATTAAAAAGACAGTCCCTGCCTATAGCCTTATAGTATAAAAATACACTACACCCAAGGAAAAAGGAATGGGTGGGAAGGGAAGAAGAAGAAAATGATTCTTTTAGCAGAGCTGGTGGAATGGCCCTGCTCCCTGTCATCTCCCGCTTTGGCGCCTTCTGGAATAGCTTCTGGTGGTGACAGTTGAGGGAAGAGCAATTTTCAACAGGAAGGTTAGATATAGACAACTGCTTCACAGTGACTGTTTGTAAATTCACCATGTGGAGAACTGGACATCAGTTACATCCATGGAACACAACGAACTGAATTTTCTGACACTCCCTATCTCCTAGTTTGCTTATAAGCAGGCACTATAAGGCAAATCAAGTGCATATGGTGGTTGGGTTATATAATAATAATTAGTATATATAACAGTTTTACTAAGTTAGTATACTTAGTATATACAATTTTGACTATTCACCCTGATTCCGTTAGCTTATTAATCCTTACAACAGTTTTATAACGTAGGTCAATGTTGTTATCTCTGCATTAGAAATAGAGAGGTATTGTGGTTTACATAGTAATCACTATCATTATAATTATATAGATTAATTATTAGTGATTTCTTGGCCAAGGTATAGATGTGAATCACAGCCCACACTCCCCCAGCTACTACAATTTGCTAGGGATGTACGCTATGAAAGTCACTTACCTTTTCACAGGGGTGATTCGTGGTGGTGGGGAGGCGCTCCGCACCTCACCCCGAAATCCTAACCTGGCCGGCTCTGCTCTGTGGCAACTCCGCGGAGCTGCCGGCTGGTTGCATTCGCAGGAGTGTGGAGCCTGCGGACGCAAATGGCAGCAGCTACGGCAGCCGCCATTTGCGTTCATGTTTTTGGCCATGATAGGCTACGTAAATATTTACGTAGCCTATCACGGCAAAAGACAGGGGCGCAAATGGTGGCCGCTACGCCATTTGGACCCATTTTTTTACCATGATAGGCTACATAAATATTTATGTAGCCTATCACGGCAAGAAAACAGGAACGCAAATGGCAGCGGCTATGGCAGCCGCCATTTGCGTTCCCTTTTTTGCCGTGATAGGCTACGTAAATATTTATGTAGCCTATCATGGCCTCCACAGGGACGCAAATGGCATCCCTGCATTAGCTGTGATAGGCTACATAAGTATTTACGTAGCCTATCACGGCCTAAATGGGGAAGTGAATGGCAGCTGCAGGCACGTCCGCCATTTGCAAAGCAGTGCGAACGGCACCAGGTAAGTGCTCCGTTTCGCGCACCTTTTGCAGGGTGGTGGGGCAGGGGGTTTTGTTCTGCCATGGATTTCGGGGGGCTGAATGCACTGGCATTTGGCCTCACTGAGATCTGAGGCGGAATTCTCTGACATCCCTGCAATTCGCCCACTCTGCAACACTATCATCACAGAATTTGAAACACAGTTACACACATAAAGATGTAAAAGATCAAAAACATAACGGCATGCTCAGTGAACTCAGATTTCAGAAATAGTAGGGTCTAGGGTGAGAAAATGCATGGAAACACTGTGGGTTATTAACATTTAACAGAGTTTCAGCAGAGCCATATAAAGGCTGTTCAATAAAACACAATCTAAAAATAATATAAGGAAGGTGATAAAATCAGGGAGAATTTCAGAAACTTGCAAGATATTGAATAAGTATGCTCTCTTCTCAATTAAAACCACGGGGATATAGAACATGGAATTCTTATAAACATCTAGTCACACAAATACACACACACACAATGCAACTACATCTTTAGATTCTCATACTGTATCTGTTGGGAATAGCCTTAGATCAACAGGGAGCTATGCAATCTCATGTTGCTTCCCGTTCTTTTTTGTAATGCTCACAGATGTTTCTGAATGCATCCAGATTACCACTGATTTATATTCACTCGATATTTTGTAAATGGCTTGCCGACAATGAGTGACTTGTCACAGAAGGGTAGACTGTGTGTTCGCAAATGAGACTGCATTTCCTGCTCAGACCTTACAATGAGAAACAAATACTTTAAGAACAAGGCAGATAAAACTGAAAGTTCTATGACTTGCTGTGGAAGTATTCTCAGAGTTATAATGGGAATTCAGAAGGCATTACCAGCTAGCTCGAAGGCAATTCTCAATGCTTTGATGAAAGAAAGAAGTTGTCAGAAAGATATCCTAGGGAATTTGAGGGAACCATTTTTCCTAATATTTTCCTAAGTAGTTTGGAACAGTTACCTTTTAGATAGACGTGGGATTACTCTGGATGAAACTATGTGATAAAGGAAATCTGATTGATTGATTTAATGCATACATCTTTAATTTATCTCTGAAAAATGAGAAGGTAATAAAGTGATCCCTATCTTTTATTCTATAGTGGTGTTATTTTGATTGTTGCTTTGTGATGAATGAGCATGTGGAATAATATGATGTCCTTTTTTAAAAAAGCAAAGCAACAGGTGCCTCTTCAGTACCATCCAGCCACATATATGAATGTGGTAATTAAATTGTTGATGGAAGGTATCTGACTTTAAGTACAATGGCAATATTTGTTCTACTTATCTGACAGATTACATTTTGTAGCAGTGCCTATAACTTGTGTACTTCAGTAGAGCTGGCCTGCAGAACATGTGATGTTTGACAACCCCCCCTTCCCCACTACACACATTATACTGACCCACACAGGGAGAAAACCCAGTTTTGTTTTGTTTTTAAATATCTGGTGTGCTGCTACCTGTGAGTTGTGAGCTGCACTCAGCTTGGTAAGTCACCAGGTGCAAACCTGCATTAGGATAGGACGAAGCTGTCTCTAGGTTTGTGCGGTAGCCTATGGCAGTGGGAAAGGTGTGACGTTGAAGCTATATTGCATATTGCTTTCCTTTCTTATCAGATCAGGAGCTATTATTTAGGCTCTGATTTTCATAAACAGTTTCTCCAAACATGGCATGTATTGTTCATATTTATTACTTTTTAAAAATTTCAATGAGCTCAGCACAGTGTATATGGTTTTCTCTACCCCTTCCCTTGTATCCCTCTCCCCTTGTGAAGTAGGTTATTACAACTAGTGGGTGACTGGTCCACATTACTCAGTGACCTTGATGGATGAGCAAGGGATTTGAATATAGGTCTCCCTGATCCAGCTCTGACACTGCTACACCACACTGGCTCTCTTAATATGTGTCAGGCGGAGAGTGGTTTTGTACAGTATTCCCCTGTATGGACCATTTACAGCAACCCCACAATCTGGTTTAGGGTGGCCTTGTGTTCTACTTTGGAGGACAGTCCTTTATTTGAAGGCCTGCACAGCTGAAGTCTAATTTAAAGATAAAGGGGAACTATAAGTAGGGAGAGGCTAGGGCCTTCAAGTTACCCATCAACAGTTAGCACCTGGGCAGTAGACTAAACTGGCATGCAGGTTACCTGTCACAGTCTTCCTTACTATGGTAAGATGCATCGAATTTCTATTTAAATTACAGATATTATTTCTACATTTGCATCTGTACATATAAATTAACGTTGTACATGGGGGTGTAAGGGGTCTGTCCATTGTCAGTTCTAGTTCTCCAGGAGAGTCAAATAGGCAGGGAAACAAGTCAGGCAGGCTTCCTGTTCACAAGCAGCAATGGAGAAGTGGATAAATATACCAACAAAGACTGCACTCCAATGCACACACTTTCCTGGGAGCAAGCCCATAAAGTCAGTGGGGCTTACTTCTGAGTAAAGTCAAATAAGATTACATTATAGTGCAGACACAGTTTGGATTCCCAATGCTGAAATACCCCAGTGACTCAATTATGACAGATGATCATGCTATTATTTATTCCTTTTACACTGCGGCAGAAAAAGTGTAGTCATACATTTTAAATTTTTTTTTTTTAAAAAAATTGTCCTACATTGATACCTCCAAACTACATCTGGAAATTCTTGGCATCAGTGTACACATGACTATATTTTACTGTCTTCTGCTATGTCTGTCTGTCTGTCTGTCTGTCTATCTCTCTAAAAAACGTATGTAGTGCATAGCTTTGTAACCTGCTAGACATGTTATTTTGCATTATACTAAAGTTTTAGCTTGGATTTTTGCTTCTGTTAATTTCTTAGAGCTTCAACAAACGTAATAACAAAAATTACTAAATTGCCAGGGGCTGCGATCATGTCAAATTTCATAAGCAAAAGAATATTGGCCCTGTTCAGTGTTTAGCTGGAAGAACTTCAAGGAGAAAATGAGTCTGTAGAGTATGTTAATATTTGTACACAAAATAGCTACTACTATTTCATCTTCTCCAGTACTTTTTTTGGCACTCAGATTTCTATGTGTTTTTACTTCAAGGAAAAAGGTTTTATGTATTTTACTGCTGTAAGCCGACTTGGGAGGGCTTCTGCCCTGAAAGACACCTGAAAAATGTTTTAAATAAATAAAATTTTAAAAAAGAAAAGGAGATATGTAATAAAAACATATGTCCTCATAAATAATGCATTATTAGGGATGGATGAATCTGTCCATTTTGCTTTCTCCTGCATACGTGTTTTGTTTAAAAATTTCAAGTTCTTTCCATCCTACATATAAAGAAATGCATGAATTTTGGTACATTCTTATCAAAAACAAACTAAAACTAAATTCTCACCCATCTACACTGGCCAAAATTCAATAGGTACAGCTATTTCCAAACTGGAGAGGACCATGTTGTTGTACCTCCCTGCTACTACATAGCTGTTAAAGATGAGGAAATGCTGGCAATGTAATGATGACAACAACACCTCACTGAGGCATATGATGTGGGCATGTCCTGTAGTGGCTTCCTTTTGGTTGGAAGTCATTGTATGTATAAATTCTGTTCTTGAAAAATCTGTGATAATAGTGGGTGTCTATGTACTTTAATATTATATCCCTGTGATGTGGAGATTAACCGATGGACAGCAAAAGTGGACTTCGAGAGCCCTTTCAGTTCCAAAGAGAGTTATACTTCAGGCTTGGAAGGATAAACACCGCCACGTATCATTCAATGGACTGAAGAACTTTCTGCTCTTGCTTCATTTAAATGTATCTCCTACAGCTGTCAATTTTGTATGGATGCTTATTTAGACATATGGACTGTTTATATATATTATCTATCTATCTATCTATCTATCTATCTATCTATCTATCTATCTATCTATCATCTATCTATGAAAGGGAAGTGTTAAGTCTTTCTTCTTTTATACTAAGGGTGATGAAAATGACTATTGTGTAAAGATATGCTCTCTCTTTCTCTTTTGTAGTTTTTGAGTCCCCCACTTTTTTCTTGTTGTTACTATTGTATTTGCAAATAAAAAATAATTTTAAAAGATGAGGAATCTGTCAGAAAAAAGAGGTTGCAGCCCTAATTAAGCATTAACTGAAAACACGGGTATTCAAACCCTGACTGTTAAAAGCTAAGTTGTCAAAGCCCTGGGCCTGGATGGATGAATCTGTCCATTCCATTTTCCCACACATTTGTTTTGGGGTTTTTTTAAATCTCAAATTCTTTCTGTCTAAAATATGAGGATTTATGAATTTTGATAAATTCTTATCAAAAATGATTGGAACTGAAATTGTCACTCATCTCTACACCTTATATAAGACTATAAGTTAGGTTGTAAAGATGTACACAAGGGTCAGAATCCATGTCCCAGAATGCCTCACTTCCTTCCCATTCTGAACAAGCTGCTTAACAGAGGATGGAGGAATTGTAGTCTACTGTAGCTCTGTTCTAAATGTTTCTTCCCCGCTCCCTCAGACACATTTTAATTTAATATAGCACATTTTATCTAGACTTTCTGTTCATATACTTTTGAGTGATTATTTTTAACACTCTAACGTTCTAGCTTCCTTGCACTCTTAGGTTTGGCCTAGAATCCTCTACATAACTACCTCCATGTCTACCTAGTAGCTATTAGGGAAGAGACATGGCAAGGGCTTAGTTAGGAGTCCTGGGTTTACAGCACCCTCAGGAACCATTACGTAGATTAAGACAGCCAAAAATAAGGAATGCAAATGGCAGCGGCCGTAGCCACCGCCATTTGCGTACGCTTTTTTTTTTTTTACCCAGACCACTCCGTGGCTGGAAATCCGGCTGAGGACGGCTCTGGCCTGGGCCTGGCCAGCTGCTCGGGGGAGCTGCCGCAGAGCACAGCCGGCCGTGGAGGATTCCGGGGGGGAGGAACAGATCGCCTCCCCGCCGTCGAGGATTCTGGGGGGAGGGATGGAACGCTTCCCCCCCCACTATCTTCTGTTCTCCTTTGTACTGTTTATATAATACCATTAGATGAAACGTTCTTCTCATTTCTCAGCCCAGGCTGCTCCAGGCTTGAATCTCAATCTAGGTAATGTCTGCTGGATTCTAGCAGCCCATACCTTTTTATTCCAAACTATTATAGAAATGCCTTCATCACACATATTGACTGCATATTTATGGGAATCTTTTAGGACTTACTGCACAAATTATGTTTCTATAGCTGGTGCAGCCTATGGTGTCACCCACATTGTGTGAGCTCCATAACAATATTGTTTGACACATCTACAGTATGTGTCTAGGCTGCATGGAGCCTCAATTATCTTTGGGTATGCATTCGTATGGGGGTGGTGGGGATGGAGAGGAGAGTATTATCTTTACAAGTTATGAAGAACAGCATGGGTATACACACACATGATGTGTGTCCTTCAGTTCTTGTAACTTGTGAAATAGCCTTTTGTATACTAAGATAGTATGTTTATTTATTTACTGCATTTATACGCTGTATAATATATAAGGTGTATAATATTATAATATATATTTTATATATATATATATATATATATATATATGGCATTCAAGGCAATTTGCAATTTAAAATAATAAAACAAACAAAAAAACACCAAAATACAAAATAATAACACAGCAAAGTCATCTAAAAAATGTCTGTACCCTCTTCAAGAGCTGATGGCATAAGCTCCCTGACCTGGGCTTCTCCCTTTTTTCCTTTCCCTCAGGGCACACAGGCCTTTAAGCATTACTTGGGAATTTAATTCATTAGTATTCTGTTTAATTAAATCAGAAGGCTATCATAATAAATAACACCGCAGCACCATTTAAACACTGTTAAGAAAATGGAAAAAGTGCATTTACAGCCATCAGATGAAGATCTTACTGGGCTAACAAAAGCAATAGCTTGGCAAGGAGAATTATGAATTTGTGTGAAATAATATATGTGCTTGCAGCTAACAGAAAAGTATGGCTGAGGTGCTGTGGTTCAGTGACCTCTAGCTGAAAATGCTTCCCTGATTGGTTGCTGACAGGTGGAAATTAGCTTGAACTTACAGAACCGTACTGAGTTGCCTTGAAGAACCTGGAGGAGACTGGAAGGAAAAGGAGGATTGTAGTATATGTGAGGAGAGCGTTCGAGAGGGTGAAAAAGAGGAATGTTAACTCCAGATGGCTTGGGGTTCCAGTAGATGGAAAATTAAAATTTGTGCAATGACCTTTGTTTCATGCTATAGGGAAGTTCCTGCTTTTCCCACAGATGCTGTCAAAGACAGGTCTCATGCATCTTATATACCATGTATAGCATAGAAAAGTTGGCATGATGTCATTAAAAAACACAGCATAGAAAAGTTATTATGCTGTCACTAATCAATTTTATTAAGAAATGGAGGGGGACAAAGCTGCTCATAGAAAGGGGATTTAAAAGTGAGGAGAGACAAAGGGAAAGTTAACCGAGAACAACCCAACACAATCAGCTCCAGTTGTGTTGATTCAAGACAAGGTGACATATTCTAGGCTTCAACAAGGATTCCCTGGTAGATTAGGTTGCCAAGAGCCATAGTTGTTTTGTAATTAGTCCATGTTCTGGGCTAAGTTGTGGTTGATGTCCTTGTCTGCTATGTAATTGTACTTAGAAGTACTTGTAGTGATTGCATTGTAGAATAAAATTAAGTTTCATCATTTTCTTTTTGTGGTCTGGATTTCAATTCCTGATTACATAATCTGATACTCCTGAAGCAGGGGCGCACAACTTCTGGGGGTCAGGGGGCTGCACCCTCCTGCTGCCACAGAAGATGCTGCTGTGATGAATGTGCCACTGTGGTGGTGGAGGTAGCCCCCCCAATTTTCCTTGAAAACAAGGGCATGCAGAGAGTGTGCACCTTGTTTAAAAGCAAGCTCACATTCCTTGGAGGCTTCTGAGGCTATTCCTACTTGGAAACAAGGCACATGCTCCCTGCATGCCTTGTTTCCAAGGGAAATCATGCTTTTGTTAGCCACTGCTGCAGCAAATTTGTTGGCAGCATTTTCAGGTGGGGGGGACACACAAAAACAGCCAGGGGAGGTGCAGGTCGCCCACCATCTTGTCTTGCCCACCACTGTACTAGAGCTATCCCATCAAACAGATGATTCATGGGAGGGCTGCCTGCAGTTTTACTCCCAACACGAGATTATGGGGTGGTTCTATGACCACCGCAGCAACCAAACTCCTGCTGGACTTATGGATCTCTCTGGATTATGGCAGAAACATATGTGCAACCCAGGTTGCTGGATACAGGGAATTTGCCACCACACAGCAGTCTCTTCTGCGCACAGTGTGTGTGTGTGTGTGTGTGATTTGCATATGGAAAGCCATTTCAACATTGACTCATTGACCCTTGTCAGATTCATTTTCACAGTCATCCAAGAGGTTTGAACCCAGACAGTATGAAGAAGAAAATAAAAATTAGTAGTAAGAACACAAGACGAGCCTGGCTTGACAAGGCCCAGATAGCCAAGACTTTCTTTTCCTAACAAGTGGCCAGCTACATGCTGGTCAGTAACTGAAGACAAACAGAACAGTGAATAAAAATGCAATGCAATTTCAGCTGTATTTAGGTTTTCATCAGAGGACTTTTAAATCCTGCAACAAAATAGTCTGAAGCTCAGTTTCATATAGTTGAAGGAACTCTGAACTACTTCAGACTTGTCTTTGAACTTAAATCAATTACAATTACTATTGCAATACATCTGTCTTTGCTCTCACGTACTGGCAGCAAACAGTTTTCAGCCTATTATTCCAGTTTAACCCACTGGGAAGCTGAAGCCAATACATAGTTGCTTGCCCATGGCCACTCAGCAACAATGGTAGGAGGACAGACAACAGAAGGTACATCCCCCACACACATCACATAGTTAAACCATGGAATCTGCTTCCACAACTTAGATAGCTTTAAAATGACATTAGACAAATCCATGGAGGATACCTTCAGGATCAGAGGCTGCATGTCTCTGCAGATTGGTTGCTGGGGAACACAAATGGGAGGGTGCTATTGCACTCGTGTCTTGCTTGTGGACTTCCTACAGGCATCTGGTTGCCACTGCAAGCAGCCAGATGCTGGACTAGATGGACATCCAGTCTGACCCAGCAGGGCCGCTCTTATGTTCTTATATTCTTAGTTACAGAACAAAGGAAGGATTTGAACCCTGCTCCCAAGTCCAATGTGCTACTGCCATTTTATTATTGGGATATTTTACAAAGGGGCATTTTATGACTAAGCAGAAGAATGAAGCACAAAACAACAACAACCCCAAACCTAGAAAAAAAGGTGCAAAAAGGAAAACATTTTCATTTTGAAATCTCTGGTCTTCAGCCTCTTCTGTCTGCATTACAGCTTCCCAGAAACTAAGGAGGAAAATATATTTTATTCTTCTTTCTTTTAATTAGCTTTCTCCTATTTCACCTACACACACAGGAAAGCATATTGTGAAACAGAATCTGCAAACAATATGTGATTCATTCTGCTTTTTCCTGCTCTGCAATATGATAGCCAATTAAACTCTTTCTAGTCACTCTGACTAAACCAGCAGAAGTCAACAATTGGTTTGACAACAGGCCTCTTTAGGTTACGCTGCATTTTCTGCTAGCTTGTTGAGCAAGATATAAGGCTAACTGGAAAGGATTTGTGAAATGAGACCCACTTAGCTTTAGAAATTTTTCCTCCTGGCTTGTCATAAACCGCCAATTTAATTGAGAAAGGAGGTCCATTCCTTAACACCTCAACTTGAGATAAAATCTTTGTCTCACCTTTCACAGCTTATGATACAGATCTCTGCTTGAATATCAAAAGAACATCACTAGTTTGGAAGATAGCCTCCCAGCACCCAGCCAACAAGAAGCCAGTATACCAGGCAGCAGGGTTATCATTGTGAAATACAATGCACAGTTCATGTCTGGCATAACTCAGCAAACTTAAGCATGGTCAACCTGTAGGATTAGGAAATACTAATCTTCAGATTGTTTGGATTGTAAAAACCTCCATATTATGTCTTGGGGATACACAATATATGGCAAATATATTCTATTACAGAATAATAGCTTCTTTCAAATGAACACACAGAGTCTCTGTGTGAGACCTTCAGGTACCTTCTGGAATGCTCCTTTGAACATAGAGCATAGTTTCCCTATTAATTTCACTGGAGGAAGCAGATTTCTGCGCACATCTCTTTTTATGTGTGGAGAAGCCCCATGGTGCTTTGGTGTACCTCCACCTGAAATACATTTCTGGATCAAAACAGACCACTTCAATATTTTATTAACCTGAATGTAGGGATGTTGGAGGATTCCGCCACAGATTCCAGTGAGGCCAGATCCTTTAGAATCCAGCTCCCCGGAGTCCGTGGCAGAATGGAGCAATCCCTCCCCCACGGAATCCCCCCGGGACGGAGCCTACCTTTGTCGGCTGTCCGCTGCCCTGCAAATGGCTGCCCCGGTCTGCGGCCACCATTTCCATTCCACTTTAGCTGTGATAAGCTACGTATATATTTACATAGCCTATCACGGCTAACGTAGAGACGCCATTTGCATCCCTGCGGTAGCCGTGATAGGCTACGTAAATATATATGTAGCCTATCACAGCTACTGCAGGGATGCAAATGGGGGCCGCTATGGCAGCCACCATTTGCGGCCGCAGCCCAGCAGAGGACGGAAGTCCGGCTGCAGGCGGCCCCAGCTGGCGGCTCCACGGGCTCCGCGCAGAGCAGAGCTGGCTGGGGGGGATGGATGGATCGCCTCCCGCCCCAGCAGATGGCCCAGCGGAATGGGGTAAGTCATCCTTACAACCCTACCTGAATGTGTTTATTATTCAAGAAAAACCCTAACAGAAGAAACTACCCAAACCACAAATATTAGCTTGAAGATAAGAAACTGTAAGGACTGATTAATTTGTTATTCCACTGAATAGCTGTGAGGTAGGATAATGGATAATGGAACACATAGCTGAAAACATAAGATTTTGTCATCACCAACATTAAAATGAAGATTGATTGAGATCTGCATGAAGGCCTGCAGTGAACCCTTTGTATGGCCCCCTGTCTCCTCAGGAAGCAGAAGCATACAAGAGTCTCTAAGATAATACATTACTTATATAACTTCAAACATGCTTTATTTAATGTCTGCTTTCATTCCTTAGAGTCAAAGATGTCAGAGAATTCCACCACGGACACCAGCGGCAGCCATTTGTGTGGCTGCCTTTACCATGATAGGCTACATAAATACTAGGGTTGGCGGAGAATTTCTCCCCGAAACTTTGGGGGGCCGAGCGCCAATGTGTTCGGCCCCCCGAACAAGTTTCGGGGAGAAATTCTCCGCACCCCCCCGCCCTCCGCACCCCCCCCGGGACGGGACTTACCTTTGCCGAATGTCCCTCCCGGTGGCGGGTCCGGCTGGCGGTTCAGCGGGTGTTCGTCCGGGGCGGGAGCAGCAGCCGGTCTTTCGACCGGCTGCCGCCGCCGCCATTCCAATAAAAGAAAAAAAAACGCCCCCTGATAGGCTATGTGACGATTAACGTAGCCTATCACGGCTAGATTTACAAAGTCAGCCGTGACAGGCTACGTAAATCGTCACGTAGCCTATCACGGGTGACTTAAAAAAAAAAAAGCGCGTACGGAAAATGGCGGCCCCCATAGGGAGCCGCCATTCCCGTTCCTTATTTGGTTGCTGTAGTCTACGTAAAGATTTACGTAGACTACGGCAAAAATAAGGGCAACGCTATTTGCGTTGCCCTTATTTTCACCGTAGTCTACGTAAATCTTTACATAGACTACAGCGACCAAATAAGGAACACGAATGGCGGCTCCCTATGGGGGCCGCCATTTGCGTACGTGCTTTTTTTTTTTTTTAAAGATACCCGTGATAGGCCACGTGACGATTAATGTAGCCTATCATGGTTGACTTTGCAGATCTAGCCGTGATAGGCTACGTTAATCATCACGTAGCCTATCACGGGGGCGTTTTGTTTTTTTTAAAAAAACTTTTTAGTTCGCGGCCGGGCGAGGCGAGACGCCTCCTCCCCGGCCTGAATTTCGGCCGGGCGAGGCGGGAAGCCTTCCCCCCGGCCTGAACTTCGCGGGGGGAGCAGCGAAGTGCCTCCCCCCCACCGCGAAAAGCTTCGAGGACAGGTAAGTGACTTTCGTCCATCCCTAATAAATACTTACGTAGCCTATCATGGCAAAGAGCAGGGGTGGAAATGGCGTAGCAGCTGCCATTTGCATCCCTGCTCTTTGCCGTGATAGGCTACGTAAATACTTACGTAGCCTATCACAGCTGACTACAAGCACGCAAATAGTGGCCGCTACGCTATTTGCGGCCGCAGCAGCCCGGCCATGGCCGGAACTTCGGAGTGGAACAGGTCTGGGGACAATTCTGGGGGGAGGGACAGAGCACCATCGCTGATGCCCCGGAACGGACGGGTGAGTAGGATTTGTATATCCCTACTTAGAGTTCACTGGGCAGTATCTAACAGTGTCACTCTGTGAGCGCAAATGACATTGCACTGGTGGAAACTAGGTTCAGAACCATGCTCATGAAAAGAATCCAACTAAAGTTTTGTGTAAGTACTAGTGCATTTTGCTTGCACAACCCATTGTGTGACCAGTTATGCAACCTGGTGTGCAACTAGGGATGCACGGATTTGTAAAATCTGTTCTGTCCTCAGTTCATGTATTGTCATATTGTGTTCTATTATTCCATCATCCACTCATTGACAGAATCAGATTTTTCTCAATTTCCTGAAGTTGCATTCCTGTGCACTTGCACAATGCACTTCTGAAAATATGCAAATCCTCCCAAAATGCACAAATCCCCCAAACTGTGCATTTTCACTCTTCTGCCTATGGGGGAAATGTGCATTTTCAGTTGATGATTTTTGTATTTTTCATATTTTTCTGCAACAAAGCTTGCATACAAATTCTAGAAAGTGAAAAACCAGTCTGCAAGTCCATGGAATCTGTGCGACTCGGGAGAAGCCAGTCCATTACAGAATCCATGGGTCAGAGTCATAGAAATCTGAACTCATTTAAATCTGTTGCAGATTTAACTAACATCACTATGTGCAACCAGCTGCGAAACAGGGTGCACATTCCACTTGCACAATCCAGTGTGCAAGCAGTTGAGCAGGTGCTTGCACACCCAATTGCGAAAGTGTAATGGACAACTGCTTGCACAATGAAGATTTGGTGGGGCTCTGCTAGGTCTATTTGAGTTTGTGGAATGGCGCTGTTGGATATTGCCTGCTGTTTCCTGCTTAAAAGTTTTTTTAACTGAAAAGAATTCTGGAGGATTTATTACATGACAGACATTATGTATATCTGAGTCTTAAATGTATACATATATGACTAGCGCAACAAATATTATGCAAATGCAATTTCTCACCACTGAAATTATAAGTACGCCTTTACATTTGGGTTGGCTTATTTATGCGGTTACTTCCATCATTATTATTTATATTCAGTAATGGTGGATATGGTCCTTGAGAAAGTGACTTGTGTCATTGTTTGGCACTGTTTTGTGTGTCCAGGGCAAACGCAAATACAGCTGATGGGTACGGATGGAGATCAGATCCCCATTTTGCTACAAGGCTGTGAGCCAGCAAGCATCAGAACTACAGCACCAACCTTATATGCTACAGTGCCAGTGCAGCTTAAAGTTCAGGCCGGAGGGTCATCAGATTTTATCAATCAATTTAGTTCTGAATACATCGATGTATACATTTGGCATGGTCCATAAAGAATGTCACCAATACTAAGCCCATTAAAATCGATGAGTGCTGTAGGCCCACTCATTTAACTAAAGATGTGTATGTATGGAAAGTTTATGCTCTTATTGTTTAATAGTTTGTTGTAAGCACTGATGAGCTGGTGCTGGTCATTTTCATTTAAAAAGCACCAGAAGTGCAGTAGGTAGCCTGGCTACTTACATTGCGCACACTTAGACTGGCTTTGGGTCATTCTGCATTACAATACACATTACAATGCAATTATGTAGTTGCACAATTGCTGATGTGACACTACAGGCTGCATAACGGAGGACATTTGCTATAAAAGGGAACTGTGAATCCTATATTGAAATGCTTCATTGTCAGATTCATGAACTGTAAACTCTATTACTATCCAAGCCTCAAATAATCTGACCAAGTGAAATATATTAAATCACCTGCATTATTTAAATGTACTTCAAGATATATAACATATTCTTGCTTAGAATGTGGCATAATGAAGATCTAGGGATGTCACTTACCTGGTTTCGTCCAGGGACATCCGCGGTGGGGGGAGGCACTCCGTCCCTCCCCCCGAAATCCTTGATGGGGGGGAGGTGATTCATTCCTCCCCCCCGGAATCCTGCCCGGCCAGCTCCACTCCATGGCCAGGCCGCAGAGCTGCCAGCCAGGCCAACCCGCAGTGGGGTATCCAGCCGCTGCCGGGCTGCTGCAGACGCAAATGAGTAGGGGACGCCATTTGCGTCCCTATGGTAGCCTGTGATAGGCTATGTAAATATTTACATAGCCTATCACGGCTAAAGCGGGAATGCAAATGGTGTCCCCTATGCCATTTGCATCCCTGCTTTAGCTGTGATAGGCTACATAAATATTTACGTAGCCTATCACGGCCTACCATAGGGACGCAAATGGCATCCCCTACTCAGGACACCATTTGCGTCCACAGCAGCCCAGCAGCAGCCAGAGCCGCCGCCGCTGCTGGAGCTGAAGCCACCGCCAGAGCTGCAGCCAGGTAGGCTCCGTTTTGCAGGGCTTTCGCGGGGTGGTGGGGTGGGTTGCTCTGTTCCGCCACAGATTCCAGGGGGCCGAATTTACTGGAATTCGGCCCCCCTGGGATCCATGGCGGAATTCTCTAACATCCCTATGAAGATCATCTGGAAGGGAAATAACATAAGGCAACATTCCACATAACGCCTATATGTAAAAGATAGGAGGATAGATAGGCATTTGTCAAGCAATCTGGTGCTTATAGCTTGCCATGTAGTCAGTTATCTTGATAACAAGTAGTTACTTATTACTTGTTAGGGAGGGTGCTGCTGTTGCTCTCATGTCCTGCTTGTGGGTTTCCCATGGGAACCGGGTTGGCCACTGTGTGAACAGAATGCTGGACTACGTGATTTGGAAGTATAGCTTCCCAATCATGTGAAGTACTAGTTCCCCTCTGCTCAACACTGGTTATGCCTCTTCTTGAGTACTGTGTCCAGGTCTGGGCACCACACTTTAAAAAGGATACAGACAAACTGGAGAGGGTTCAGAGAAGGACAATGAAGACGATCAGGGGATTGGAAACAAAGCCCTATGAGGAGAGACTGAAAGAACTGGGCATGTTTAGCCTTGAGAAGAGAAGACTGACGGGAGATATGATAGCGCTCTTCAAGTACTTGAAAGGTTGTCACAGAGAGGAAGGCCAGGATCTCTTCTCGATCATGCCAGAGTGCAGAACACAGAATAATGGGCTCAAGTTACAGGAAGCCAGATTCCGGCTGAACATCAGGAAAAACTTCCTGTCTGTTAGAGAAATATGACAATTGAACCAATTATCTAGGGAGGTGGTGGGCTGTCCCACACTGGAGGCATTCAAGATGAAGCTGGACAGCCATCTGTCAGGGATGCTTTGACTTGGATTCCTGCACTGAGCAGGGGGTTGGACTCGATGGTATTATAGGCCCCTTCCAATGCTACTATTCTATGATTCTATGACTAGATAGACCCTTGGTCTGACCAGCATGGCTCTTCTTGTGTTCTCATGTTAATTGTCTCATTCAACTTCAGATGTGCTTGCATGATCAAAGATTAAGTCCACATTTTAAGTGATTTAACATAACAAGGAAGGAATAATATCACTGGATAGTGAGAGTACTTAACCTTGCCTGTTTCACCTCAGGATAGGTGTAGGTGATAAACTAGATCACTGCAAGAAGCCTATGAGAGTGGCCAAGAAAACACATGATTAAGGAGGAGATTAGAAGGGTGAAAGAAGGTTAGTACACAAATCTTTTCCAGACTTGTATCTTCTTGGTAGCAGCCTGGGGGAAAGGGAAATAAGGATGCTGTGTGGCAATGGGGACACACGGTATTGTTCAGAATTTGATGGTGTTTATTTACTTTGTGTGCACACAGTGTTATATCTTGATCCTATGGATCTATTTCAATGGATCCATTAAAATGGATCAGTGATGCAGCTGAAGCCTGATGACCCTACACCTAGGAAACTACACAGTAGGGGGCAGAACACCCCAATTAATTCTATAACTACCAATTAGGGTCAGTGAAGCTTTAACACTTCTTATGAGTCAAAAAGAACTACTGATCCCTGTTAGGTCTGCTACCCCATGACCTCATTCACATCTGTACGTTAACTTGCATGCATACATGTGCCATGACAAACATGGGCATGAACAGACCTTTCCCATAGCTGTGATGTGCACCCAGCAGAATGTACACTGTTTCAACAAAGTGGGAAATAGCTACTTCAAATGGGGAAAATTAGCTTAAGACAACTGTTCAGAGTAAAAACTTTACTCTTTATTTTACAACAAATATCTTACACATGACCAAAATAAAATAAAATAAAATCGTAGTATATACCCCCCCAATGGATCAAAGTCCTACTTCTAATAATCTTACAATAATATCAAGAAAAATATATGTGTGGGAATTAATGTTTGTCAAATAAGGAGAGTGCTATGGAAATGGCAAGTCAGGGTTTGGACAGCTATACGCAGGAGAGCTTGGGTGCTGGTGTCATGGGGTAGGCCATGTGAGGGGCAAAATGGATAGACTGTGGCATTTCAGAAGAATTAGAAGGAAACAGAACTGAAGCAATTATCATGTTTACTTTGTTTCAGAGTAAGGGGAACATGAAGGATCTCACTTCCTGGTTGGTCAGGGATATTTGTAGAGTCACAGAGGGCACAGGCTAGCCTCTGGTCTATAGGCTTTTGGTTGGCTGCAAAAGAAAGAAAGAAGCAAGAAAGAAAGAAAGAAAGAAAGAAAGAAAGAAAGAAAGGCATGTGGAGTGGAGAGCCTTAAAAAGGGACTCTGCCTAGTAGACCCTGACTAGTCCATGGAAATTAACAGAGTGAGGGGTAGGGGGTGGAGGGCAGGGCAGGGCTGCCCTTAGGGTGGCAAGCTGGGCTGTTGCCCAGGGCACTGAGCTGGGGTGGGCGCTGAGCTGAGCTGAAGGGGGCGCCAAGCTAAGCTCAGTGGCTATTTCTTTAAAATATATGTTGTAGCTCCTGCAAGGTGTTTAACTCCAGAATGCAGCACAGGGAACTCACTAGGTGTCTATGTCCAGTATGGACACTGGCTGGAGAGATTCAATGGGTGCTTCACCAGGGGGTATACAAGGCAACATGGCTATTTCTAGGCAAATAAAGCAGAAAACTAGTTTAAATTGAAGGAAGGGAAGGATTTTGGCCCTAGCAACATGGGCTAGGCACCAGAGTGGGGAGAGTACTAGGAAAGGATAATGAGAAACAGGCCTAAGAGCCAAACGAACCCAGGGTAATGCTTAGGGAAGTGTAGCAGAAAGTCTGTCCCATGCGAAATCTCACAGTGAGAGTGAAGAAAGAGCCTGCTGAGTGCCTAAACTCAAGGGCAGTTATAGACTTCAAAACAAAGAATACAAAGGGCTCAGTGACTTTTGGGGCTGGACTCAGGATGGGGCAAAACAAAGGGATCAGTAATTTGACACTAAGGAATGCAAGGAGGCCTCAAGAAGATCCTTTGCTACTTGATTGACATAAGCTAGCTGGCTGAGTATTACTAAAGCCATGTGGTACATTATGAAACAAACTCCGTCAGTCTGTCCCATGAAGAGGGAGAATGAAGTCAAATACTCTAGTGTTTGCTGTGTAGGATGCAGCCTTCTGGGGTCTCACCAGCGTAAGTGACAGAGACCACTGCCTTTCCTGAGCAGTCAGTCCTCTGTGTTAAGTGCATTTACAAGTAAGTCTAGAAAAGATAAGAAAGCACAAGTCAACACAGAGTTCTGCCCTGCTTGCCACTGAAAATGCTGAAATGCTCCTTGATAAATCCTGGATGTAATACCATGCCCATGCAAAGGGTCTAGGGCAGTCCAAATGGGCCACTGGCATTACTGCCCCATTGGCCCCAGCATGTCTGTGTAACCACTTCCTACAAATCTCTTGCATAACACAACACTATCCCAGTGGCTAATGGGACCTAGCCGTAGGAACCCATTGGCATGTGTGGATCCTGAGCCAGCATGAGATATCCAGAATGATGATTGTTTCCATGCATGCATGGCCTGCAGGATCAGGACGTCGGAAAATGTGACCACACGTACTTGGCCTTAAGTTCCATTTAGCAGAACTGCCGCTCATGTAATTATGTTGTGGAATTGCAGCAATCATTATAACATTTATTTGTTAGTTTTGTAATTCACATGTTCTTGCCTTTACTCACCTAGTTATACATGTATTTATTTCTAAAATGTATTAGTCACACTATAGCTAATAGCTCTCAGGGTGATGTAAAACAAAACCACAAATAAAATCCAAAATCCATATAAATCCAATTGAACATAGCATAATAAAACAATCAATTAAAAGCAGCAGAGTCTAAAATAGCAGGCATCACAACAAGATCTAAAAATATTACAAATTATTATTATTTATCGTATGGCACATTTACACCGCATTACAATAAAAACATAGAGCATAATAAATATGAAATGTAAAATATAAAATATAGACAGGTATATTACAAACATATGTCTAGGTTACAGATATAGTTTTTTACTTTTATATTACAAAGATAAACTATGTCAAAACAGAATATAGCAGCAGCAATATACTGAGTATTAAAAGGACTGAGAGAATAAAAAGGTCTTTGCCTGGCACCAAAAAGATAACAAAGTAGGCACCCGGTGGACCTCTCTGGGGAGCATATTTCATAACTTGGGGGTTGGAGAGGTTACTATGGAAAAGGCCTGGTCCCAAATAGCCACCCATACTGCAGCATGCAAGCCAAAGGCACTTGGAGTAAGGCCTCTGTTGATGACCTCGGGGCTCAGATACGAATATATGGACCCAAGCTGTGAAGAGCTTTATAAGTTAACACCAGTACTCCGAATTAATCCCAGAAATGAACTGGGAGCAATTGAAGATGATACAATATTGGAATAATACGATAGTAATGCCCAGTTCTAGTCAGTACTGTTGCCGTTATACTTAGTTCTAAACTGAAGCTTCCAGACCATCTTCAAGACCTAACTAGTTTTTCTGTGTTCAGGGATTGCCTACTAACATTGTATAGTTCTATGAACAGCATACATCTTTTGTATACATTGTGATATTAGGCACAATACTGTCAAAGGCAGAAATATTGTGCTAAAAACATTAACAACATTAGTGGTAGTGACAGAATGCTGATTAAAAAAAATGTTTCATATAAACATTTATATCTCTTATAAAGCCAGCTATTAAGATATTATTTGTTTTTTTTTGTTTTCATTCTGGCTCTATATTCCTTTCTTTGCTTGGCAGAGAGGCATATATCTTAAATATAATGGCAAACGTATGTTAATCAACATACAGTGTACACAATGCATGCATATGAAGAAAATACAGCGCACATGCCAGGTTATGGGACCATGCATAATTAGTTAAGATGCCCCCTCCCTTCGCAAACCATACTAAAAGTTTCTTTTGTTCCTTTGCTGAGGCAGTAATAGTAGCTACATGATGCAGTACATGATTTATTTATAGGCTGCTAATGAAGACATAGCTAATCATCATAATTAATTGGTATTTTTGTGCTTTGGGGCCTAATTGCAGAAATTTTTACACGTCGGCACATTTTAGCTGTGGGGCACAAATTATACAGAGGAACTTTATGCCTCTCCCTCCAAGCTTGCTCTTCTGCTGAACTGAGCTGCTGTACACTCATTGCAGCTTAACCCACAAATCACCAGGTAAGCATGGAAGTGGCTGGATTCAACTGAGTGAGCCCAGTCAGGAAGTGAAAAGATTTGTGAGTCATTAGTGTGGCTTTGAGTGTGAAAAGCATGCAGGTGGTAAGATAACCTGGGGATGGCATGAAGAGAACGAGGGGAACAAGGAGGCCACCTCGTGGGCCTCTCATAAAGGACTGGTGGGAGGGGAGAAAGAAAGGAGGAACAAGCCACAAGAAAAGCTGAAGAAATCTTTTAATGAGCACATTGGATGCCTATTTATTATCACCCATTATATTATTCCATTTTCCACATGGTTTTTCTTCTCTTTGTCTGTTCAGAATACCTCAACTATTATCTGTTATTTATTGCTACAGTTGTACAATGCACTAACTTAGCTGGTGTTGCAATACGGCTGTTTTTAAAGTCATATTCCTATAATATTGATGAACTGTGGGATTTATTATTGGGGCTGCCAGCCAATTGAAGACTTTGTTCTTGATGAATCATCTACTTTTTTTAGCCAATTAGGCTAGAAACCTATGCACACTTACCTTGGAGTAAGTGGCACTGAACTCAAGGGGGCTTACTTATGAGAAGACATAGAACTGTGCTGCCAGCTAAGTAGTCAATCAAATTTGTATATTACCAAAAGGTCAATACATGTGCCTTGTTGTGGTTGTTGGAGGCAGCCTGAGATTATTTACTACAATAAACAACACTTTTTATTGCTTCTTTCAGCCATCGTTTAATAGGTGCAATTTCATGTCCAATTACAATAACATATCAAAGCCAAAATGGTTTCAAAAAAGTGTGCCCCTCAGTCTCCACTTTACCAATCAATATTTGCCTACACTGATTAAAATTCATTCCTACTGATTAATCAATTAAAACTCTATTTGATTAATCAATTATATGTATTATTTAATACCTTAAGGGAACAATCCTACTGGGATAAGTGGCCACCTCTGAACTCGGAGGCGACCGCATATCCAATGCAGGGCAGAAAAGCGCAGAAGGGATTGTCCCCTCCGTTCTTCAGCCGCCCTGCATTTGCGGCTAGACAACCAATTTCAGCTGTCTAGCTGCAGGAAGTCGGACCGGGGGAAGTGGCGGCCGGATGAGATGTCATACTGGCATTTCCAAGTTCCCCACCCCAGCACACCCCCAGGAATGCCCTCTTTTCACCACTCCACGCTCCTCTTCCTAGCACTGAGTGTGGGGCCATTCCACGCTGTCTGTGAGGCAGCGCTGGAGGGGTTGAAGATCAGTTCTCAGAGAACCAACCTATCCTATGGCCATCTAGCCACTGACTAGCAGCCATAGGATTGCGCCCTAAGTGTATTTATTTATTTTAAATCTAAACCCCTTTTTGTCTTAATGGATTCCAGACAAGTGTACAATAATACAAAATAAAATATAATAAAAATAGCACAATATACTTCAAACAAACAATAAAACCTAGAGCCAACAAAACTACAAAATGAAACGGATGGGCCATAAACCCATTTGAAAATACCTTGCCAATTAAAAATGTCTTAGCTTGGCACCAAAAAGACTGTGGTGTTGGTGCTAGTCAAACGTCTTTGGGTGGCATTCCAAAGTTGGGTGCCATCACAGAAAAGGCCTTACATACATAATGTATTTAACAATGTACTTCACTAACGGATCGTTTTTGGAGAAGGGCCTCATTTGAAGATCTTAGTGCAGATAGGCTTTCACCCCTATTTATTATAAATGGTTACCCACGACTGTGGAATGATAAGAAAATGCAATGGACATAATTCAGCCAACATTAAGCATTTTCAAATACCGTGATTTCACTGAGAGAGTTAAACATGTACTTAACTCTCACCAATGCAAACCAATAAAACATAAGTATCTTGAACAACAACTGCATCATGCCTAATCTTTTTAACATGATGAGTTCTGGATAATGATATAAAATAAGATAAATATTTATGTTATGTGCTGACAAGAACAAAACAAAATGTTTAACAGCTGATAATTACTCAGAAATGATTTTAATCCTCTTATAAAACTTTGAGGGATGAATCCAAAAATCGCTTAACACACACCTTTAGGTGCACACATCGCTCTGGTGAGCATAGTTTTCTGCTTCTGGGAGGGCTGTTGCTAGGGGGATTGGCAGCAGGAACCCCCTGTGTATTGTGAGGGAAGGGGAAAGGATGTGGTGGGAGACTGGATTGATCCCTTAAAAATATTGCCACTTCCTCTGAGACATCAGAGGAAGATGGGAAAAAAAATAAAAACTTATTGTTCAAGTCAGAGCATGGCTACTTCAATATATGAGGCACAATCCAGCCAAAGTTAAGCAATTCTAAAACTGGTTGATTAAAATGGGAGATTAATGGCAACCTACCCAAATCCTACACTAAAATCTATGGGATTTTATGTATTTAACTTGGCTCATGTTCTTTCCTAGGAACATTTTTTTTTCATTGTTGCGATTCTGTATTAATAATAATCTAATTCCATCTATATAGCATCATCGGACACTATACCTATGAAGAATTCTTACTATATTTTGGTTATATGGAATCCCCCTGAACCATGTTGCCCCCCTTGCCTAGAAAGACTTTGGGGGCAAATGGATCAATGTTTGAAGTTTTTGAGATTCCATAATAGCCAGCAGTTGGTTGAGGAAATAAATTCACCATTTCTAGTCAGCTATACCTGTTCAATATGTGCCAGTGTAGAGAAAGGGTGATAACATTAGAGGAAAAACCTTCGACTTCAGTTTCCCAAATGCTGGAGGCACACCATTTGTTTCCATTTTTGTGGGGGGATTATGCCTGCAGGTCTTGCAGGTGCTTTATTACAGCTAATGAACCCTTGGAAAGAATGAGGGAAAAGGTTCATTTATTTAGAGCAAAAACAAAACTTGTGATTTTCTGGGCACAGGAGATGGATACAGGTGTTGCCTCTGGAGGGATAGAGGAAAACCAGTTTGGAATACCCACCTGTGATTCATCAAAGAATATTACAGAATGGTTCTGCTGGGATAATAATGTGAAGGTGCTGTTTGTATGACCCGGGGCCTTTATATCGGGGCTATACACTGCACACAGTTTCTGTGAGCTGCTGTGATTCTGCAAATCGTAACGAATATGTGGAGACTGTAGTTCATACAAAAATGGTACACATGATGCATGTTGGGCTTTGAGCCTGTTAAGGCCCCATACACTCCTGGAGCCTTTTTCTGGGAAATCCCATTGTGCCAGCTAACGCTATTGACACTGTGCTAGAGTTGCCTTATACTAGTGAAACCTAATTTACGTTAGTGCTAGTGTCTGATTGGATACTGCCCATAGTAAATAGCTATACCTTTGTTCCAAATTAAGAGAATGCTATGTAAGAAATGTCTTTGGAATGTGATGGATTTCTTCCAGTGATTTACTCTTGCAGTGAACCCGACCCTAACCAAATCTACCATCTTATGCCTAATGTCAGAACATAAGAAGGGTCCAAGGGTCCATTTTGTCCAGCATTCTGTTCACACAGGAGCAAACCAGCTGCCTATGAAAAACCCCCAAGAGGACATGAGTGCAACAGCACCATCCCACTGTTCCCCAGCAACTGTTGTGCTGATACTAGACATAGCATATATCTGGACTAAAAGCCATTGCTTTTATACCAAGAAAGCATGCTTAGGACTTCATCCTTAACTTCTTAGAATGTTATTTTGGCTGGCCTTGCTCGCTACTGTATCCCATTTATTCAGTTCATAACAGTTCTAGAGATAGAACTAATCTCTACAATAGGCTATATTCAGAGTCTCCAAAATTTGTTTTAGCTGGCAGCTGAACCTGCATAGCATGATAACACTTGGTTCTAGTGTACATTTATCATGTGGAAATGAGTTGAGGCAGCCTCCAAGTGGTGCTTTCAGCACATTACCACTGTGCATAAGTGCCCCCTTCCCCTGGTTGGCATGGAGAGTTTCAACACCAGCACTACACATTTTGCAGGATGATTGGCGGTTGCCATGAAAATGCTGTTTGTGATACAGATCTCCTCCACATGACATATTATGGCAGCGATGTGAAGATAATACAAGAAAGAAGCATTTCAGATGGCATTTGTGTAATAAAGGTGACATGATGCGGACTGACCCTAAATAGATAATTTTAGATGATAAAATTTAATTCTGTTTCCCAAGCAGTGTTCTGTTAAAATTAATTGTTTATATATATATATATATATATATATACACACACACACACACACACACGCACACACACACATACTTATAATTTAAGTTGTCCAAACATTATATTGTAGATCTGAAAACTACAGTATGGAGTAAATTAGCAGAGTATGATTTCTTCATATCCATTGCTAGTCCATTAGCACAAAGGTTGTTGTTTAATCAACTTATTGTTGAGTAAATTTAATGGTTAGCATTTCCTATGTTTCATGGTTTTGCTATAACTTCAAAATAGTGTATTTATGTTAGCTTTGATTACACTTCCAGAATGCCTACAGAATACCTCTGCTGTGTTTCAAGCTCTTGAATTTGTGAGAGCTTTGAATATCCCTGGGCAGTAAATGATATTTTCTCAAGGATTTGTGATTGGCATGAATTGTCTAACACCAGACACTTAGAAACAATCTCTTTTGTTGTCAGAGATACTTTGTCCTTTTACGAACTCATGAATACTTTAAGGCGCATGCAGTGTTATGTGTGGAATCTGGCTCTTCTGCTTGCTGAACCAAAGACCTTTGGAGCCAAAAGCAGTGACGTCATCAAATGAATGAAAGTAGAAACTGCATTACTCGTAGTAGCAAGGCTTACAAATTATTTCTGAGCCTCCAGATGAAGGACAGACCATAAAATACTTCAAACAAAGTGCTTGACTCCAAATGAGCAAATACAAGGATGTTCCAGAGCAATGCATACATGGCATGCCCTACTGCGTCAGCAGCTGTGTATTTAGCTGTGTCGCCCTCTTCAAAGGAGCGGGAGGGGTGATGCCAATGGGCTAAGTGGGTGACAACTTTATTAAGAAATGCTAGTTGTATGGCTTGAATAGGATGCCCTCACTTACAAAATGAGCTACTTACTTACACAGTTTTGCTTACATTGTTCTGCTTAAGAAGCAACTCTTCTTAAGCAACCAACAATATTAAATCTGATGAAAATACTGGGGGGGCGGGCGGTGGGAACTCCTGTGGAAGACCTACTTTTTCCTACAAAAGCAATAAAAAATGAAGTAGCAAGATTATGCAGCTGGAGTGTCAACAGGGATTTTTGTTGAAAGTAACAACAGGCACACACCCGCACATATTGCTGGCAGTAGTATTACCTTCTGTAACTAGGAGTTCAATTTTGTCTCTATACTTTTAACTCTCTGTCATAGCCAATATGCCAGTTATTTTGGCTGGCAAAGGTTTAAATGAGAAAAACATGTATCGGTGCAAAAGGCATAGATTTTAAATAAATAATATACAATGTAGTATTGTGAATATATATTCACATTTGCTGTCCTGATAAAAGGTAAAGGTAAATATTCACATTTGCTGTCCTGATGCCACCTGTCTGATCAACTATCAACCAGAGAACTCACACTCTTTTACAAGTCTTCTCACAAGACTTGGGCTTGTGCCTTTCTGAGCAGACTGACACCCCAAAGTGAAACAGATGAAGCTTTACTCACCTCCATGCCAGGAAAATATTTACCTGCTACAAGTCTGCATATGATGTTGGAATGCTGTTAAGAGCTCGTGGGAGAGATGGCAGCCCCACTTCCAGCTTGTCACAGTACCATCTTTCTGAATATGATTGTTCCTTATTCCTTCTTTTCTACATACACGGGTTTAGTATAGACTTGGTATATGTTTTCTGTATCTGAGAAGCTGATTGAGAAAAGAAAAACAAAAGAAAGAGGAATGTTGCTCAAAGGCTGGAGGGGGGGGGAGAGAGAGAACTAAGGTATTTTAGACTGTGGTACCAACCCAATGGAGCTCTTCTTGGTGGCTACTAGCTGGTAGCTAATAGTAATAGCTATCATCCAGAATGTCCCTGAGCAATGCTTTGTAATGCCATTCCAGGGGTGTTTTGGGAGGCAGAAGGTAGTAGGTACTGGCTGTGTTCACCAAGAAGAGCTCCATTCCTGCTGCCAGAGTAACAGTGGCAACAAACACATTTTTTTCTGGTTGTTTTTAATATGCATTTTGAAGGGGGGGCAGTAAAGGGGAAAAAGGAGGTAGCTACCATCAATTGCTTCCATGGTAACCATCCCCTTCCCCCCAAACCATTTAAAAATATTGCCCCCTCCCTGAAATCTCACACACCTTCCTGCATTTTCAGGGTCCTGAAATCCCCAATTCACTGACAGTTTGATTATTCTTTTGGTCCAACCCTAGTTCTCATATATCTTAGAATTAAAATCCAGCATTTAAAATGGGAATTAAAATATAGCCTGGGCACGAGCATACTTAAATCTGTGTTGTGTTCTGTACAAAACATACAGTGCACATTATTTTCTTAGAGTTGGGAGAGCATGGTTTGATTTTCATAGTTTCCTTAGCTCTCCCTTGATCTCCCTTCCCCCATCTCTCAGTTATCATTTCCCTGGCCAGAATGATGCATTCACAGATTGCAATTGTGCCTGCTTCTGTTGTATTTACTATGTAATTTATGATCATGGTAATTCTGGCTTCATCTAGTGAATTTCCCTAGCTGTTCATCAAATAAATAGTCTGAAATTTCTTTAGCAATTTCCAGCGTTATTAAAATAATGGACAGAGCTACTAATGCACAACACAGTAAACAGCAGTAGAAGAAAGGAACCAATGAGGGCAGATTATTGAAATAATTACCTTGGTGTGCAGCAGCTTAATTTCAAAAAAGTTCACTCTGTATCTGAAATTAAATGGAACAATTCCAGAATTAAATTGATAAAGAAAAAAGAAAGTATACATTGATTTGCTTTAAAAACACTGCTTCTCTGTGTGCTTATGTGAGGGTGCTCAGGGGAAATCTTTACCTGACAGCCATGGAGTGCAACATGAGACCCACATATTCTAAGGCAGAGGGCAGGACCAGCTTGGCAGTCTTGTTGCAGTTACACCCCTCATCTCACTTGACAGGGAAACCCTGGAAAATGTGGATGGAAAGACCTGTTGATTTCGGATGGGTTGGTGCAGTACTTGAAATGACATCTAAATTGTTGTTGTTGTTATTCAGTCATTCAGTCATGTCCGACTCTTCGTGACCCCATGGACCATAGCACGCCAGGCCTTCCTGTCCTGCGCTCTCTCCCGGAGCATGGTCAAGTCCATATTCATTGCATCAGTGATGCTATCTAGCCATTTCATCCTCTGCTGTCCCCTTCTCCTTTTGCCTTCAGTCTTTCCCAGCATTAGGGTCTTTTCCAGAGAGTTTTCTCTTCGCATTAGGGGGCCAAAATATTTGAGCTTCAGCTTCAGTATCTGTCCTTCCAATGAGCAGTCAGGGTTGATTTCCTTTAGGATGGACTGATTTGACCTCCTTGCAGTCCAGGGGACTCCTAAGAGTCTTCTCCAGCACCACAGTTTGAAAGCATCAATTCTTCAGCACTCAGCCTTCCTTATAGTCCAGCTCTCACAGCCATACGTTACTACTGGGAAAACCATAGCTTTGATTATGCGGACCTTTGTCAGGATGATGATGTCTCTGCTTCTTACTATGCTGTCTAGGTTTGCCATAGCTTTCCTCCCAAGGAGCAAGCGTCTTTTAATTTCATGGCTACAGTCACCGTCTGCGGTGATCTTGGAGCCCAAGAAAATGAAATCTGTCACTGCTTCCATTTCTTCCCCTTCCATATGCCAGGAAGTGATGGGGCCAGATGCCATGATCTTCATTTTTTTAATTTTGAGATGAGTTTCAAACCAGCTTTTGCACTCTCCTCTTTCACCCTCCACAAGAGCCTCTTAGATCCTCTTCGCTTTCTGCCATTAGGGTGGCATCATCTGCGTATCTGAGGTTGTTGATAATTCTCCCAGCAATCTTAATTCTGACCTGTGATTCATCCAACCTGGTGTTTCTCATGATGTACTCTGCATATAAGTTAAATAAGCAGGGCGACAATATGCAGCCTTGTCGTACTCCTTTCCCAATTTTGAACCAATCGGTTGTTCCATGTCCGGTCCTTACTGTTGCTTCTTGACCCTCATACAGGTTTCTCAGGAGACAGGTAAGGTGATCTGGTACCCCCATCTCTTTCAGAATTTGCCACAGTTTGTTGTGATCCACACAATCAAAGGCTTTAGCGTAGTCAATGAAGCAGAAATAGACATTTTTCTGGAATGCTCTTGCTTTCTCCATTATCCAGCGAAAGTTGGCGATTTGATCTCTAGTTCCTCTGCCTCTTCAAAACCCAGCTTGTACTTCAGGTAGTTCTTAGTTCACATCCTGCTGAAGCCTAGCTTGTAGGATTTTGAGCATTACCTTTGCTGGCATGAGAAATGAGCACAATTGTACGGTAGTTTGAACACTCTTTGGCATTGCCCTTCTTTGGAATTGGAATGTAAACTGACCTTTTCCAGTCTTGTGGCTACTGTTGAGTGTTCCAAATTTGTTGGCATATTGAGTGCAGCACTTTAACAGCATCATCTTTTAGGATTTTAAATAGCTCAGCTGGAATAATGTCATCTCCGCTAGCTTTGTTGTTAGTAATGCTTCTCCTAAGGCCCACATGACTTCACTCTCGAGGATGTCCGGCTCAAGTTCAGTGACCACACTATCATGGCTATAAGGGACATTCAGATCTTTCCTGTACAGTTCTTCTGTGTATTCTTTCCACCTCTTCTTAATCTCATCTGCTTCTGTTAGGTCCCTGCCTTCTTTGTCCTTTATCATGCCCATCTTTGCATAAAACGTTCCCTTGATATCTCCGATTTTCTTGAAGAGATCTCCAGTCTTTCCCATTCTGTTGTTTTCCTCGATTTCTTTGCATTGTTCATTTAAGAAGGCCTTCTTGTCTCTCCTTGCTATTCTCTGGAACTCTGCATTCAGTTGGATATATCTTCCCCTTTCTCCCTTCCTTTTTGCTTCCCTTCTTTCCTCAGCTATTTGTAAAGCCTCATCAGACAGCCACTTGGCTTTCTTGCATTTCTTTTTCTTTGGGATGGATTGAGTTGCTGCCTCCTGAACAATGTTATGGAGCTCCGTCCGTCCATAGTTCCTCAGGCAGTCTGTCTATCAGGTCTAATCCCTTAAATCTATTCCTCACCTCCACTGTATATTTATAAGGGATATGATTGAGGTCATACCTGAATGGTTTAGTGGTTTTCCCTACGTTCTTCAATTTAAGCTGAAATTTTGCAAGAAGCAGCTCATGATCTGAGCCACAGTCAGCTCCAGGTCTTGTTTTTACTGACTGTATAGAGCTTCTCCATCTTCATCTGCAAAGGACATAATCAATCTGATTTCGATATCGACCATCTGGTGATGGCCATGTGTAGAGTTGCCTCTTGTGCTGTTGGAATAGAGTGTTTGCTATGATCAGTGTGTTCTCTTGGCAAAACTCTACTAGCCTTTGTCCTGCTTCATTTTGTACACCAAGGCCATGCTTGCCTGTTATCCCGGTGATTTCTTGACTTCCTACTTTACCATTCCAATCCCCTATGATGAAGAGGACATCTTTTTTTTGGTGTTAGTTCTAGAAGGCGTTGTAGGTCTTCATAGAACCGATCAACCTCAGCTTCTTCGGCCTCAGTGGTTGGGGCATAGACTTGAATGTGATGTTGAATGGTTTGCCTTGGATTCGTACTGAGATAATTCTATCGTTTTTGAGATTGTACCCCAGTACTGCTTTTCCCACCCTTTTGTTGACAATGAGTGCTACTCCATTTCTTCTAAGGGATTCTTGCCCACAGTAGTAGATATAATGGTCACCTGAATTACATTCGCCCATGCTTGTCCATTTTAGTTCACTGATTCCCAAGCTGTCGATGTTCAATCTTGCCATCTCATGTTTGACCACCTCCAGCTTACCTTGATTCATTGATCTTACATTCCAGGTTCCTAAACAATATTGTTCCTTACAACATCGGACTTTCTTTTCACCACCAGACACATCCACAGCTGAGTGTCCTTTCGGCTTTGGCCCAGCCGCTTCACTCTTTCTGGCACTACTTGGAAATTGCCTCTGCTCTTCCCCAGTAGTATATTGGACACCTTCTGACCTGAGGGGCTCATCTTCCGGCGTCATTTCTTTTTGCCTTGTGATACGTTCCATGGGGTTTTCTTGGCAAGAATACTGGAGTGGGTTGCCATTTCCTTCTCCAGTGGACCACATTTTGTCAGAATTCTCTGCCATGACCTGTCCGTCTTGGGTGGCCCTGCATGGCATAGCTTATGGCTTCACTGTGTTACGCAAGCCCCTTCTCCACAACAAGGCAGTAGGGATGTCAGAGAATTCCGCCATGGATCTCGGTGAGGCCGAATGCCAGTGCATTCAGCCCCCCGAACTCCGTGGCGGAATGGCCTGTCACCCCCCCGCCCCCCACGGATACCCCCCGGGATGAGACTTACCTGGAGCAGATGTTCCAGATGGTGGTGGCTCCAGTGGTGGCTTCTGTGGAGGTGGCGGAGGCTGGTCTTCCAACCGACTGCTGCCGCCACCGCCATTCGCAGTCTTCCCCCTCCTCCCATTCGTGCTAGGCTACGTAAAGACTTACATAGCCTATCACGTGTCACGTCTGGGTTAAAAACAACAACCACACGTACGCAAACGCCATTTGCGTTGCCTATTTTTGGTTGTCTTAGTCTACGTAAATATTTACGTAGACTAAGACAACCAAAAATATAGGGTCGGCGGAGAATTTCTCCCCGAAACTTCAGGGGGCCGAGCGCCAACGTGTTCGGCCCCTCGAACAAGTTTCGGGGAGAAATCCCTGAACCCCCCCCGCCCCTGCACCCCCCCCGGGACGGGACTTACCTTCACCGAATGTCCCTCCCAGCGGCGGGTCCAGCCGGCAGTTCGGCGGGTGTTCGAGCGGGGCGGGAGCGGCAGCCGGTCTTTCGACCGGCTGCTGCTGCCGCCATTGCAATAAAAGAAAAAAAAAACGCCCCCTGATAGGCTACGTGACGATTAACGTAGCCTATTACGGCTAGATTTGCAAAGTCAGCCGTTATAGGCTACGTCAATCGTCACGTAGCTTATCACGGGTGACTTAAAAAAAAAAAAGCGCGTACGGATAATGGCGGCCCCCATAGGGAGCCGCCATTCCCATTCCTTATTTGGTCGCTGTACTCTACGTAAAGATTTACGTAGACTACAGCGACTAAATAAGGAACGCGAATGGCGGCTCCCTATGGGGGCCGCCATTAGCATACGCGCTTTTTTTTTTAAAGTCACCCGTGATAGGCTACGTGACGAATGACGTAGCCTATCATGGCTGACTTTGCAGATCTAGCTGTGATAGGCTACGTTAATCGTCACGTAGCCTATCGGGGGGCGTTTTTTGTTTTTTTAACTTTCGCGTTCGCGGCCGGGCGAGGCGGGAAGCCTCCTCCCCGGCCTGAATTTCGGCCGGGGCGAGGCGGGAAGCCTCCCCCCCGTCCTGAATTTCGGCCAGGGTGAGGCGGGAAGCCTCCCCCCCCGGCCTGAACTTTGCGTGGGGAGCAGCGAAGTGCCTCCCCCCCCCCACGAACGTCCTTCAAGGACAGGTAAGGGACTTTCGTCCACCCCTACAAAAATAGGGAACGCAAATGGCGGCGGCCATAGCTGCCGCCATTTGCGTACGTGGTTTTTTTTTTTTAACCCAGACGTGATAGGCTATGTAAGTCTTTACATAGCCTATCACGGCTGAATACAGGGACGCAAACGGCGGCGGCTATGGCTGCCGCCATTTGCATCCTGCTAGCCAGCGTCCGGATGTCCGGCTGCTGGCGGAGCCGGCTGGTGGCTCTGCGGAATCCCTGTGGAGCGGAGCCCGCCGGCCAGGATTCCGGGGGGAGGGACGGAGTGCCTCCCCCCCCAGCGGAACCTGGTGGAGCCAGGTAAGGGGGGTTTTGTACATCCCTACAAGGCAGTGATCCATGAAGGGGGTCATCTAAATATAAGCCCATAAAAAAGAAGAGGGAAACCTGGTGCCAATGGAGGATTCCCCCACACCTTTTGGGACGGTGTGTTTCAGAAAAGCAGTGTCAGGGGGCATGGTGACCCCCCACACACACCTGTGGTCCTGATCCATATATAGTTGTGAGTAAAAAACGAAGGGAGAGTCAGCTACAAGCTTTGTATTTAATGTATAGTGTCATTTGACTCTATGTATGAGGATTTCTGTGGCAAGCATTCCAACCCGGCTTCAGCAGATTTACTCACCAGCATCATTATGGTGACAGGCCCTCTACTCTGGTGAGTGAATGAGAAGATAACTACTCATTAGAGCTTCTCTGCGCCTTTATCATTTGTGACAGACTAGCTTAACTTCAAAAGATGTGGAGATACAGGAGGCTAGTCACTTGTGGCAGAATGCTTGTTTAGTTATCTTATCTATGCTAGATTTAATTTATAGGAGCGTCAGTAAAAAAGAAAGGCTTTGACTGAAGATTTCTGTGTGCCACTCATCTTTAAAAATACAGTGATTGACAGCTTACTATTTTTTAGTCCTAAGAAACATCACTTCCTCTAATAGTGAACTCAGATAGTAAGTGTCAACAGGATTGAAGCCAAAATGTGGCTACTGAGAAACAAGAGGGAGATGCCAGTATGCTTTGATAAATCACAAGTTTTAGATACTTGAAGGAATCCTCTCTCTTTTTTAAATAAAATGGCTTCCCGTAAACAATAATGGGAATTTCTATTTGAAATCATTAGACCCTGTATCAGAACTACAGTTCCCTGAGTTCTGTGGAGAAACGGAAAGGCTATTAAATGTTCAGTCCTATTCCCACTTACTTGGGAATAAGCCCAATTGAAATCAACAGGACTTCCTCTTGAGTAGACATGTACAGGATTGCTTTGAAACTTACCTTGTTAGGAGTAGGCAGGAGCCAAATGCATTCAGTGAAAGTTGTTTTTCTGGCTGTGTGTGTGTGTGCTCGTGCATGTGTGCTCAGGATGGGGGGGATGGGCAGGAAGGCAGGAAGGTTGTTTTGTATTATTTTTATTTTTTCAGTCTTGGTAGAAATCACCTTGAGGTCAGTTGGCAATATGGTGGGTAGACATTTTTGCAATAAATAATTAGATATGAATCATGAGAAAGTTCACCTGCTTAATTATTGTCTGTTAGACTGTTATTAAAGACACAGAGAAAGGGCAGAAAAAAAGATAGCAAGCTATTGGTTCCCTTGAGGAAAGTTTTCACTGCTTCCACCTTAGAAGTGTTTTTGGGATGTACGAAAGTCACTTACCTTTTCCACAGGGTGATTCGCGGTGGGGGGGGGGGAGGCACTCTTCACCTCCCCCCGAAATCCTAACCTGGCCAGCTCCGCTCCACAAAGATTCCTCAGAGCCACTGGCTGGGGCCGCCCACAGCTGGACATCCAGCCGCTGGGCAGCCTGCAAGCCAACCCGCCTCCACAGCATAAGCAAATGGTGGCAGCTACAGCAGCCACCATTTGCATTCCCTTTTTTCCACTGTTTTAGCCTACGTAAATTTTTATGTAAGCTATTATGGGGAAAAAAAGGGGGAATGCAAATAGCGTAGTGGGCGCCATTTGCGTTCCTTTCCCCCCACCGTTTTAGCCTACACAAATATTTACGTAAGCTATTACGGCGGGAAAAAAAAGGAACGCAAATAGCACCTACTACGCTATTTGCGTTCCCCTTTTTTTCGCCGTAATAGCTTACATAAACATTTATGTAGGCTAAAACAGTGAAAAAAAGGGAATGCAAATGGCGGCCGCCGTAGCCGCCGCCATTTGCATACGCTGTTTTTTTTTTTTTAGCTTGCCGTGATAGGCTACGTAAATACTTACGTAGCCTATCACTGCCACTGCAGGGATGCAAATGGCATCCCTGTGTTAGCGGTGATAGGCTATGTAATTATTTACGTAGCCTATCACAGCTATGATGAGGAAGCGAATGGCGGCCGCAGAGCAGCCGCCATTCGCAAGTCAGCGCGGATGGCAGCAGGTAAGTGCTCTGTTTTGCGCGCCTTTCATGGGGGGGGGCAGGGGCTTCGTTCCGCCACTGATTTCGGGGGGCTGAATGCACTGGCATTCGGCCTCACCGAGATCCATGGCGGAATTCTCTGACATCCCCAAGTAAAAATCAATTTACAAATGATGGACAATGCCTCCACAATCCCCCCAAATGCAGCACAGAACTACAACTGCTGGTGAAGACATGTGAGAAGACACAAAGAATTCTGAAGGAACTGAACAGAGTTCTGATTAGACTAGAGCAAGTAACCTTCCTCAACCTGGTGCCATTGGCCATGCTGCCTAGGAATGATAGGAGTTGGAGTCCAACACATTTGGAAGGCACCAGGCTGGGGAAGGCTGGCCTAGAGCAATTTCTCAAGGAGGTGGAGGAAATATTCTTACATTCCTAACCTGAGGCAGCATCCTCTGTTCTCTCCACTCCTCTAGCCTTCCAATGATGTTAAACACACCATTATCAACATGCAGTTGTTGTGCTGTGGTGAGACTTCCAAGTGTTTGCAGTCCCCATTATAGGCAACCAATAGGCTAAAGCAAGTAGGTAGCAGATGGGGCTAGGACAGCTTGATTTTGTGAATCAGATTGAGTTTAACTGCCACAGTGTAATTGCTGGGTCAACAAACAGTACAACACATGATCAGTCACAGAAAGAACATTAGTACTTGCCTCTTCCTGGCTCACCCTACCCTGGATAGACCTCTTGTATTATTTGGCTCCTCATTCCAGTCCTCTGCCTTAGTCATATCCCGGCTCTGGTAAGGCCCTCTTCGGAGTAGGGATGTCAGAGAATTCTGCCACGGATCTCAGTGAGGCCGAATGCCAGTGCATTCGGCCCTCCGAACTCCATGGTGGAACGGCCTGCCACCCCCCCGCCCCCCGCGGATCCCCCCTGGGACGAGACTTACCTGGGGCGGATGTTCTGGACAGCCGCGGCTCCAGCGGCGGCTTCGGCAGAGGCGGCGGCTGGTCTTCCGACTGGCTGCCGCCGCCGCCACCATTTGCAATCTTCCCCCCCCCCATTCGTGATAGGCTACGTAAAGACTTACGTAGCCTATCATGTCTGGGTTAAAACAAAAACGCGTACGCAAATGGCAGTGGCTATGGCCGTCGCCATTTGCGTTCCCTATTTTTGGTTGTCTTAGTTTACGTAAATATTTACATAGACTAAGACGGTGAAAATAAAGGGGAACGCAAATAGCATCCGCTACACTATTTGTTTTCCCCCTTAGTTTCGCCGTCTTAGTCTACGTAAATATTTACGTAGACTAAGACAACCAAAAATAGGGAACGCAAATGGTGGTGGCCGTAGCTGCTGCCATTTGTGTATGCGTTTTTTTTTTAACCCAGATGTGATAGGCTACGTAAGACTTTACGTAGCCTATCACGGCTGAATACAGGGACACAAATGGCGGCAGCTACAGCCGCCACCATTTGCGTCCCTGCTAGCCAGTGGCCGGATGTCTGGCTGCTGGCGGAGCTGGCTGGTGGCTCCACGGAATCCCCGTGGAGTGGAGCCGACCAGCCAGGATTCCGGGGGGGAGGTGCGGAGCGCCTCCCCCCCCCTATCGGACCCGGTGGAGCCAGGTAAGGGGGGTTTCGTATGTCCCTACTTCGGAGCAGTCGGGCTTCTGTTGCACTAGAATGAAACTGGGTGTGGTAAACGGCAGCATACTAGTTTGTGGCATAACACCAATGGAAGGATCTTTCTTTTGATTTTATTTGCCCCAGAAGCAGAACAGTGCAACTGGGCTATAGCAGGGGTGGACAACATGTGGCCCTCCAGATATTTTGGCCTGCAATTCCCATCATTTCTCACCATTGGCTAATGTTTGCTAAGGCTGATGGGAACTGTCAGCCAAAACATCTGGGAGGCCACAAGTTCCTCAGCCTTGGTATGAAGTAGGTGGTGCTACCGATATTTGGTGGCAAATCACAGCTTTTTCCTGTTGTGCTACTTACATTGCACAAGCATTGGCATTGTAGCTCAACATCAATAGCACTAGGGATGGCGGAGAATTTCTCCCTGAAACTTCGGGGGGCCGAGCGCCAACGTGTTCGGCCCCCCGAACAAGTTTCGGGGAGAAATCCTCCGCCCCCCCTGCCCCCCGCCCCCCCCCGGGACGGGACTTACCTTCACCGAATGTCCCTCCCGGTGGCTGGTCTGGCCGGCGGTTCAGTGGGTGTTCGAGCGAGGCAGGAGCGGCAGCCAGACTTTCGACCGGCTGCCGCCGCCGCCACCATTGCAATGAAAGAAAAAAAAAAACGCCCCCTGATAGGCTACGTGACGATTAACGTAGCCTATCACGGCTAGATTTATAAAGTCAGCCGTGATAGGCTACGTCAATCGTCACGTAGCCTATCACAGGTGACTTTAAAAAAAAAAAAAAAAGTGTGTACGGATAATGGCGGCCCCCATAGGGAGCCGCCATTCCCCTTCCTTATTTGGTCGCTGTAATCTACGTAAAGATTTACGTAGACTACGGCGAAAATAAGGGCAACGCTATTTGCGTTGCCCTTATTTTCGCCGTAGTCTACGTAAACATTTACGTAGACTACAGCGACTAAATAAGGAAGGGGAATGGCGGCTCCCTATGGGGGCCGCCATTAGTGTACGTGATTTTTTTTTTTTTTAAGTCACCCGTGATAGGCTACGTGACGATTGACGTAGCCTATCACGGCTGACTTTGCAGATCTAACCGTGATAGTCTACGTGAATCGTCACGTAGCCTATCAGGGGGCGTTTGTTTTTTTTTTTTTAACTTTCGCGTTTGCGGCCGGGCGAGGCGAGGCGCCTCCTCCCCGGCCTGAATTTCGGCCGGGCGAGGCGGGAAGCCTCCCCCCCAGCCTGAATTTCAGCCGGGGCGAGGCGGGAAGCCTCAACCCCGGCCTGAACTTCGCGGGGGGACCAGCGAAGCGCCTCCCCCCCACCGTGAACGTCCTTCGAGGACAGGTAAGTGACTTTCGTCCACCCCTAAATAGCACTAGCAGGAGTGCACCACTGGATCCTTCCCATAGCTTCTAAGTTAAAGACCCCAGGCCTCTCTATTGTCTCTATGCACAGTTCACTATTGTAAAAAAAAAGCCTTGAATACATTTTATTTGTTTGTGAGTAAAATGGTTGAGAACAGGGAAAAAGAAATACCCAATCTGAAGATAATTCAGACCCATGCAAAGAATGACTTTGCAGAAAGCTAGGTAATCATCAGCTTTATGGGTTACTGCTATGGCAGCGAACAGAAATAATCAGGAGAAACAAAGCACACAGAGAAAAGTTCACTGCCATAAAAAGCCTTGATTAAGTAGAAGCAACTATGCCAATAACGATATCAAATGAATTAATGTACAGTTTCATGAATATAATCTCAATTCCTGGCCATATGTTTTCTTGTATTAAAGATTCAAGTATCAGAAGTCATAAACACAGTGAAGCACTTCCGAGCTCGGAGGGTCCACCTGTTTCTGCCAGCCTTCCTAATGTGAGTTAGATTGCTGGTTTTATTGGTAATTTTTGTTTTCATTTCTTTTCATTACTAATCTCTGTTTTTATAGATTTTTATTGAATATGTATTTATTAATTTTTATTGTATCCACTTCGTATAGTTTTTGTCTTGTATTATGCCTTGAGAGGGTTCCACCCTTAAAGGCAGCTTAAAAATAATGTCAAATAAATAAATCAATAAAGATGAGGAAAGGAACAAATGTTTGCGAAGCTTTAAAAAATTTCCCTATATTTAATTATGCCCCTATACTTCATTATGATGCATGGATAGGTTTGTCCTGGTTTACTGGTCTAGAGGTTTGTTTCTCACTTTGGGTGTGAGCAATCCTCTCAGTTCAGTTTCTGTATAAATCCATGCTCTGGTAAAATAGGACTCATACCTTTATATGTCCTTTTAGTTTTTCACAAAACATATAACTTATGGAATCCAGTGGAGGCTGGTGGCTACAATTTCAGTGGGGCTGTGAATAGTTTCTGAGTTTTAGTCAGAACCAACCAGAAAGAAGCTATCCAAGGTGCTGAACCTATTTGGGGGGTAGGGTTTAGCACATTGGATAGCTCCCTTAGACTTCTGGCTGATTCTGACTAAAACCTAGAATGGATTCACAGCCCCATCAAAATTGGAGCCACCAGCCGCCACTGATGGAATCATTATCACAAGATGTGGTGACAGGAAATGGCTTTATTAAGCCTTCACCTTCAGAGGCAGAATGCTGGGGACAAACAACAAACAACAAGAAGGGCTCAGTCTACATGCCTTTCTTGCAGCCTCCCCAGAACCACCTGGCTGACTGCTGCTAGATATCGAATGCAGGATTAGATAGTCTGATCCAGGAATGTTCTTCTTACCTTCCTATAGATAATACAGAAAATGGAGCTTGGTAAAATCAACATCAGGGATGGATGGTTATTAAGAAACAAAGATGAAGAACAAATAACTTTTTTCCAAACTTATTTCATATTCCACTCTATTGAGGCTGTAGCATATGTGATGTAATAAGACAGACAGATAGGGATGGTGGAGAATTTCTCCACGAATCTCCAGGAGGCCGAATGCCAATGCATTCGGCCCTCCAAAATTGGTGGTGAAATTCTCTGCCCCCCGCCCCCCCCCGGGGATGGGACTTACCTCCTTCGAATGTCCCTCTCGGCGGCGGGTCCCGGCGGCGTTTCGGCAGGGGCAGGGGCGGCGGCCGGTCTTCCGACCGGTGGCCGCCGCCGCCATTTCAAAGTAAAGTAAAAAAAAAAAAAGTGATAGGCTACGTAACGATTTACGTAGCCTATCACGGCTAGATTTTCAAAGTCAGCCGTGATAGGCTATGTAAATCTTTATGTAGCCTATCACGGGTGACTTTGGAAAAAAAAAAGCATGTTTGCAAATGGCGGCGCCCATGGGTGCTGCCATTTGCGTTCCTTATTTGGGCAGGGGTAGTCTACGTAAAGATTTACATAGACTACGGCGAAAATAAGGGCGCCGCCATTTGCGTACACGCTTTTTTTTTTCCCCAAAGTCACCCGTGATAGGCTACATAAAGATTTACGTAGCCTATCACGGCTGACTTTGAAAATCTAGTCGTGATAGGCTACATAAATCATTACGTAGCCTATCATGTGTTATTTTTTAATTTTTTTTTTTACTTTTTTATTTTGCAGCCAGAGAGACGGGGCGCTCCCCCCCGGCCTGAATTTCGGCGGCAGGGGATGGGGCGCCTCCCCCCCGGCCTGAATTTCGGCCAGGAGGGGTGGGGCCCCTCCCCCCCGCCAAGAACTTCAGGGGGAGAACCGAAGCGCCTCCCCCCCACCGTGAAGCAAGCTGCGGGACCAGGTAAGGGACTTTCGTCCATCGTTACAGACAGACTCATGCAGGGCCAGCCCTACCATTAGAAAGAACGACGCAGTTGCTTCCTGCAGCATATGCTGAGTAGGGATGGCAGAGAATTCTGCCATGGATTTCAGTGAGGGGGGACCCCTCAAAATCCGTGGCAGAGCAGCCTGCCTCCCCATCCCCCCGCGGATTCCCCCAGGGAGGAGGCTTACCTGGGGTGGATGTTCTGGACGGCCGCAGCTCTGGTGGCGGCGGCGGCTGGTCTTTTGACCAACTGCCATGGCCGCCATTTGCATCCGGGTCTTTGCCATGATAGGCTACATAAGTATTTACTTAGCCTATCACGGCAAGCCAAGCAAAAACCCACAAAAAATGGTGTACGCAAATGGTAGGGATGTCAGAGAATTCCACCATGGATCTCGGTGAGGCTGAATGCCAGTGCATTCGGCCCCCCAAATTCTGTGGTGGAATGGCCTGCCGCCCCCCGCCTCCCCAGGGATCCCCCCCAGGATGAGACTTACCTTGGGAGGATGTTCCGGGCGACGGTGGCTCTGGAGGCGGCTCTGGCAGCGGCTCTGGCGGCGGCTGCAGTGGCGGCGGCAGCGGCGGCTGCTGCGGCTGGTCTTACAACAGGCTGCCACCACCGCCATTTGCAGTCTAGAGGGTTTTTTTTTTTTACGGGGACGTGATAGGCTACGTAAAGATTTAAGTAGCCTATCACGGCTGGGTTAAAAAAAAATAAACCGCGTACGCAAATATTTATGTAGGCTAAAACGGTGAATCAAAAAGGGATGCAAATAGCGCCCACTACGCTATTTGCGTTCCCCTTTATTTTCGCCGTAATAGTCTACGTAAATATTTACATAGACTAAAATGGCGAAAAATAGGGAACGCAAATGGCGGCTGCTGTAGCCGCCGCCATTTGAGTATGCCGGGTTTTTTTGTCTTTGTTTTGCCCAGCCATGATAGGCTACGTAAATACTTACATAGCCTATCACGGCTGCCTGGCTGGACGCAAATGGCGGCTGCTACGGTGGCCGCCATTTGCATCCGCAGCAGCTTGTCGATAGGGATGTACGAAACTCCCCTTACCTGGCTCCGCTGGGTTCCGCTGGGGAGGGAGGTGCTCCGTCCCTCCCCCCAGAATCCTGGCATGGGGGGAGGTGCTCTGCGCCTCCCCCCCAGAATCCTGGCCGGCTGGCTCTGCTCCGCAGGGATTCCGCGGAGCCGCCGGCTGGCTCCGCCATCAGCCGGACATCTGGCCGCTGGCTAGAAGGGACGCAAATGGCGGCAGCCGTAGCCGCCACCGTTTGCGTCCCTGTAGTCAGCCGTGATAGGCTACGTAAAGACTTACGTAGCCTATCACGTCTGGCTTAAAAACAAACACCAAAAAATCTACGTAAATATTTACATAGACTAAGATGGGGAAAATAAGGGGAAACGCAAACAGTGTCCGCTACGCTATTTGCGTTCCCCTTATTTTTGCCGTCTTAGTCTACGTAAATATTTACGTAGACTAAGACGGCCAAAAATAAGGAATGCAAATGGCAGCGGCCATAGCCACTGCCATTTGCGTACGCGTTTTTTTTTTTAAGCCCGACGTGATAGGCTACGTAAGTCTTCACGTAGCCTATCATGTCTTGTAAAAAAAAAACCCCCGACAAGACTGCAAATTGCGGCTGCAGCAGCTAGGGGTGAACAAAAGTCACTTACCTTTTCGCGCAGCTTTTTCGCGGTGGGGGGGAGCGCTTCGCTGCTCCCCCCGCGAAGTTCAGGCCGGGGAGGGGAGGCTTCCCGCCTCGCCCGGCTGAAATTCAGGCCGGGGGGGGAGGCTTCCCGCCTCGCCCGGCCGAAATTCAGGCTGGGGAGGAGGCTTCCCGCCTCGCCCGGCCGCGAACACGAAAGTAAAAAAAACAAAAACAAAACGTCCCCTGATAGGCTACGTGACGATTCACGTAGCCTATCACGGCTAGATCTGGAAAGTCAGCCGTGATAGGCTACGTGAATCGTCACGTAGCCTATCACGGGTGACTTTAAAAAAAAAAAAAAGCGCGTACGCGAATGGCGGCCCCCATAGGGAGCCGCCATTCGAGTTCCTTATTTAGTTGCTGTAGTCTACGTCAATGTTTACGTAGACTACGGCGAAAATAAGGGCAACGCAAATAGCGATGCCCTTATTTTCGCCGTAGTCTATGTAAACATTGACGTAGACTACAGCGACCAAATAAGGAACGGGAATGGCGGCTCCCTATGGGGGCCGCCATTATCCGTACACACTTTTTTTTTTTGTTTTTAAAGTCACCCGTGATAGGCTACGTGATGATTCACGTAGCCTATCACGGCTGACTTTGCAAATCTTGCCGTGATAGGCTACGTGAATCGTCACGTAGCCTATCAGGGGACTTTTTTTTTTTTCTTTCATTGCAATGGCGGGGGCGGCAGCTGGTCGAAAGACCGGCTGCCGCTCCCGCCCCGCTCGAACACCGGACGAACCGCCAGCCGGACCCGCTGCCGGGAGGGACATTCAGGGAAGGTAAGTCCCGTCCTGGGGGGGGGGCGGGGGGCGGGGGGGGCGGAGGATTTCTCCCCGAAACTTGTTCAGGGGGCCGAACACGTTGGCGTTTGGCCCCCCGAAGTTTCGGGGAGAAATTCTCCGCCATCCCTAGCAGCAGCCGGTCGGAAGACCAGCTGCCGCCGCCACCGCCACCACCGGAGCTGCCACTGGAGCCGCCACCACCTGGAACATCTGACCAAGGTAAGTCTCGTCCTGGGGGGGATCCATGGGGGGGCGGGGGGGCAGGCCGTTCCGCCACAGATTTCGGGGGCCCGAATGCACTGGCATTCGGCCTCACCGAGATCCGTGGTGGAATTCTCTGCCATCCCTACTTGTCCATGGCCGGAACTCTGGCTGCGGACAGGCCTGGCCAGCTGTGGAGCTGAGCTGGCTGGCCAGATTCCAGAGGGGAGGACCGGATCACCTCCCCCCCCGTGAAGGTTTCCTCCCCCCCATCGTGCCTCCCCCCCATCGTGAACACAATCCGTGAAAAGCTAAGTGACTTTCGTACATCTCTATTGCTGAGGGGCAGGGAGAAGACAAAGCTGTGTGCCACATGGCCTACCTAGTGCTCCCTAACCGAGCCTGCTGCCCTCAGATGCAGTAGAGGATACTGGCAATGGTGAGTGCTGAAGTAAGATTTAACAGCCTGTTTCATTGGCTTTGTACATGGAATAGGGATGTATGAATCCCTTACCTTGTTCCACTGTGGGGCTTCCACGGTGGGGGGGGAGGCTCTCCGTCCCTCCCCCTGGAATCCTCCCTGGTTGGCTCTGCTCCGCGGCGGCTCTGCAGAGCTGCTGGCCAGGGCTGCTGTGACGCAAATGGCGGCCGCTGTAGCGGCCGCCATTTGCATCCAGCCAGGCTGCCGTGATAGGCTACATAAGTATTTACATAGCCTATCACGGCAAAGAGCAGGAACACAAATGGCAGCTGCTACTGCCATAGCCTATCACGGTAAAGTCAGCCAAGCAAATGGCATAGTGGCTGCCATTTGCGTGGCTGCCTTTACCGTGATAGGCTACATAAATACTTGCGTAGCCTATCACGGAAAGAGCAGTGGCGCAAATGGTGTAGCAGCCGCCGTTTGCGTCCCTGCTCTTTGCCGTGATAGGCTACATAAATAATTACGTAGCCTATCATGGCAGCTTGGCAGAATGCAAATGGTGGCCGCAGCAGCCGGCCGAAAGACCAGCTGCCGCTGCTGCTGCCGCTGCCGGAACCCCAGGTAAGTTTCATTCTGGTGGATTCCGCGGGGTGACGGGGTGGGAGGCCGTTCCGCCACAGTTTTTGGGGGGCAGAATGCCAGTGCATTCGGCCTCACTGAAATCTGTGGTGGAATTCTCCGCCATCCCTAACATGGAATGGAGGGGGACATCATCTTGTCCTTTACCTCAGGCAGCAAAATGACTTGCCCTAGACTCATCTCTCTAATCCAGCAAGGGAGATACCTGTACTGAAGGAGCTTCTGCATATGTTTTTTTCACCACAGAATGCTTCTCTCCGGTGTCATATCATTATCAGAGAGAGGCGTTGTGTGTGTGTTGCCACTGCAGCCCCACAATGGTCTTTTCACATTGTTTTTCCTCCTGTGAGGCAAAAAAAACCCATAGTAACTCCTCCCCCTCCTCCATTCCCACCACAACAAGCACCTCCTTCCTCCAAAATGGTATGAAACAGTTTAGGGGCCAATACTACCTACCGAAATTATGCCACCCATGTCCAAGGGTGTTGAAACAACACCCTGAATTTGCTGCCTGGGAAATGGGAGCCTGAAACAATCCTCCCAATTTGGCCAAAACTGTCGCTTCAGCCAAGTTAGCTACATCCTTAGAATATGTATTGCTAACCACCGGTCCAAACTGTAAAAATACTATTGTATGCAATTCTATGTGAAGAGAAGGGAGGTGGGATTTTCTTTTTCCTGTGGTGTCGGAAATCAGACCAAACCATTACCTACCTTCCCAATAACTCCCATGTTAACAGACACTACTGTGCTAGCACTGCATGTGGACAGAGCAAAACCTTTTCCCAGGCCATGGATGGAATGGAAATTGTGCTGTCTCTGTACAGCAGAAAGTAGACAAGGGAAGTTTAGGGTAATATAAATAGCAGTGGCAGAAGCCTGCGCTTATGCCATAGATGCTAAAGTGACAGCTTAGGGCTGTTGGAATAAGTTGTTTCTAACCAGACTGTTCTCTCACCTTAGAAAGGCAGAAATTTAGCAAAGACTATTGCTTCGCCAGCCCCTTTCATGGGGCTTTAGAAGAAGACCCCTTGAAAGTCATACAGCTGCAGTCATTGGCAGTTTTCCCCCCTCAAAAGGTCTCAAATGGGTCAGTTTGGGCACCAGAACTCTAGCGATACTAATGGGACAGGAAAAGCCATGAACAAAGCAACCCACAATCTGATGCCTAACAAAAAGAGGACAAAATAAAAATAGCTTATGCACCACAGTAGCAATCAAATGCTAACTTAGTATAGAAAGCATAATTAAGCACAGAGACAAAATTCAGTTCCCTAAATAGTTCTCCATAATGATATACAATTGGCATGTCATTATTCCCTATTACAAACAGAATGAGCAGAACAAGAACAGAAAGCAATATTAGTCTTTATAGTGCTGGGTTCCTAATTAAGACTTCTTCCAAATCAGTTAAGCTTTCCATTTCCTCTTCCCTCATTTCTGAAACTCGACAACATTTTGACAGCATCATATTCAAAGCAGACACATTTTTTGCCTCCTCTGTACAATATGAATCTTGGCAAAGCACAGAATGGCTACCTCCCAATTTCAGAAAAATCACTTCAATAGGTTTGGGCAAAGTCAGACAAAGTAATGCACCCTTCTGTCCTAGAATTGCTTATTTCTTTTTGTTGTTGAGAAATGGCTGGTACTCTCTTCCCCAGAGAATGACCCAAAAACTGGCAGCATAAAAATTTGCTAACAAATGCATTCCTGGTGGGCTTAAATGTAGAAGAAGAATTGCAGACTATTCACCTCACCAGTTAGAGAAAATGTCAAATTGGTTTTCTTGAGATTGCAGAAGAACAAAAATCTAAGAAAGGTTTCTGTGTCCTACTTGTCTATTTTGCCCCACAGAGGAAGGATTGTTTTCATGACCAAATATTGTAATTCAAGGAACCAGGCTCCTCCTCCTCCTCCTCCCCCCTCCCCCCTGTCTCTCACACACATCAGATGAGGTCCAATATTATGGGTGGAGGTGACCCCCTGCCTCTCCAGTCTCCCTAGATTTTCTCATCCCTCAAGCCAAAAGTGTAGTTTAAGATAGCCAGAGTGCAATGCACCTGCAGCTGTGCTTGTTGTTGTTCAGTCATTCAGTCGTGTCCGACTCTTCGTGACCCCATGGACCGTAGCATGCCAGGCCTTCCTGTCCTGCACTCTCTCCCGGAGCATGCTCAAGTTCATCTTCATTGCATCGGTGATGCTATCTAGCCATCTCATCCTCTGCCGTCCCCTTCTCCTTTTGCCCTCAGTCTTTCCCAGCATCAGGGTCTTTTCCAGAGAGTTTTCTCTTCACATTAGATGGCCAAAATATTGGAGCTTCAGCTTCAGTATCTGTCCTTCCAATGAGCACTCAGGGTTGATTTCCTTTAGGATGGACTGATTTGACCTCCTTGCAGTCCAGGGGACTCGTAAGAGTCTTCTCCAGCACCACAGTTCGAAAGCATCAATTCTTCGGCGCTCAGCCTTCCTTATAGTCCAGCTCTCACAGCCATACATTACTACTGTGCTAGCTTCCTCATTTTCCCCATCACACCCTCCATTTCTGGCATGGGGCTACTGAGCACGTGTGGTGGCTGCACATGCTCAGAACATTACCCCAGTTTGGCAGAGCAATTCAGAAGGGAGCAGACGGGCAGGGAAAGCAGGGTATTGGTAAGGAACACTATCCATGCCTTCCATATATGGACATGTTCGCATCTCTTGTCCCAGAATTTACTTTTGTGAAGTGGGCATCCATTAAAACACCCACAGCCAATTTCCTTTTTGTAAATAAATAAAAAGAACCTTCTGCATACAGAGACCACTACCAGTGTTTTTTTGGTGCCTGTCCTGTGCCTAGTGTTAGTCCACTGCGTGTACCTGGAAGAGTGGGGCCAGTGTGTGAGAGAGTGGGATGGGAGTGTGTGTGAATGTAGTGAGTTTTTTCTAGCTTGCAATATCAGTTATTGGAATCTTATCTTAGACATTTAAAGGTTGCTGAAACCAGGTGCATATGGAAAGATGTATATCTCTCTTCCTTAAATTAATTTCTTCAGTATATAATATATACTTAAATAGCTAATGTTGAAACACTTGTAACTGGTGTGTGTGTGTGTGTGTGTGTGTGTGTGTGTGTGCATAACTAGAAAGCTCCCTTCCTTGCATTTCAAATCAGTCCACACACATCCATATTTCCTTTCTTGATTTTAGCATGCAGCAAACAAAATCAGAAATGTATTTATTTTCATATTTCCTCAAGGCCTAGGATATGATGATGCATCACTTTAGAGTTGCATCTGTCACGTTTGTGCTACATAAAATGACAAGATTCAGTGTGGCATCTTGATGAGGACTGTGACATAGGACGCAGATTTCAATATAGTCCATGGGAATGAAAAATATAAATGGGAAATCCTAGATAAGAGAGGAGCAAAGGTAATACTGAAGCAATATCTATGAATTCTTCTTATATATGCTGGGTTTTAAGAGGAAAAGTAGCACTTTTAAAATAGAGAATCCACTTATAAAGACTTTAGTAATCAGAATGAGCATTTGCAGCAGGTAGTTTTAGACCAGGATCCTGAGCCCTTGACCTCAGAGGATCCTGACCTCTCATTCTCAGAAGAAGAGGCTGCAGAGTGATCGGGATTGGAAGAGGACTCATTCATGGAAAGACTTCCACCCCAGGACCCAGTTCTCCAGAAAGATCACAGGGGCAGGCTTCCCTACATCCTGAGGAGGTCATATTGCCATCCTCAGACTTTGAGAACTCTGGCCATCAGACATTAGCATACCACATGGTTGCAGTTTGAGGTTGCTAAAACAGGCAAGGCCCTTTAAGAGATAAAGCCTCATTCAGTATGGAGGTGGGACTAACCAGCCTAGAGGAAGCCAAACTCCTAATTAAGGCTCAGTCTTGATCTGCTCCTTGTTGGAGCATCACACCAACAACACTATATGGCTTCTAGCCCCACTTAGAGAGTTCTGTGGTGATGATCTCTTTCCATTTTGCTTCTCTGTGAAGCCTGACCTACCCAGACCCCTGCTAAAGATCTGACCCATAGCAGAACCTTTCAACCCAAACCAGAGCAATGCTCAGTGATGTGAAACCCTTGCCACATCTGAGGCAGTGCAGGGCATTCATAGGACCCATGGCTTGAAAAGGTAAAAGAACAGAGTAATGGCTTGACAGGCACAGCTTACTGCATGCCTTAATTCTGTTTGCTCTAACCCTCTTCCACCTGCTGGTTGTTATCCATCCTCCTTCTCCCAAGAGAAAAAAATAACCTCATCTTAGGAAAGGGCAAGGCAGTATCAGGCAGCAGAGGGTTCTCTTGAAGAATGAGAGGCGGCCTGGCACTTCTTTTTTGGTTGGCAAGGACATGCACAGTGTTTTTTTCCCCCTGTTGGCTTGAACTACAAGCCCCATCATCCCTGGCAAGATGTTTGGAATACCATTTCTAGCCAATGAGACATCTACCAAAGGTGAATGAAATAAAATTAAAGCAAATTAAAAATCCTAATTATGGCAATGCAAACTTGGGGGTTAGTTGACTTGAGTAGAGTTTTATTCTACAGAATGGAGCGTGATGGCCAGTTTTCCCTCTTAGGAAGTGAGGTTATGCAAAAAAGGAGCCTACAGTCTTCAGAAAGTGGCATTTTTCAATGAGTTGGAAAGAAGTTGGCAAGGAGAGGAATGACCTGTTTTAATGTCACGGTCAATCTGGACAGATAGAAATGTAGCAGTCCTTCTGGCTGCTCTGATGTCACAGAAGAAGAACTGCCTTAGGCAGTTGAGGGCCAAGGAGAACCTCGGAGACCAAAGAATTGGAGTTCTAAGTCAACAAACAACTTGAGTTAATTTAAACCACATTGTCATTGCCAGGAGACCATGTGTTTTCAATGACACACTATTGGCGTGAATCAGTTGAAAGATTTTTGAGCATTTTCATAGAAGTAGAACATATTTGCTGCTAAGGGTGTACAATCAGATAATTCCAGCTGTCTTATGGATTTATATAAGGTTGTATTGGATGTATATTTTTGGACTTTGTTCCTTTCTGCAAGATGTTCTCTACCACGCAGAGAGATGCATGTGTATATGAAAGGGAATGCCACAGCTCTTTTTAGAAACACACCTCTGCATAATACACTCCATGGCCACTTTTCACGGGCATGTTATGTGGAGGCTCCAGCTGTGTAGCTGCCCTTAGGCATCTGTGTTGCCCTGTAATTTAGATAGTTAAGATATTCAGCAGATGCATCAATAGCTAAGGTCAATATTTTAAAGCGCCCCCCTCCTTTCCTTTGCCACCTCCCTTCTCTCCAGTAAATTGCTGGGTGTGCTGCCTTATTTTTTATATATAGATATTCATGATGTTGACATTTAAGAAACAACAATGCACAGGGAAAAAAGGTTAGAGCAAAAAAAATATTCCATGATAGAACAATTCACAGCTAGCGTCAGGGGGGAAAAAATGAAATTTCAACATTGGCTGTCAATCTCTGAACTGAGTCAAAGAGCTGGGCTGCGGTGGGCTCTCATGCTCTGTGATTAGCCTGCCAGCATGGATTTGTGCTGTCATGCTGAGGACCCTTCTCTAATAGTTCAGAGGCAGCAGGTGTCTGCTGACTCTTAGGTGTTTGCATTCATTTCATTATTTGTTCCTTCGTTTGACCATGACAGATTCACGCACAACTCCATTTAATCAAGAGCCTCTGCTGTGTGCATGTCACATGATTCAATGTGGCTGCTGCAGCTATAGGGGTGACGCTGGATTGACGAAAATCCATGATCACAGGCTCAGTGGATGGAAATGAGATGCAAAGAAGGTGGCTGTTCCTGATGGACATGCTACACTTCCATAATAAGCACAACACTGACATTATTTACACTGGACAGAGGGTTCAGGAGCTGATTTTACCTCTTTGCTTTTCCTAAAAGAATAGTGCTGTCTTAATGATCATTTAACAGTGTTCAGCATGCAAAATTCCATAGAAATTTTTGAAATGTGCATCACCTTGCAACCACAGTCCAATATGTAAACTTCTGAGTGCACACTGAGTGGCATTGTGCATGAACAGTAGAACCTTTCCCCCTCATGTTTAAAAGCACAGCAGCTTCCTTCCTTTGTCACACTACTTAAAGCCACTTGCAGCATTTCTTATAATGTAAAGGTTCTCAAAAAAACCAGAGTTCATCTTCATATGAAGGAAGGTTGCACATTGCACCAGTGCTGATAAGACATAGGGGGCTCCCTTGAGTCAGAGCATTGGTTTATCTAGCCCAATATTGTAGACACAGACTGGCAGTGGCACTCCAGGGTTTGAGGTGGGAATTTTACCTGCCCTATGTGGAGATGCCTGGGACTGAACCTGGGACCTGCTGCATGCAAACCACAGGTTCTACCACTAAGCTATGGCTCCCCCCAGGGGTAAAGCCTTATTTTCTTATCCTGATGAGTCTTGATTTGGCTAAAATCAGCTGTTTTCACCACCTCAGTCAGTGAAATGCAAGTATAGGTTGACCGAGATGAGATTGGCAGTTGTGTTAGTAAGTGGGCACCATTACCATATCATATCATTTTCCTCTATGGCAGCTTATAGGTCTTCTGTGTATTGTTGTTCAGTCGTTCACTCATGTCCGACTCTTCGTGACCCCATGGACCATAGCACGCCAGGCCTTCCTGCCCTGTGCTCTCTCCTGGAGCGTGCTCAAGTTCATATTCACTCATCAGTGATGCTATCTAGCCATCTCATCCTCTGCTGTCCCCTTCTCCTTTTGCCTACAATCTTTCCCAGCATCAGGGTCTTTTCCAGAGAGTTTTCTCTTCGCATTAGGTGGCAAAAATATTTGAACTTCAGCTTCAGTATCTGTCCTTCCAATGAGCAGTCAGGGTTGATTTCCTTTAGGATGGATTGATTTGACCTCCTTGCAGTCCAGGGGACTCATAAGAGTCTTCTCCAGCACCACAGTTCGAAAGCATCGATTCTTCGGCACTCAGCCTTCCTTATAGTCCAGCTCTCACAGCCATACGTTACTACTGGGAAAACCATAGCTTTGATTAGACGGACCTTTGTCGGCAAGGTGATGTCTCTGCTTCTTACTATGCTGTCTAGGTTTGCCATAGCTTTCCTCCCAAGGAGCAAGCGTCTTTTAATTCCATGGCTACAGTCACCATCTGCAGTGATCTTGGAGCCCAAGAAAATAAAATCTGTCACTGCTTCCATTTCTTCCCCTTCCATATGCCAGGAAGTGATGGGGCCAGATGCCATGATCTTCGTTTTTTTAATGTTGAGTTTCAAACCAGCTTTTGCACTCTCCTCTTTCACCCTCAACAAGAGGTTCTTTAGATCCTCTTCGCTTTCTGCCATTAGGGTGGCATCATCTGCGTATCAGAGGTTGCTGATAATTCTCCCAGCACTCTTAATTCCGACCTGTGATTCATCCAACCTGGTGTTTCTCATGATGTACTCTGCATATAAGTTAAATAAGCAGGGCGGCAATATGCAGCCTTGTCGTACTCCTTTCCCAATTTTGAACCAATCGGTTGTTCCATGTCTGGTTCTTCCTCTTGTATCTTATTTGCCTTCAAAAAATAAATAGGCATGTACATAGAAAACATGCTTTCTGATTTCACAGGAACTGGAAATACTACAGTTAAATTTTCTTCTGCCATCTGCTTATTAAAAACATCCAGCAACATTCATATTTATTTGTTATATGGATGGATGGGACATTTCTTCACGTCTTCCTCCATACCAAATGCTTTCTGGCCCATAGGCAACAAGTGGCTGATTTTTCAAGTTTCAAGCAGATCCAGTTAATGAAATATAGGAGCATTTAAAAGGAGTGTGGGGACAAAAGGACACACACACATACACATGCACACACTTTAAAAAATGTTCATGTTGAGCCCAAAATTTGGAAGGCTGGTAGTTTGCATCTATCCAATATATGTATCATCTGTTGAACAATACATGAATGCATGAATCATAGAAGTTAAGAATAGTCATAGTGTGCCTGTGGGACAACTGCGTACCATTCAAAAACAATGCAGATATTAGTGATGTAATTGTATCAGTGATAAGGGTCTTGACACAGCTCCCTGCACACACACATTCAGTTCAATTGTTAGAGCTCCTATTTTAATGCTTTAATTGAGGATGATTTATCTTTTGATTTTAAGGCTGTCTTTACACAAAGCATTCATCATATCCTCATGATTTGTCACTCACGGAAGTTTGCGGGTCATTTACGTGACACCATCAACCTCCAGGGAACATCCAGTTGTTTCTGATCTTTATTCCACAATACCCCATCCCCCGCCCCTGATAATCCACTATTTAAATGTAAATCCACTTTAATGGCTGTGTGTAAGCGGTTCTGCTATAACCACAGCCTGGGAAGAAAAAGCCATTGGGCTAGCAGGAAAATCACGATTGCCCTCCCACCCCTGCCTCCTCCAGCATTTCTGCCTGTTGACCTGGGCTAGGAGGAGAGTTTTCTTGGCCAGGTTAGGAGAGGCTCAAAGCAAATATGGAGCTGGCAGGGCAGGAAGAACAAGAAGACAGTGACCCCCCATGTAAACCGCTGACAGCAATGAAGCCAAATGCACATACACCATGCTGCTTTGAAGAGAGAAAACGTGAGTGAGTGAGAGATATTTGAATCCCTCGGGAGATCCACTTATTCCCCGCTCTCTGCCCCAAGGCTGCGGAGAACTTGCCTGTGTAAAGAGCTGATCTTTATCTCGCTTAGAATGCAGAAACAGAAGCCACAGTAAATTGCAGAATAAAAAGCCTGATATGATGAGGCTTTAAATGTTTTTAACTGAGTTTTGTATTTTCTGTTTTTAAGAGAGCAACCCTATGTCTGAAGGCCATAGGATACTGGGGATTCCCTTCTGATGCTGTAGGCAGAGCTATAGGGCCTTGGAGGGCAGAATCCCTGGTCGGATTTCCCAATCCCCTGCCTCTCCTAGCCAAGGTTTAGTTATTTATGTATTAGATTTATTAGCCGTCCATCTGCCTGGCTACCCAGCCACTCTAGGTGGCATACAATACAAATAACAACACAAAATACAACAAATTTACATAATCAACAAAACAACTTTGTTCTAAAAAACCCCTAACCCACCCCAAATGTCTGCCTGAACAGCCAAGTTTTCAAAGCCCAGCGGAAGCTCATCAAAGAGGGGGCATGGCGGAGGTCACTAGGGAGGGAATTCCACAGAGTGGGGGCCACTACAGAAAAGACCCTCTCCCTAGTCCTCATCAACCTAGCTGTCCTGGTTGATGGGACAGAGAGATGACCTTCTGAGGCCGATCTCATTGAGTGGCATCCCTGGTGCTGTTGGAGGCTCTCCTTAAGATACACTGGTCCGGAACCATATAGGGTTTTAAAGGTCAATGCCAACACCTTGAACTGGGCCTGGAAAACAACTGGTAACCAGTGCAACTCCTTCAGCACTGGAGTGATGTGGTTTCACCGATGGCTGCCTTTAATCAGGCAGGCTGCTGCATTCTGCACCAGCTGCAACTTCCAAACCATCTTCAAGGGTAGCCCCAGATAGAACATATTACAGTAGTCTAGGTGAGAGGAGACCAGGTCATGAACTACTGATAGGAGTGGATGTTTAGGGAGGTAGGGGCACAGCCGCCATATCAGATGGAGTTGGTACAGCACTGCCCAGCTCACAGCTGACACCTGAGCCTCCATGGACAGCTGGGAGTCTGAAATGATCGCCAGACTGTGGACCTGGTCCTTCAGGGGCAGCTGCATCTCATTAAACACATGAGATCATGTCAGCATCCCCCATCCTCTCCTTGTCTCCCACCAAAAGTACTCTGGTTTTGTCGGGGTCTAGCTTCAGCTTATTCCTCCCATCCAGCCACTCACCGTCTCCAGACATTTGGACAGGGATTCTACGGCCAACCTTGGTGAAGATTTGAACGAGAGGTAGAACTGCGTGTCATCTGCATATTGATGACACCGCACCCCAAACCTCCTGATGATAGCCCCCAGTGGCTTCATATAGATGTTAAATAACATCGGGAAGAGCATGGAATCCTGTGGCACCCCACAAGTGAGCAGCCAAGTGTCTGAAGTCCCCTCCCCCAGAGCTACCCTCTGGTACCTGCCAGAGAGGAAGGAACGCAACCACCATAATATGGGGTCCTCTATCCAACCCCTCCAGACAGTAGGGGTGGACGAAAGTGACTTACCTGTCCTTGAACCTTGTTCGCGGAGGGGGGGAGGCGCTTCGCTGCTCCCCCTGCGAAGTTCAGGCCGGGGGGGGGAGGCTTCCCACCTCGCCCGGCCGAAATTCAGGCCGGGGGGGAGGCTTCCCACCTCGCCCGGCCGAAATTCAGGCCGGGGAGGAAGCTTCCCGCCTCGCCCGGCTGCGAACGCGAAAGTTTAAAAAAACAAACAAAACGCCCCCGTGATAGGCTACGTGACGATTAACGTAGCCTATCACGGCTAGATCTGCAAAGTCAGCCATGATAGGCTACGTAGCCTATCACGGGTGACTTAAAAAAAAAAAAAAAGCGCGTACGCTAATGGCGGCCCCCATAGGGAGCCACCATTCGCATTCCTTATTTGGTTGCTGTAGTCTACATAAATCTTTATGTAGACTACGGTGAAAATAAGGGCAACGCAAATAGCGTTGCCCTTATTTTCGCCGTAGTCTATGTTAATCTTTACGTAGACTACAGCAACCAAATAAGGAATGGGAATGGCGGCTCCCTATGGGGGCCGCCATTAGCGTACGTGCTTTTTTTTTTTTTTAAAGTCACCCGTGATAGGCTACGTGACAATTGACGCAGCCTATCATGGCTGACTTTGCAAATCTAGCCGGGATAGGCTACGTTAATCGTCACGTAGCCTATCACGGGGGCGTTTTTTTCTTTTTTCTTTTATTGCAATGGCGGTGGCGGCAGCCGGTCGAAAGATCGGCTGCCACCCCCGCCCAGGACGAACACCCACCGAACCGCCGGTCGGACCCGCCGCCGGGAGGGACATTCGGCAAAGGTAAGTCCCGTCCCGGGGGGGGGGTGCGGGGTGTGTGGGGGGGTGCGGAGAATTTCTCCCCGAAACTTGTTCGGGGGGCTGAATACGTTGGCGCTTGGCCCCCCGAAGTTTCGGGGAGAAATTCTCCGCCATCCCTACCAGATAGCCCAGGAGGATAACATGGTCGATGGTATCAAAAGTCGCTGAGAGGTCGAGGAGAACAAGGTGACCAAGGCCATTTCTGTCCCATGCCCAGGCCTGAAGCCCAATTGAAATGGATCCAGATAATTGGCTTCTTCCAAGTGTGCCTGCAGCTGCAAAGTAAGGATGGACGAAAGTCCCTTACCTGGTCCCGCAGCTTGCTTTGCGGTGGGGGGGAGGTGCTCCGGTTCTCCACCCGAAATTCAGGCTGGAGGGGGAGGCGCCCCATCCCTCGCCGCCGAAATTCAGGTCGGGGAGGAGCGCCCCGTCTCCCCAGCTGCGAAATACAAAAGTAAATAAATAAAAAAAAAGTGATAGGCTACGTAACGATTTACGTAGCCTATCACGGCTAGATTTTCAAAGTCAGCAGTGATAGGCTACGTAAATCTTTATGTAGCCTATCACGGGTGACTTTGAAAAAAAAAAAAGCCCGTACACAAATGGCTGCGGCCATGGGCGCCGCCATTTGCGTTCCTTGTTTGGGCAGGGGTAGTCTATGTAAAGATTTACGTAGACTATGACGAAAATAAGGGCAACGCAGCATTACCCTTATTTTCGCCGTAGTCTACGTAAATCTTTACGTAGACTACCCCTGCCCAAACAAGGAACGCAAATGGCAGCGCCCATGGGCGCTGCCATTTGCGTACGCCCTTTTTTTTTTTCCAAAGTCATCTGTGATAGGCTACGTATAGATTTACGTAGCCTATCATGGCTGACTTTGAAAATCTAGCCGTGATAGGCTACGTAAATCGTTACGTAGCCTATCACGTGTTTGTTTGTTTGTACTTTATTTTGTAATGGCAGCGGTGGCAGCCGGTCGGAAGACCGGCTGCCGCCCCCACCCCCGCCGAAACGCCACCGGGAGCCGCCACCGAGAGGGACATTCGCACGAGGTAAGTCCCATCCCGGGGGGGGGGGAGAATTTCACCACCAATTTCGGGGGGCTGAATGCGTTGGCATTCAGCCTCCTGGAGATTCGTGGAGAAATTCTCCTCCATCCCTACTGCAAAGTCACCACCTGCTCAATCACCCAAATGGCAGATTCGAGACCGGGCAAAAGTTGTTGAAGTCTTGGGGATCCAAGGAGGGCTTCTTTAACTGGTGTTGGTGTTGTGACCCCAGAAGAGGAGGGAGGAAAGTGGGTGTGCCAGTGAATAGGGAGTGGTGACAATGGCCATGTCTCAAGCTTCTCAGTTCCTGTCCCCACCCCAGGAAGGCGAGCAAGTTAGACAGGCCCTAATGAAAAATACTGCAAACGGCAGGCGAATACGCTGTGTCATTGTTCCAGCCCTGCCTGGCTCTTGCCATCAGGGCCTAGGATAGACAGATGGCTTTGAGATTGGACTCCCCCCCATCCCCCATCTCACAGGCATGTGTCCTGTTGCATTGCACCCTGTGTTTTAACTGTGGTCGTTTTGTATTTCACATTTTTGTGATGTAAACTGCATTGAGATGTCTTTTTAGATATAGTCAAGCGGTCTATACATGGAAATAATAATAATAATAATAATAATAATAATAATAATAATATGATCATGTGCGAGGAAGGAGTAGGATTGTGTCTCTCAGTGCCAATGTGTCTCTCAGTGTCTCAATGGCCAGCCCCTGGTGGCTGTGCATTCATCAGACATGCTGCTGCTGGGATATGTGGTCAGTGGGCACATCAGGGTGGCTTCAATGTGAAAACCCCTGGACTGGATCCTTTGCCTTTTCTCCAGCTCCAGACTGTGCTGATCTCATGGGGTGGGACCATGGGAGTAGGGTCAGCATAATGTTACTGATGATGTACAATCCATCAGGAAGGGCTGGGTGTGTGGGGAATTTTATCTAGAATGCCAGTGCAGTTGTGCATTATGTGAACTGAAAAGGAGCTAGTTTTGTCATAGCAGTTATTCTTTTCAGGAGACCTGTTACTGGATTAAGCATTTTGATAGGTGGGAGAAATCTGACAAGCATCATGCCATACAATGGCAGCTTTTATATTGATTCATACTGATATGCAAAGAAGCATCCTGAGCAGAAACACAAAGAGCCCACCAAAGGACTCAAAAGAAATTTTGCACTATAAATGGCCATCTGAAGCTTAATAGACACCAAATATTTTTTCAGTGTGTGCACACCAACAGAATGACCATTTCTTAATGCCATACCTGCTGCACCATTATTGAATCGCTGCTACTGAGGCAGGCTTTGAACTTCTTCAGTTATTATTATCAATTTTATGTAGTAGCAGGTTATGAGTTCTTCTTTATTTCCTCTTCTTCAGTCTGGCTTTGTGTGATACCTTTGTTAAAGCTTTAGAAAAGTGGTGGGGGCAGTAGCAACTTGAAATTCCTTGCGTAGTACAGCAGATACTGTGAAGAAGGAAACTGAGGATGCAGGAAGCAAAGTCAATGAAAACTTGAGGCCTACTATAGTCAAAGATTTTGCTGGTGATTTCAGATGTATAGGTGAGCTTCGGACTTCCTTACCTGTCCTCTCTGTTCATTCTTTCTGCCAATTTGCCCTCCCTTCTCAGATAGGCATGGGGGAGAAATTAGTTTGGTTCATATTTTAATGTGAACTTTCCTACTTTTGCATTTTCAAACCAACATGTGAACTGAAAGTTGGTTATTCTTCAAAATTTGCATTTCTCCACATTTTACAATGGAGTTCTTAAATTAAAACTGCATCCAAAAAAGGATGTGTTGGGGAAACAGTGCACAAAAATGCATATATAAGAGAACATAATGTTCAAAAATGCATTATATCAGGAAAATTGATTTGTTTTTAGTTACTTATTAGGAAAACACCTCCAGCATGATGACTGCCAGCTCTTCTTCTGTTTTTGGAATGTGCATTATTCCTTTTCAATGTATTTGTGAACAATGGCAGATCCTGTTCTGTTCTGCAGCACCATCTTGAGAAAAACAACAAGTATAATACAAAATCCAGATAGTGGTCACAACTTAAGACTGAAGCTCTATAACTGGTGCAAGATCACAAATACAATTCACGGGTTTGCTCTTTGCCTGCCCCAACAACTTGCTGCAGAATGTTGCATGGACCCTGCATTTTGGGGACATTAGAGAAGGAAGGCTCACCATTGGTGGTGAGCCCATTTTCAAATGATGCTACTGTTGTTCTCTCACATCTAGGAGACTTTCTTCAGGCTCCTCTTCCTCTACTCACCCACAACAGGTGACATTAATACAGATGTGGATGAATTAAGGGAAGTGAAACCTGTGCTGACTGCATCATTAACATGGATAAAGAGAATGTTGTCATTGTTATTTGGTGTGGGGTGCAGAGAGGAAGTAACTTGAGGAGAATCTGGCTAGGAAATTAATTTGGGGTTAATTCAACTGAAGAGGAATTGATTTGGCTTTAGATATGGATGGTAAATTAATTTGGGAGGTACAAATCCAGGACAGTTGAGGTGTAATTTCCTGATTTCTGTTTGTGGCATAGATGTGCAACCCAGATACCACATGTGAATGGTGTTGCTGGTGACAGGCGTATTTGTAAGTACTGTGACTCTTAGATGCACAGAATGTTTTCTATTGGCTATGAATATTGTGGCAGTATCGACTGGGCCAGCCCCACCGAGTCCATTACACAAGTGGTACCCACCACTTGTGCAATGGGGATTTAGCAATTTCAGTAGCAACCCCAAACAAGAGGAAGCACTTGTTTCTGATATAGGGCAGATCAGCAGAGCTTGCAGGTGGCCCTCACTTGCAGACAAGCAGGATTGGATACTGCCCTTGATCTACCCTTTATCTTTTATTTTCAGCTTTTAGTTCAGTGCACTCACATTCCTTTGTATGTGTTTCTTAAAGCAGCTGTGAGTTTTGTTACCCAAAGCCCTCTGCTGTATAATTTCTCTGTTGCTTTTCTTTTCAAATCGATATTCCAACTGCAAAGTATTCTCTGCCCGCAGAGATCCACCTGTGTGTTCAGACCATGAATCACCATGTATCTAGACAAAACCACTACTTTATACAATGAAACTTTATTTGTGGGTTTAAATGTGAGAAACATATGGCACTGAACTGTGAAAGACGTATCGCTGCAATAAAGGAATACGTTGAAATGCAGAACTAAACATAACCAACACAGTTATGTGCACTGTTCATTATTTTTATTATTATCGTAATATTGTATTTTTGCTATTGCCTTAGGTATTTTATTTCATAGAAAGTCAAAAGCTTTAATTATAACTAACTAAATAAAATATGTTTCTCAAGGAAGATATATCCTGAATCTAAACCTACCATGCAAATCTAGGGCCAGTTCATCCAAATGCTATCTATCTATTTATTTATTTATTTATTTATTTATTTATTTATTTTCTTAATCGCCCATCTGGCCAGTCACCCGGCCACTCTGAGCGATGTACAATAATACAACCAGTTTATAAACAATAAAATTATACATTAAAACATCATTTTCTAAATTTTCCTTAACCCACCCAAATGCTTGCCTGAACAACCAAGTTTTCAATGTGTGGCAGAAGCTCATTAAAGAGGGGGCATGGAAGAGCTCCCTAGGGAGGGAGTTCCACAGAGTGGGGGCCACCACAGAGAAGGCCCTCTCCCTCGTCCTCACCAGCCTAGCTGTCCTGGCTGATGGGACAGAGAGAAGGCCATCCGAGGCTGATTTTGTTGAGTGGCCTGACTGGTGTTGCTGGAGGCACTCCTTAAGATAGGCTGGGCTGGAACCATATAGGGTTTTAAAGGTCAAAACCAACACCTTGAATTTGGCCCGGAAAACAACTGGTAGCCAGTGCAATTCCTTCAGCGCTGGAGTGATGTGATCACGCTGGTGGCTGCCTTTAATTTCATCCATGTGTGTGGGATTCATGACTGTGTAGAGAATAGGGATGGGGGAGAATTTCATTTAGTCTGCATTTCTAAGTGAACTGACCATATTTGCACTTCCTGGGCTAATGTGCTGATTGGAATATACAGATTACACACTTCTTTGGTGATGCAGTTCTTGGCTCCAAAATTTTGTGCAAAAATGCACATATTACGGGAAGGTGCATACAAAATACATATGCTAGGGGAAATTGCATACAAAAATAAATGTGATTTTATATATATATATATATATATATACGATGCAGAAATTGGATTAAACATATTTCTGGTGAGAATTTTTCCAAGATTGGCTTGGAAAAATTATCTACATTGTCCAAATTATTTCACAAGAATGTGGTTAATTTCTGAGTTAGGACAAGGACAAGGAGACCTTTGGGAAGCTCAGCCAACTCTAGTTATTGTATGTTGTTGCTGATCCTGTTTTCCTGCTTTGTCTTGTCTGAAAATGCAAGATTACTCAGTCTTGTGAGCATACAATAACCTGGGGCTAGGCAATGTGGTGCTCTGCTCACAGACGTCACTGTGCCCCTGGATACTTTTCTCAGCACTCACCAAGGTGCCTTACCACTTAAAAAAAAACAAGTGATACATTTTCCTATAGGCAGCTGGGATCACTTTAAAGCAAAGTGAGGGCCTCCAGCACTGTCAGCTTCATTTCCCATGAATGCCTCTGGAATGGAGCACACATGAGGCTCGGATACATTCTTAGGAAATGAACATGGTGGGTGACTGCAGGCTGATGTTTTCCTCTACAGCACACACAGCTACTAAGAAAAAGAAGGGGGGAAAGAAAAGGGGACTCTTGTCACTTCTGTCAGGTAAGTTGGGGGTGGGGGGAGGGAGAGCAAGGGCAGCTGAGGGGTCAGGGACACCAGCAGGAAGCAATGGCCAGGGAGAAGGGAGAGCAGCAGGAAGCCAGTGGGGGCTGGGGGAGCCAGCTGGAAGCCATCTTGGGAGGGGGATGTGTGCTAGTATGATGGATTGGGTGGGGCTTCATGTGTGAGAAAGAGAAAGTGTTTGTTGGGGGGGGCGACTTTGGACGAATCCCGAAAAAGAGTGACTGTGTTTTGGGGTGTGCTTGCAGTGAGGAAAAGGGAGGGGGTATATGTCTGTATGCATGATGAATATGTGGGGTGTCTGCATGTGCGCATTGGCAACTGGTAGCCCATGTGAATGGTGGGTGGAGCAAGTCAGCAGAGGTGCAGTCAAGGGGTCACAGTTATTAAATATGCAACATTAAATCCATTCAGACAGATTTTGAAGGCCACCCCCTCATGCCCAGGCAGAGATGCAATATATATTAAATTAAACTGCCTAGAAAGCTTCGGCTGTTAGGTGGTATGGAAATGTAATTAATAAATAAGTAAGTAAGTAAGTAAATAAATAAATAAATAAATGCATTCAGACAAATTTTAAATGCTACCCTCTCGTGCCCGGGCAGAGATGCAATATAATATTAAACTCACCAAGCAGCTCCACTGACTGCTTAAATAAAATAATAAGCTAGAGAAAGAGAGGTTTTTCCTCACACGTCCATCCAGTCTGCTGCGGCCTTCTCCCCCTTGTCTGACAGAGCAGAGATGGAGACATGACACAGTGACAGAAGGAAGGGAGAAGTGAGCTGCACTGCCACCGTGCGCCCTCACCAGCGCCCTTCCAGCCCATCTCTTTGGAAAGGATCAAGGTCTGATCCAACTGGCTACCTGGCTCAGTAAGGCTGCCTGCAGGTTTTTTTTAATAGTCCTCAGAGGAGCAGGCCCTCCAGGAAGGGAAGGCTTTCTTTCTTTTACTGTGTGTGCATGCAGTCGTGCACGTGCCACATATGCAGTCAACATGCTGATGCTGAGACTTCCAGAATGTTGAAAAACCAGCCACTGGGCCAGAAAGCATTTGATAGGAGGAAGAAGTGAAGAAATGTCCCATCCATTCTTTCTTGGCCTGCAGCTGCTGCCACCATCACTGCCGGGACTCAGAGGTTTATTTTTAAAAAATATTTTTTCAGGGGGGTTGGAAGGGGTGGGGCAGAGAACACCCAGCCATTTGACTTGCACCACACCTGCGTGTTCAAGTGTGTGTGGATGGATAGAGGATGGATGGGGGTATGGTGAGTGTGTGTGTGTGTGTGTGAGAGAGAGAGAGAGAGAGAGAGAGAGAGACAGAGAGAGAGAGAACTGGTGGTGATCCAGAGTGTGAGAGAAACAGAGATAGGGAGGAATGAGTCGGCTGGCAGAGGTTGGGGGTGAGGGGAAGAAAAAGAGTTCTCATTTTGTAAAATAGATTTCTGTTTGCTGTGAAAACTGTGGGTTCAAAGGAGTTGTTTAATGTGTTAGGGCTCAGACGCCACCTCTGCCTCATACTCAGTCTTTTGGGCAGGTCACTAGCCATTTTGTGGTGGTGCTCAGGACAGTTTTCAACTTACCAGATGTGCCCAGAGATCCGAAAACATTGCCTACCCTCGTATTTGCACATGAAAAGCTTTCACCAGCCTTCCTCAGCATTGTGCCTCCAGATGTTTTGGACCACAACTCCATCATCCCCAGCCAGCATGGCCAAAGGTAATGGATTATGGGGTCATTGTTCAAAACATCTGGAGAGCACCAGGTTGGGAGAGGCTGGTTAGCACTTCTTTGTGGCAAGTGCAGGAAGCTAGTTAAGAAATGATGTAATTTGTGGGGTGCTTGTCAGCATCCACTCTTTGAACTGGTCTTGAGTGCCTGACACTGCATGCCTAAGTCTTAAATATTTATACTTGGTATAGGAAAGTACCTGTCGTCCAGCTCAAAATAATTATAAAACTACTTGAGCCAGGAGTACCACCTCAAACTGTTCAGTGCAATGTCGAATAGCCAGACTCCGTGACTCATACGTTGTGTGCAAGGTTTTAATTTCTCTTCTAAGACAGCCTAATGGCCCATTATTGTTTTACATTGCCACCTTACTGAGCTCTTGGAGCAAATTTGCTGTCATATTACCTTTTAGCCTTCATATATTGCATTTGTATTGACTTCAGGCTCTTTTGGAATGGTATGTCTGAGAAATGCTGAGGTATTCCACAAAAAAATATTTTCAAATTCATTTTGGCTCTTTCCTGTAAGTATGCAATTAGATTGCTGTCCATTGGACAGATTTATACAAATAACATTTTAAATGCCTATCAAAGCTTCTCTGTTGAGAAACTACCCAAGCCAAATCTGATCTCTAGGGCAGCTTGTTTTAGCAGCACTTATGCTAGGTGTGAAGCCTGAAAACATAAATGGCCTCCCAAAAGGGTAATGTCACACCACAACAAATCACCATGAAGAATTCCCCACTACCACCACCACAGTGTGACAAACTTAGTTTATGTATTTATTTGTTCATTTATTGTTATTTTTTCTATACTGCCTTTCTGAAACCAACCAAGATGGCTTACAAAAATTCAGAAAATATAAATTGCAGTAAAATATAAACATAACTTTTAGACATACAGTACTGTGCAAAAGTCTTAGGCCACCACCAGCTTTGTTGTTTTAGCAAAGTTTAAATGACCATCCATAATTATTTTTTGGTCTCTGTATTAAGATACAAACAGAAAATACAGGAAATATGTACAGGCAAAAGTCAGTATTTAGTGTGACCTCCCTTGGCTCTAAGCACATCTTGAACTCTTTTGGGGAGACTGTCCTGAAGTTTTCTGAAATAATCTTCTGGTATATCATACCAGGCTTCTTTCAGCACTTCCCAGAGTTCTTCTTTAGATGTAGGTTGTCTTTCATTTATTTCTCTATCCAGGTGATCCCATACTGCCTCTATAATATTCAGGTCTGGACTCTGTGGAGGCCAATCCATGACTGTCAGTGTTTTATCAGCTGTTTTCCTCGCTAAATATGATTTCATTGCATTAGCAGTGTGCTTGGGATTGTCATGCCGAAAAATGAAGCCATTCCCAATCAGGCGCTTTCCAGAAGGAATGGAATGATGAATTAAAACCTGTCTGTCCTTTTCAGCATTCATGATCCCATCAATACGGACAAGATCGCCAACACCACTGGAAGAAATGCAGCCCCAAACCAGGACAGAACCTCCACCATGTTTCACTGAAGGCCGCAAGCACTCATTCGTCCATCTCTCTCCAACTCTTCTTCTCACATGTTGTCGACGATTGGACCCCAAAATTTCAAACTTGGATTCATCACTCCATAATACTCTTTTCCACTGATCCTCATTCCAATCTTTGTGAGCTTTAGCATATCTTAGCCTTTTCACCCTGTTCCCCTTCCACAAAAGTGGTTTCTTGGCTGCTACCCTTCCACGAAAACCATTCCTGGCCAGGTGCCTGCTGTTACTCTAGTGTGAGGGGAGGTCACACTAAATTCTTGCCACTTTAGCCTATGGAAGCTGTTTTTTCTTATTTTTTTTCTATTGTTGAATACTGCATACAAATTTCCTGTATTTTCTGGTTGTATTCTAATGAGGAGACTGAGAAATAATTATATATGGTCATTATACCATTGCTAAAACAACAAATCTAATGGTGGCCTAAGACTTTTGCACAGTACTGTATATCCCATGATCCATACAACAAAGATGGTTTGACATACGAGATGGCTGCCATGTACCCACCCCAAGATGACTACCTTGAGTACACTGGAAATTAATAGACCCTGCAATGACATTCGTTAATTTTTATTAACTTTAATAATTATTAACTTTAATACAGTGTACATACACTTACATAAAGATCATAGAATCATAGAATAGTAGGGTTGGAAGGGGCCTACAAGGCCATCAGATGCAGTATATAATGTTTGCATTATTCAAATATTGAGCATTAAAGACAGAAATCAAGACCTGTGTGTATATGTGTGTGGGTGTTTTAATTTTAAAAGGTTAATTTGTTCACGTATGCTATCATGATAGATTACATACAGGATGCATGAACTGACAGAATAATGTCTTGGAGGGGGAAAGCATTAGGATGAAATTTAGGGCTGAGCAGAATGGCCCCTTTGAAGTGCGGGTGGGGGGCACCTTTGCAGGTTCATTCATTTCTCATGAATATTGGTTACTTTTATTGGGGTGCTGAAAGTCACACCGCTTTAGGGAGCAGCCATCTTCCCCCACAAGAATGCCTCTGGTGGGTTTTGGCTCTTCAAAAGCAGCCCTGCTAGGGGTGTACAAAACCCCGCTTACCTGGCTCTGCCGGGTTCCGCTGGGGGGAGAAGCGCTCCGTCCTTCCCGATGGAATCCTTGCCGGGGGGGAGGCACTCTGCGCCTCCCCCCGGAATCCTGGCCAGCCGGCTCTGCTCCGCGGGGATTCCGCAGAGCCGCCGGCTGGCTCCGCCAGCAGCCGGACATCCGGCCGCTGGCTAGCAGGGACACAAATGGCGGAGGCTGTAGCCGCTGCCGTTTGTGTCCCTGTATTCAGCCATGGTAAGCCTATAACGTAAAGACTTATGTAGCCTATCACGTCTGGGTTTAAAAAAAAAATGCGTATGCAAATGGCAGCGGCTACAGCCACTGCCATTTGCATTCCTTATTTTTGGCCGTCTTAGTCTACGTAAATATTTACGTAGACTAAGGTGGCGAAACTAAGGGGGAACGCAAATAGCGTAGCGGACACTATTTGCGGTCCCCTTTATTTTTGCCGTCTTAGTCTACATAAATATTTACGTAGATTAAGATGGCCAAAAGTAAGGAATGCAAATGGCAGCAGCCGTAGCCACCGCCATTTGCGTACACATTTTTTTTTTAACCCAGACGTGATAGTCTACAGAAGTCTTTACGTAGCCTATCATGAATGGGGGGGGGGAACAGACTGCGAATGGCGGCGGCAGTGGCAGTTGGTCGGAAGGCCAGCCGCTGCAGCCGCCGCTGGAGCCGCCGCCGCCCGGAACATCTGCCCCAGGTAAGTCTCGTCCCGGGGGGGATCTGCGGGGGATGGGGGGATGGCAGGCCGTTCTGCCATGGAGTTCAGGGGGCTGAATGCACTGGCATTCAGCCTCACCGAGATCTGTGGCGGAATTCTCTGACATCCCTAGCCCTGCCACATTCCTGGGCCAAAGAGCTCATGGGAATTATGTTCATGATGACATAGCCTCATTCACTGGAATGCCTATTATGTTTAGAGAACACTCCTATGGTCAGTAGATAGTGTCTTGAGGACCATCGGATTTTTTGGTTCCCAGGAACTGAGGTTGGAGCCCATGCTCCAACTGTGGTTGCCAGGAGCCATGCTCCCTGCCCCCTCCCCCGCTGCCTCATAAGGGGCTCAGTTCTCGTCAGTCTCCACGCTTGGAAACGGAGCATGGAGTGGGATAATAGGGGGCATTCCCAGGGGTGGGGAGGGGAGGAGACTGCGGAAGCCACTTGTGCAGCTTCCTATGCATTCTGCAGCCTCCCGCCCCATTCCAACGTACCCCAGCTAGACAGCCAAAATTGTCCATCCACACACAAAAAGCAGGGCGGGTGGAGCGTGGAGGAGAAGATCCTCTCCATGCTTCGCCCACCCTGCATAGGATGGTCAGCCGCCTCTGACTTTGGAGACAGCTGACTCCCCTGATAGGATTGCGCCCTTAATGCATAATGTGAAGGGATGTACGAGAACTTCATTTCTGTTCACAAGTCAAGTGAACATGTACTGTTCGCAATCCCTAACGCAAGCAGGAGCACTTTTGGGGGAGAAATGTTTGAAAAATGCTTTTTTTTTTTTAAGTGCACTTTGAAATGCTCATTTAAAAAACAAACACATTTTCATACTTTGGTTAATGGGAGAAAAATATGCACTTAAAAAAAAATAGGTTTGGCGGAGAATTTCTCCACGAAACTTCGGGAGGCCGAGTGCCGACGCATTCGGCCCCCCGAAAGTGTTGGGGAAATTCTCCGCTGCCCCCCCTGGGATGGGACTTACCTTCGGCGAATGTCCCTCTCAGCGGCGGGTCCCGGCGGCGTTTCGGCGGCGTTTCGGCGGCGTTTCGTCGGGGGCGGCAGCCGGACTCCCGACTGGCTGCTGCCGCCGCCATTGCAAAAAAAAAAAGTAAAGTAAAAAAAAAACACACACCCGTGATAGGCTACGTATTTTGCCGTAGTCTACGTAAATCTTTACATAGACTAGACGTGCCAAAATAAGGAACGCAAATGGCGGTCCCCATGGGAGCCGCCATTTGCGTACGCGTTTTTTTTTTTCAAAGTCACCTGTGATAGGCTACGTGACGATTTACATAGCCTATCATGGCTGACTTTGGAAATCTAGCCGTGATAGGCTACGTAAATCATTATGTAGCCTATCACGGGTGTGTGTGTTTTGTTTTTGTTTTTACTTTTTTTTTCGCGGCCGGGTAGACGGGGCGCTCCTACCCAGCCTGAATTTCACCGGCGAGGGATGGGGCGCCTCCCCCCCGGCCTGAATTTCAGCTGGGCGAGGCGGGGTGCCTCCCCCCCTCACCTGAACTTCAGGGGGTGAACCGAAGCGCCTCCCCCCCACCGCGAAGCAAGCTGCGGGACGAGGTAAGTCCCTTTCGTCCATCCCTAAAAAAAATACACACAGAAATGTGCACATTTTCCATTTGAACCAGCCAAAAAACAGGTTGAGAACAAAAACAGGAACAAGCCAAAATGAGTGTCAAACTGATTTTTGGAGAATTTAGGCAAACTCAAAAATAGCTGGTTCTCCCATTCCTAGTAATGTGTACCTTCATTTGGTGTTTTACTTAATTTGGGGTGCAGTCCTATGCATGTTTAGAAAAAAAGTTCTACAACTTGCAGCATTCTCCAGCCAGCCCAGAAGTTATAGGACTTTTTTCTGTCAAAACATGTATAGAATTATGCCCTGAATTATAGCTACGGTAGGGGTATTGCATGGGTTGCATGGGTAGGGAAGACTTACCCTTCCTCTCTCTAGCCATGACCCTCCCCAACAATCACATAGCTATATGGAGCTTGGTAAAAAAAAAAAAAAAGACATTCTCATTGGCGCCAGTTTGGAAAGTACATGAAGAAGGCTTGTATCTCTTGTATTTTGTGGCCATTTCTTCACTGTTTATGGCTTTCTTCACACTGAGCTTATCCTGCGATTGAGTCGAGATTGATCCTTCAAGGAAGTTTTTGGGCTCTTTACATGATGCCATGACCCTCCAGGGCACGTCCTGCACTAAATGCCCTTTGTTCAGTTTTTAAATAGATTGCAGATAATGAGCTATCAAATTACCCTGTTGTGTTCCACTTGAGTTTCCTCTGTGAAAAGAAGAAAAGTAGCAAGAAGAGGAGCGACATCAGTGAAAGATAATGGAAGACTCAGATACGGGGAGAAGGAGGGGGAAAGAGGTGGGGGAAAAGGAAGCACATGAAAAAGGGAGTCAGTTGGGATCCTGTATTTAAAATGGAAACAGAAAGCCCCGTTTTAAATGAAGGATTTTAGGCTGGTGTAGAGATGTCCTATATCTTTTATGTCTTTGTGTGTGTATGTGTATGAACTCAAACTGTCAATTGAAGGACAGTCCATGCATTTGATAAAGTCAGTTCTAGTCTATGAAAATGTAGGCCAAGATAAAACTGTAAATTTGTTAAGTGCCAGAAGACTCCTTTCTTCACATCCAAGGAGCATACTGGCAAGAGCGTATGCATAACAAAGCTGCACATTTTAATCCATTTAATCTGGAGTTCTAAATGAAATTAAAGCTTTAATCTCAGATTAAAATTAGTTGGTGCTTGGTAGATGGGACTCAGATTGAAGGCTATTCGGCCATACCAGCCACACAGATGTAGAGAGTGCCTCTTCTCTGCACTAAACATGACACAAAAGAATGATAAAGAAGGCCTTTGTCTTCAATCCAAAGCTAGCAGATAATTTTCAAAGTGAACCCACTTTGCTTTCCTTCTATTTGTTTGTTTGTTTGTTGCATTTTTATACTTCTCAATAGCCGAGGCTGTCTGGGCACTTCACAATTAAAACCATAAAATACAACTTGAAAAAACATAATATAAAACTTTTAAAAGTTTAAAAATACCAGGTAAAACTAAAGTAAAGCCCAACAGCAGGCCCAGGGAAAGCCTATGTGAAAAGGTGTATTTTCAGGAGGTGTTTAAAAGATGTTACATTTCTGCCCCCCGAACTGCATGGGGGAGGGTTCTCCAGAGGGTGAGTGCCACTACAGAGAAGGCCCACTGGCGACATTCTGTTCCTTTTGGAATGACCAGCAAGGCCTCTTCTGAAGATTTTAAATGTTGTCTGGGTATATATAAGGGAAGGCGGTCTGCTAGGTACCCTGGTCCCAAGTTGTTTAGGGCTTTATATGATATAACATAATGTAGCTCAGTAGCTCATAGGCAGCCAGTGCAGTTCTTTTAACTCAGGTGTTATGTGAGCATAACTAGGTGTCCCAGGGAGCACCCTAGCTGCTGGATTCTGCACTAGCTGCAGCTTCTGAACCACGCACAAGGGCAGCCCCACTAGGGATGTACGAATCCCTTACCTTACCATCTGTGGGGGGTCCGCCGGGGGGGGGAGGTGATCCGTTCCTCCTCCCCGGAATCCTCACTGGCTGCATTGACTCCACGGAGCCGCTGGCTGGCTCCGAAGCCTCAGCGATATGGCCGCCATTGCCGTATTGCTGGCTGGACTGATGCACTGCAGACACAAAAGGCATAGGTGTCCTCTATGCCATTTGCGTCCCTGCTCTTTGGTGTGATAGGCTACGTAAATCTTTACGTAGCCTATCGCGCGAATACACCATTTGCGTCCCTGTTTTTTCATGCAATACTCTATGTAAAGATTTACATAGCCTATCACATCAAAGAGCAGGGATGCAAATGGCATAGCAGTAGGGATGTTAGAGAATTCCGCCACGGATCCCAGGGGGGCTGAATTCCAGCCCCCTGGAATCCATGGCAGAACAGAGCCCCCCGCCCCTTCACCCCGCCAAAGCCTCGCAAAACAGAGCCTACCTGGCTCTGGCGGCGGCAGCGGCCGCTCTGGCTGCTGCCAGTCTACTGCAGCCACAAATGGCGGCCATCGTAGCGGCCGCCATTTGCGTCCCTACGCTGGCCCATGATAGGCTACGTATATATTTATGTAGCCTATCACGGCTAAAGCAGGGACGCAAATGGAATCCCCTACGCCATTTGCATTCCCACTTTAGCCGTGATAGGCTACGTAAATATTTATGTAGCCTATCACAGGCTTGCGTAGGGATGCAAATGGCGTCCCCTACGCAGGACGCCATTTGCGTCCACACCAGCCGGGCAGCGGCTGGAGGCCCCGCTGCGGGTTGGCTCGGCCTGCGGCTCCGCGGTCTGGCTGCAGAGCAGAGCTGGCCAGGCAGGATTCCGAGGGGGAGGAACGGATCTCCACCCCCCCATCGAAGATTCCGGAGGGAGGAATGGATCACCTCTCCCCACCTGTGGAATCCGGCGGAGCCAGGTAAGCAGGGTTTTTTTACACCCCTACATAGTGGACACCATTTGCGTCCGCAGTCCATCAGTCCAGCCAGCGATATGGAAATGGCAGCCGTATCACTGGGGCTTCGGAGCAGGCAGCAGGCAGGATCCAGCCAGCGAGGGACTTCACGGGGAGGCGGAGGTAGGAGATCCGATCCTCCACCAACTTCGGGGGGTCAGATTCAATAGAATCCAGCCTCATTGGGTTCCATGGAGGATTTCTCTGACATCCCTAAGCCCCACATAGAGTGCATTGCAGTAGTCTAATCATGAGGTGCATGCAGCACAGGAATGGGCATAGCTGGCATACCAACTGGAGTTGGTAATGGGGGCTCCGGGCCACTGAGGCCTCCAGTGACAAAGATGGATCCAGGAACACCCCCAAACTATGGACCCGTTCCTTCAGTGCAACCCCATTTAGAACAGGCAAACACCCAAATTCCCAGACCCGGGAACCACCAACCCATAGGGGATTTCTGGAAATGGAGATCACATCAGGCAACTGAAGCAGATGTGGAGAGGTATGAAAGCAGCATGTCATGCAGTGCAGATGGGTTGCTATTCAAATCCCCCCCCCCCCGCACCAAAATCTCTGCTGGTGATGCATAGGTAGTTGTGCAGTTCTTTGGACTGGAGCTGCTTCAGAATTAATACAGAATTGCTTGAATATGTCCAGAAGACACAAGTAAGGAAAAGTAATTATGGAAGCAACTTTTATGTTGGGAAGGTAAGCTATGATTTCGCATCCTAGATTTCATGAATGTTGAACTTCATCTCAGTTTTCAGGGCTATTTGAAGGATTTTATGTAATATTTGAAAAACATTTTGAGAAAGCAGAATGGGGTTATTCTCACTCTCAGTTTTCTTTCAAATTTCAATTGCCTTCTTACATTTCTTCTTCATAAAATAACTGTCTAATATGTTAAATGCTTTCATCTTTCCTTCCTATGGTTACTTGATTTCATCTTTCTTATGGTTAGTCTCCCAGGGACAGCTAGAGATTTTTCTGAACCTCTCGGTAGGCAAAGCACCAAAATTCAGTTTAAGACAGCCAGTGAGTTTTGCAAATGGTTCTTCGGCTGAGAAAACGTTTCCAAGTGTACAGCTATGAAGTGGGTGATCCTTGATCCTTAACATCATTCAGTTGTTGTCCACAGCCCAGTGGCTGGCTGGCTGCTCATCATCCTGTGGGAACCGCACTCTTAAGAAGATTACACTAGCCCCCAAACAATCAAGTCAGACAGAGGGCAAATCAGGAGAGAGTCTTTTAAACCTTTCACATCATTACTAGTCCCATTGTTTTGCAGATTGGGAGCACAGAGTAGAACGTGAGTGCAAGGCCTCTCTAGATGCTGGGGATTTCAGCCCTGTTGATTACTGGTAAATGGACAACCTGGAGGCTAATCCATTCTTCCGTCCAGAGACTTGGGCTGCTTAAATCACTGGCTCAAAATGGTTTTGCAGTCAAGACACAATCCTCTTTTTGTTATGCACTGAAATATTTCATTTCGCAATCCCCTGTGTGTCATCTCACACCTAAATAGCTAACATTGGTGCTGGGGCGGCGGGGGGGAGGGGGCAGATGATGAAGTTGCTTAATAGATGTTCCATTGCTGAAAGCACATTTTGTTTGAGGAATGGCAAAGTGGTCATGTTACCATAAGAAGTAAGAACACAAGACCTGCCCCCCTTGAATCTGACTAAGGGTCATCTAGTGCAGCATTCTGTCTAAACAGTGGCTGGCCAGATGCATCTGGGAAGCTTGCAAGAAGCATGTAAAAAGAGCAGGGGTGTATGAGAATTTTGGTTTTGCTTGCAAAACATACGAGCATGCCCCGTTCGAAGCTCTGAACACAAGTGTGAATAGGTGTCCACTGAAAATATTCACAAATTGTCAAACACGTCCTCATGGACATCTTATTCCTGATCCCCAGATCGATGAGCACAAATTTCCTAATTTGCACAGATTTCCTCAGTAGACTGAATCAGTCTCCCTTTAGTCTATTGAGGAAACCTGTGCAAACTAGGGGGAAATTTGTGCATATGTGGGGGGATTTGTGCTAATATCCTATTCGATCGCTGCTCGGTTTGTGCGAGCTTCCCATTTGCACAGTGATCGGAAACGCGAGCGGGAATAGGGCACAAGATGAATGGCGAGACAATGTTTGGAGAATCCTGGAGAGTGAGCACATCCCTGCGTAATGGTGCCACCTAGCCACTGTTTAATCTCCAGATTCTAGACTGGACTATGCTGCCTCTGAACACTCTAGTTCAATTTAGCCATCATGGCTTGGTAGATATTGATGAACACATAAAGCCAGTGGGGCTTTCAAGGCAGGTCTTTGGGGTTGGGGCTGAAGTTCATCACCCAACTCAGAAATCTCATGGCGCCCAAAAACACCGTGCTGCTCACACCACATTTTGAAATAAACAAAGAGCCTCCCCATAAGATCATTAAGTCCAATCATCTAGAATTACCTAACTGTGCCATGCATAGTGCTGTTGTTCATGCTTGCCCAGCACTGTTCTACTGCAGTTTGCAATGGCTTTCATGGATCTCAAGCAGAGATCTTGCCCAGCACAGCTGTCTCAATTGAACTTGGGGCCTTTTGCATGCAAAGCATGTGTTCCGTCACTGAGCTATCGCCTCTTACCAAAAATGTCTGTAAGGTACAGGCACAGGCTCCAGGGCTGATGTTAAAGGTAGGCATGGTTGGGCAGCTGCTGAGACTCCACACCCCAGGAGGGTCCCGCTGAGAGTTGCTCCTCCTCGTCTCCATTGTTCACCTCCTTCCCACTCTGGCCCAGACAATGGTGGTGGTCAGAAGGAGTAGTAGATGCTACTGCTGTCTTGCTCACTAGTTTTTTGCCTATCAAAAAAACACAAGTAATTATGAGAAAAGAAGTTGAGGGGCAAGAGCAACTGGTAACAATGGGAGTGAGAAGGTAGACTCACCGAGAGAGGAGGCCCATTGAGGGCCCTCAAAATCCCAGAGCCAGCACTGACAGCAATTGGTTCAGTTTGACAGACTATAAATTTGTCCAATTCTTCCATAGTTATCTAAGCTACTCCTTTCCATAACCCTATGCAATCAAAATGGCAGAATAAAGGTGATTTTGTCAAACAGTGGCTGATCTGGGAAAAAGAAGAAGAAGAGTGAAGTGGCTAGACACTGTGGCACTGACCCACTGAAAGCACAATGGCCACAATCCAGCACAGAGCTGAGTATGGCCTAAGGAAGCCAACTGGTTTAAGCATGCATAAACCTAGGTTGGATTGTAACTAATGTTGACATACACACAACATTTCATGTCATGACCTCAATGGCTATGTGTGAAAAGACATTTAACAGATAGTTACACAATGACCTGAAACGTGTGTTGGCAGATGTTCCTGACCTGTGACAATGGCATATTGCAACAATGCCTGTCACAGTGTGCTACTAGTGTGTTTATCAGTGTGCTGCAGTATAAGTGCATCGTGGTGGCACAGCTAGATTTAGAACTGGGCTGAAAATAAATAATCTGAAACTTCAACCAGCAGTGCTATCTTGGTCGTATACCTTTTCAATGGCTATTTTTCTCCAGTATGTTAACGAGGTTGATCATATTTCTTCTATGCATATTTAATATCCATTTTCTTGTAGTGATTTTTCAGTAATATTTTTCTCAAATGTCACCATGCTGACCTGTTTATTTGATATGAGTTATGGCTGTAATAATAAAGGGTTCTTATTATAGCTTCTGCACAACACTGGCAGACAGGTATTCCAGGCAACGTATCATTTTTCATTAGAAGCAGGATAGAGACACTAAGGACCCCCTTTTTTGTCATGAAACACAAGAGCCTAAGTGAAAACACAAAGCAGAGAGATAGCAATAAATGCTAAAGTCTGCAAAAACTGTTTGATGATGAGAGATTACAATGGGATGTGTGCGTGTGTGTGTGTATGATGCCTCCCTTAAACTACTTTCAGCTGTCTACCTAAATAGCTGTTTCCTATAAAGCAGGGGTGCACAACATTTTGGCCCTGGGAGCTGGACATGATGCTAGTTTGGGGGTTGGGGGCTGCACAAGCATACATGAACAAGGCCCTTATCTTCAGTTCTATTCTATGGCAATCAGGGTCAGCCCAAGTATTTTGCTGCCTAAGGCGGAATGGCAAATGGCACTCTCCCTGCAAGTTAAAGTGTATAACCATACCAAAGGCTGGCCAAGTTATTTTGGCACCTGAGGAGAAAATACCTCTATTTTCAGAAAGTGCCTCTCCATGGGAGCAACCCCCCAAAAACCCCCAATAAAAATGAATTCAACAACTAAACATTTGCTGCTCTTTCATGGCACCCTGGAACAGCTACCTGAGGCAGCTGCCTCACTCTGCCTAATGGTAGGGCTGGCCCTCATGGCAACTGCAAAAAGAGCTTGGATCTCACCATGAATGTTCTGAATCTTATTCATGATATTGTGACAAGCAACATTTCTTTTTGTTGCCCTGCAGACCACGTTCTCCATTTTCGCTCTCACCACAAGCCTTTTAACATCCCATTATATCTTCTAAAAGAACAATGGAAAGTGACAGGAGACCCAACTCTTCTATAACAATTGGGAAAAGGAATTGCAAGGATGGCCAACAGCTGATTGAATTCTTTTTTTTATCACAGTCAGGCTCCAGGCACTCCTCTCACTTTTGATTATCCACACCATTCCTGGGTAATGAATGAATGAACCATCCCAACAGCATCCATGCTGCACGATATGAGCACAGCACATCAGCAAGGCATCCTGACAGTCTCCAGCGCACAACCAAGCACATTTTATCTGCTTGATATCTGCTTGAGGTCGGGACAGGTCATTAGACTGTGAACCTGTGGGAAGGACTGTTTCCAGGGCCAGGCTGGCTTCTCTCTCTCTCTCTCTCTCTCTCTCTCTCTCTCTCTCTGTGTGTGAGGGGTTGTAATTATTTTATAGCTCAGTATAAATAATAGATGAGAATAAGAACAATGATGATGATCACTAGTCATAAGCAGATGGTTGCAGTGGAGGCTGGTGGCTCCAATGTCAGTGGGGTGGTGAATCAGCTCTGGGATTCAGTCACCGAATCACACCTTGGAAAGCTGCTTTAGAGTTCTGACTGGTTCTGACTGAACCTCAGAGTGGATCCACCACCCCACTGACATCGGAGCCACCAGCCTCCACTGGATGGTTGGTGTTCTATGTTTTGATGGTGCTGATCACTTGTTGGCAGAAGACCATGCCTAGAATCATTCTCTCCACCCATCAAAGAAGTGGCCAACACTCTTAAAGCTGTAGGCTTGAGAATTTGTTCAGTGGCATATGCATAATCATGTACTAGCAAGGAGTATCCCACATGAAGCTCTGGGTGATGAAAGTGGTTTGTTTTGCACCCACAAGAGTGTTTTATTTTTTATTTTTTCCCCATGCTGTACCTAGTTTAGGAGGTTATCCATTTGTAGAAATCCATTTGTGTACAGAGATCAGACACTTTATGGATTGTGCCTTCTGTGTGACTGATCTAATAAAAAATGCGAGCAATTTAGCTGAGACGTATCTAAATAAATTATAGCAGCATGCGTGGTTCTGTGAGATCTATCAACCTCACATTCATTATCTTGAGATCCAGTTCACTAGACCAAAATACACCAAAAAAAAAAAAATCATAACATTATGATGATACATACTTTTAGCCCCTTGAGTTGTTCTTTGTGAAATTGATTGGGCCTCATAAACACAATACAATCATTTTAGGAGCCTAGAAGAATAACAATGATGCCATATTGATATCAACATCACACTCAGCTTCTCCATGTTGCACAAAAAGTATACATCTTAAAAACCAATAACTTTAGTGCATCAAAAATGGTGTGGGTATAATAAATAGCATGCTCTATTATAAATAAATCCATTCCATTAATAGTTATAATTTATAATACTGATACATGATCTCTGTTCTCCCAAGCAGTGGGAATTTTCAGAGGCAGCCATTTACAGAGACTCTTTCCTGGTATATTTAGATTCATGGATGGTGTTTGTTTTATAATATTTGCTTATAATTACAAATATACATGCTGAGCAGGGAAGAGAAGACAGACACCTGGGCAGACAGTACTGGGCTTTAAAAGCAGCATATGTTCCTCCAAAGTGGCAGTATGCCCTTGGCAGTTCCCTGAGGCTGCTTCTTATCAAGGGTTTTGGGTCTGGTTTTTCAAGCGTTTGGGTCCATTCAAAATTATTAGATAGTTTCTTTCAGCCCCCACAGAAGCAGGTGGGGCATGTACATGGTGGAGAGCACACTGAAAATGCAATGTGGTAAATAAGAAGTTTGCATGCTGGGAAAACAACACCACTTGAATCTCTGCCTGTTATGTGGCTGTAGAAGTTGCAGAAAAAAACGTCGGAACTCTACTTGAGGCCTTGGTAGAGGGCCTCAACCTGCTACAAATTATGATTTTCAGTACAGAATCTGAGAAGCCCTGTAGGTTTCTGGGAATGTTACATTTTAGGGGTATGATGCAGTCCCACTGTGGGTGCTGCACCTGCATGTGAAGAAGGGTCCCCAATGTGGTGCCCGCAAGACCAGGCTGAGGCACCTGCCACATTATTTCCCCCCTCTTCAAGTGAATGGAGCCGTCTGCGGCTGCCATTCACTTCGTCCATATAGCCATAATAGGCTACGTAAATACTTACGTAGCCTATCACAGCTAACGTAGGGATGCCATTTGCGTCCCTGCGGAAGCCGTGATAGGCTACATAAGTATTTATGTAGCCTATCATGGCAAAACTAAGGGAATGCAAATGGCGGTGGCTATGGCGGCCACCATTTGCGTTCCCTTTTTTTCCTGCCGTGATAGGCTATGTAAATATTTACGTAGCCTATCACGGCAAAACAGAGGGGCACAAATGGCGTAGTGGCCGCCATTTGCGCCCTTGCTTTTTTTTTTCATGCAAAGGCTATGCAAATATTTATATTCTTTATAAAGAAATATTCTTTAGAATCTGGCCTCATTGGGGTCCGTGGCAGAATTCTCTGCCATCCCTACCCCCTCCTTTGCACACATGCCAGGGAGAGAGGGAGATACTCTCTCAGTTCAAACCACATGGCTGGCATGTAAAGAAGCCCTTCCTAATCCCGCAGAGAAACTGAAAGCAGGAAGCTCTGGAAAGGATATGTTTTTTTGCAGGTTTTTTTGCTTAATGAAGAAACACCCGAAGAAAGGAAGAGCAGCCAGAGAGACAGAAGGAAGGCAGGCCGGCAGGCCAGAGAGTCAGAAGGAAGGAAGGCAAGAAACAGAAGTTGGAGAGAGAGATGGAAAGAAAGAGGGGAGGGAACAACAGAGACAGAGAGGAGGCAGAGAGAGAGAGAAAGAGAGAGAAAAGAGGAGCCAGAGAGACAGAAGGAAAGAAGGAAAGAAGGAAGGAAGGAAGGACAGACAGACAAGGAGGCAGAGAGAGAGAAAGGCAGAAAGATGGACAGATGGACACAGAGACAGAGTGGACGATCCACAGTGTTCACATTCCTGCACATGCACACATGGAAGCACTCCTGTCATTTTTGTATTTGTCCGCCTACCAACCCCTACAGCAAACACATTGTGGTGGCACCCAGGACTAGGGATGTACGAAAGTCACTTACTTTTTTGCAGGGGTGATTTGAGGTGGGGGGGAGGCGCTCCACACCTCCCCCCCAAATCCTAACCTGGCCGGCTCCGCTCCTCGGCAACTCTGCGGAGCTGCCGGCCGGGTGCATTTGCAGGTATCTGGAGCCTGCGGACACAAATGGCGGCTATGGCGGCTGCCATTTGCGTTCCTGTTTTTGGCCGTGATAGGCTACGTAAATATTTACGTAGCCTATCATGGCGAAAGACAGGGGTGCAAATGGTGGCCGCTATACCATTTGCGCCTGTTTTTTTACTGTGATAGGCTACGTAAATATTTACGTAGCCTATCATGGCAAAAAAACCAGGAACGCAAATGGTGGCCGCCATTTGTGTTCCCTTTTTTTGCTGTGATAGGCTATGTAAATATTTACGTAGCATATTACGGCCTCCGCAGGTATGCAAGCAATGTCCCTGCATTAGCCGTGATAGGCTACATAAGTATTTATGTAGCCTATCACGGCCTAAATGGGGAAGCGAATGGTGGCTGCAGATGCGGCTGCCATTCGCAAAGCAGTGCGAATGGCACCAGGTAAGTGCTCCATTTCACGTGCCTTTCGTAGGGTGGTGGGGCAGGGGGCTTTGTTCCACCACGGATTTCGGGGGACCAAATGCACTGGCATTCAGCCTCAATGAAATCCGTGGCGGAATTCTCTGACATCCCTACCCAGGACACTTCTTCAAAATGCCAAATGTGCCCATCGGTCCAAAAAGGTTGGAGACCCCTTATGTGGATGATTCCAATAGGATTCAAGGGAGCACTGTTTCCTCCTCTCCACTCAGCGCATATGCCATATGGCATGGAAGATCTGTGCAGTGCTCACCCCCCCATATCCGCATCTGCCATCATCTCTGTGCAATGTAGGTTACTTTGACGAAGGCAGAACAGAGGACCTCAATTCCCAGTAAAAGTGTAACACTGTCCGCTGCTTCCATTGCACTCATAGAATCATAGAATAGTAGGGTTGGAAGTGGCCTACAAGGCCATCGAGTCCAACCCCCTGCTTAATGCAGGAATCCAAGTCAGAGCATCCCTGACAGATGGCTGTCCAGCCTCGTCTTGAACGCCTCCAGTGTGGGAGAGCCCACCACCTCCCTAGGTAATTGGTTCCATTGTCGTATTGCTCTAACAGTCAGGAAGTTTTTCCTGATGTTCAGCCGGAATCTGGCATCCTGTAACTTGAGCCCATTATTCCGTGTCCTGCACTCTGGGATGATCAAGAAGAGATCCTGGCCTTCTTCTCTGTGACAACCTTTCAAATACTTGAAGAGTGCTATCATATCTCCCCTCAGTCTTCTCTTCTCAAGGCTAAACATGCCCAGTTCTTTCAGTCTCTCTTCATAGGGCTTTGTTTCCAGTCCTCTGATCATCCTTGTTGCCCTGCTCAAGTTTGTCTGCATCCTTCTTAAAGTGTGGTGCCCAGAACTGGACACAGTACTCCAGATGAGGCCTAACCAGTGCTGAGTAGAGGGGAGCTAGTACTTCCCAGGATTTGGAAGTGATACTTCTATTAATGCAGCCCAAAATAGCATTTGCCTTTTTTGCAGCCACATCACATTGTTGCCCCTTCATGGATCACTGCCTTGTTGTGGCGAAGGGGCTTGCGTAACTCAGTGAAGCCATAAGCTATGCCGTGCAGGGCCACCCAAGACGGACAGGGCATGGCAGAGAGTTCTGACAAAATGTGGTCCACTGGAGAAGGAAATGGCAACCCACTCCAGTATTCTTGCCAAGAAAATCCCATGGAACGTATCACAAGGCTAAAAGAGATGACGCCGGAAGATGAGCCCCTCAGGTCGGAAGGTGTCCAATATGCTACTGGGGAAGAGCAGAGGGTATTTCCAAGTAGCGCCAGAAAGAGTGAAGCGGCTGGGCCAAACCCGAAAGGACATTCAGCTGTGGATGTGTCTGGTGGTGAAAAGAAAATCCGATGCTGTAAAGAACAATATTGTTTAGGAACCTGGAATGTCAGATCAATGAATCAAGGTAAGCTGGAGGTGGTCAAACATGAGATGGCAAGATTGAACATCGACATCTTGGGAGTCAGCGAACTCAAATGGACAGGCATGGGCGAATTTAATTCAGGTGACCATCATATCTACTATTGTGGGCAAGAATCCCTTAGAAGAAATGGAGTAGCACTCATAGTCAACAAAAGGGTGGGAAAAGCAGTACTGGGGTACAATCTTAAAAATGATAGAATGATCTCAGTACGAATCCAAGGCAAACCATTCAACATCACAGTAATTCAAGTCTATGCCCCAACCACTGAGGCCAAAGAAGCTGAGGTTGATCGGTTCTATGAAGACCTACAACACCTTCTAGAACTAACACCAAAAAAAGATGTCCTCTTCATCATAGGGGATTGGAATGCTAAAGCAGGAAGTCAAGAAATCACCGGGATAACAGGCAGGCATGGCCTTGGTGTACAAAATGAAGCAGGACAAAAGCTAATAGAGTTTTGCCAAGAGAACATGCTGATCATAGCAAACACTCTTTTCCAACAGCACAAGAGGCGACTCTACACATGGACGTCACCAGATGGTCAATATCGAAATCAGATTGATTATGTCATTTGCAGCCAAAGATGGAGAAGCTCCATACAGTCAGTAAAAACAAGACCTGGAGCTGACTGTGGCTCAGATCATGAGCTGCTTCTTGCAAAATTTCAGCTTAAATTGAAGAATGTAGGGAAAGCCACTAAACCTTTCAGGTATGACCTAAATCATATCCCTGATGAATATACAGTGGAGGTGAGGAATAGATTTCAGGGATTAGACCTGATAGACAGAGTGCCTGAGGAACTATGGACGGAGGTCCGTAACATTGTTCAGGAGGCAGCAACGAAATCCGTCCCAAAGAAAAAGAAATGCAAGAAAGCAAAGTGGCTGTCTGATGAGGCTTTACAAGTAGCTGAGGAAAGAAGGGAAGTGAAAAGCAAGGGAGAAAGGGGAAGATATACCCAACTGAATGCAGAGTTCCAGAGAATAGCAAGGAGAGACAAGAAGGCCTTCTTAAATGAACAATGCAAAGAAATCGAGGAAAACAACAGAATGGGAAAGACTAGAGATCTCTTCAAGAAAATCGGAGATCTCAAGGGAACGTTTTGTGCAAAGACGGGCATGATAAAGGACAAAGAAGGCAGGGACCTAACAGAAGCAGATGAGATTAAGAAGAGGTGGCAAGAATACACAGAAGAACTATACAGGAAAGATTTGAATGTCCCTGATAGCCATGATAGTGCGGTCACTGAACTTGAGCCGGACATCCTAGAGAGTGAAGTCAAGTGGGCCTTAGGAAGCATTAGTAACAACAAAGCTAGCGGAGATGACAGTATTCCAGCCGAGCTATTTAAAATCCTAAAAGATGATGCTGTTAAAGTGCTGCATTCAATATGCCAACAAATCTGGAACACTCAACAGTGGCCACAAGACTGGAAAAGGTCAGTTTACATTCCAATTCCAAAGAAGGGCAACGCCAAAGAGTGTTCAAACTATCGCACAATTGCGCTCATTTCACATGCCAGCAAGGTGATGCTCAAAATCCTACAAGCTAGGCTTCAGCAGGATGCGAACCGAGAACTACCGGAAGTACAAGCTGGGTTTAGAAGAGGCAGAGGAACTAGAGATCAAATCGCCAACATTCGCTGCATCATGGAGAAAGCAAGAGAATTCCAGAAAAACGTCTATTTCTGCTTCATTGACTACGCTAAAGCCTTTGATTGTGTGGATCACAACAAACTGTGGCAAATTCTTAAAGTGATGGGAGTACCAGACCACCTTACCTGTCTCCTGACAAACCTGTACGAGGGTCAAGAAGCAACAGTAAGAACCAGAGATGGAACAACCGATTGGTTCAAAATTGGGAAAGGAGTACGACAAGGCTGCATATTGTCACCCTGCTTATTTAACTTATATGCAGAGTACATCATGAGAAATGCCGGGTTGGATGAATCAGAGATCGGAATTAAGATTGCCGGGAGAATTATCAACAACCTCCGATATGCAGACGATACCACCCTAATGGCAGAAAGCGAAGAGGATCTCAAGAGCCTCTTGTTGAGGGTGAAAGAGGAGAGTGCAAAAGCTGGTTTGAAACTCAACATTAAAAAAACTAAGATCATGGCATCTGGCCCTATCACTTCCTGGCATATAGAAGGGGAAGAAATGGAAGCAGTGACAGATTTTACTTTCTTGGGCTCCAAGATCACCGCAGACGGTGACTGTAGCCATGAAATTAAAAGACGCTTGCTCCTTGGGAGGAAAGCTATGGCAAACCTAGACAGCATAGTAAGAAGCAGAGACATCACCTTGCCGACAAAGGTCCGTCTAATCAAAGCTATGGTTTTCCCAGTAGTAATGTATGGCTGTGAGAGCTGGACTATAAGGAAGGCTGAGCGCCAAAGAATTGATGCTTTCGAACTGTAGTGCTGGAGAAGACTCTTACGAGTCCCCTGGACTGCAAGGAGGTCAAATCAGTCCATCCTAAAGGAAATCAACCCTGACTGCTCTTTGGAAGGACAGATAATGAAGCTGAAGCTCCAATATTTTGGCCACCTAATGCGAAGAGAAAACTCCCTGGAAAAGACCCTGATGCTGGGAAAGACTGAAGGCAAAAGGAGAAGGGGACGGCAGAGGATGAGATGGCTAGATAGCATCACGGATGCAATGAATATGAACTTGAGCACGCTCCGGGAGAGAGCGCAGGACAGGAAGGCCTAGCGTGCTATGGTCCATGGGGTCACGAAGAGTCGGACACGACTGAACGACTGAACAACAACAACACATTGTTGGCTCATATTCAGCTTGTGATCAACAACAATTCCAAGATCCTTCTCACTTGTAGTGTTGTTGAGCCACGTATCCCCCATTTTGTTAGTGTGCCTTTGGTTTCTTTTTCCTAGGTGCAGAACTTGGCATTTATCCCTATTAAATGTCATTCTGTTGTTTTCAGCCCAGTGCTCCAGTCTATCCAGATCACTTTGAATTTTGTTTCTGTCTTCCAAAGTATTAGCTATCCCTCCCAATTTTGTGTCATCTGCAAATTTGATCAGCATTCCCTGCATCTCCTCCTCCAAGTCATTAATAAAAATGTTGAAGAGCACTGGGCCCAGGACTGAGCCCTGCGGTACCCCACTCATTACCTCTCCCCAGTTTGAGAAGGTCCCATTGATAAGCACTCTTTGAGTCCAATTCTGTAGCCAACTGTGGATCCACCGGACCGTTGTTTCATCTAGCCCACTTTGAGCTAGTTTGCTCATCAGGAGATCATGGGGCACTTTGTCGAAAGCTTTGCTGAAGTCGAGGTATAGGATGTCTACAGCATTCCCACGGTCTACAAGGGAGGTTACTTGATCAAAAAATGAGATCAGATTTGTCTGGCAGGACTTGTTTTTGACAAATCCATGTTGGCTTCGAGTAATCATGGCATTGTTGTCAAGGTGCTTCCAGATGGATTGCTTTATCATCTGCTCCAGAATTTTCCCTGGGATTGATGTCAGAGTCAGACTGACTGGTCTTTAGTTCCCAGGTTCCTCCTTTTTACCCTTTTTGAAGATAGGGACAACATAGGTTCCTCCAGTCATCTGGCACTTCCCCCATCCTCCATGATTTCTCAAAGAGAATAGACAGCGGTTCTGAGAGTTCTTCTGCCAGTTCCTTTATGACTCTAGGATGCAATTCATGTGGCCCTGGGGATTTGAACTCATTCAAAGTAATGAGGTGTTCCTTGACCATATGCCTATCGATCTCAAGCTGCAATCGTGCCCCTTCAGCCTGCACTTCGACTTTGCCATGGGGGTCATAGACCATCTTTTGGGAGAAGACTGAGCCAAAGTAGGAATTGAGCGCCTCTGCCTTTTCTTTGTCGTCTGTTATCATTTTGCCATCCTCGGTTGCTTGCTCCCAGACAGTGCACATAGAAGGGAGGCAACAGCATCAAAGACAAGGGCAGTAGCATTGTACTGAGAAAAAAATACAGTTGTGTGGGTGTGTTTTTTTAAACATATCATGCTTTGATCCAGCAAGGGTAGCCATCCTCTGCAGAAGAGAGCCTTAGAGACTTGTCACACCTCTATTTCAGTATATAGGGTAAGCAGGCATAATAGGGGTGCAAAACAAGCACAAACAGTGCTAATTCCCAAGCAGTATCAGTTCAAGTCCCGCAAATACATCCAGAGCTTCTCATCAGTAGTCAAATGACATCCCTTTTTGCATGTCAAAACTACCCTGCGTCTAGGGATGGCGGACAATTCCTCCACGGACTCCAGTGAGGCCGGATTCTAAAGCATCGGACCCCCTGGAGTCCGTGGGGGAACAGAACACTTACTAGGGATGTACGAAAGTCACTTACCTTTTCGAAGGGTGACATTTGCGGTGGGGGGGAGGTGCTCCCTACCTCCCCCTGAAATCCAACCCCATCTGGCTCCGCTCCGCAGTGACTCCGCGTAGCCGCCAGCCGGGTGCATCCACTCGGCAGGTCTGCAGACGCAAATGGCAGCCGGCGTAGCAGCCGCCATTTGCGGCCGCAGCCCGGCAGCAGCTGGAGCTGCTGCTGCCGCCAGAGCCACTGCCAGCCGCAGCCAGGTAGGCTCCGTTTCGCGGGGCTTTTTTGGGGTGGTGGGGCAGGTTGCTCCATTCCGCCATGGATTCCGGGGGGGCCGAATTCACTGGAATTCAGCCTCCCTGGGATCCGTGGCAGAATTCTCTAACATCCCTAACACTTACCTCTGCCTCCCTGCGGAATCCTCTTTGGCTGGTTCCTCCAGCTCCGGAGCGCCAGCGATACGGCCGCCATGCCGTATCGTTGGCTGAAGGGGATTGACTGAGGATGAAAATGGTGTCTAGGATGCCATTTGTGGCCATAAAGGTCTTAGTTTAAGGTAAATGCAGCCGTAAATGGCTGCATTTAGCTTAAACTAAGACCTTTACAGCTGCAAATGGCATCCTGGAGGCCATTTGCATCCCTGCTTTTTTTTCACACAATAGGCTACACAAATATTTGCGTAGCTTATCACGTAAAACAGGGACATAAATGGCATCCTAGATGCCATTTGCAGCTCTGCTTTTTCACACGATAGGCTACGCAAATAGTTGCGTAGCCTATTGTGTGAAAAAAAACAGGGCCGCAAATGGTGTCCTGGACGCCATTTCCATCCGCAGTCAATACCCCTCAGCCAACGATACAGCATGGCGGCCGTATCACTGGCACTTTGGAGCTGGCTGGTGGCTCTGCAGAATCGCGGTGGAGCGGAGCCAGCCGAAGAGGATTCCGGGGGGAGGAACAGATTACCTCCCTCCCCAGGTGGATTCCCCATGGACTGGCAGGTAGGGAATCTGCCCATCCCTACCTGCATCTCTAAAAACCCTGGGCAGATGAGCAGGAGGCCAGGAGCGAGCGAGGATGCTGGTGCCTGGCTTCCTGATCACTCGTGCTACAAACAGGAGGAACTGAACAACCCAGGGACACATTTTAAGCATGAATTCTCTCCTCGCAAGTAAAAGAACCTATTACAGTTAGCACAGAGAGGAGACAGCACCTACTGAGAGCAGGACAGGACTAACCTTTGCAAGTGCAAGGAAAAGCTTCTGCCATGACATTTGTGAAGCTACACCCGGCCTATCAAGGCCAAATTTACCATTAGGTAGAGTGAGGTGGCCCAGCTCAGGGTTCAGAATCTGGTGACCATCAAAAGTCAGCAAACTGTCAATTTGTTGATTACTATATTTCTCCCACCAAGAGGACATTTGGACTTTCTGCCTCCGGCACCAAAATGTTTTAGGCTATCTCTAGTGCCTCTTCTCACCAAATCGTGGCAGAGGACATGGAGGAGAGACTTACCAGTGGCCTGCTTAACAGCTGCAGTACTGGGCTGGTGGGGAACAAACTGGGGAGATCTCACTGTACGTGGTTGGTGCACAACGATCCCATGACTATAACAGCCACAGTAGCCTGAAGGTATCCATCCTACTGAATGTAGATGATGTTTCAGCCTTGTGTGGGTAACTGGGGGTTTCTGCACAGGTGTACCATTGCAGCACCTGCATCAGGGCTGCAGAACCTCAGGACTGGGGCCCAAAACTGGCCCACTGGGGGTCCCAATCTGACATTCCCCTATTGTATACCCCCTTCCTCAGACTACCAGTTGTCCAGAAGCCCTCTCCAAGAACCACAGATGCGTGGCTTCCTGACTTTTGTACAAGTTTCTCCCCATTATAAAAGGTTGAAATGCCTCTCCTAAGGCCCAGCTACTGGTAGAAAGTGCTGGCATTTGGGGAGCCTGCCCCTTTTGCCTTTGGCTCTACCTGTCACTGGAATGTGGCCCCCGAGACCTTCACCAGAAATAGAATTCAGCCCTTGGGCTGAAAGAGGTTTGGCGCCCCTTACTGATAAAGTATGAATCGAGCCACTCTTCCATCTCCAGTGATCAGTATGTGGTGTCAACAAGAAAAGTACACAGACACAGGCACCCTCCCCATTTGGTTGCAGCTGAGGATTGGTGTGTGAGAAGTGAAATGTAACCCTTTGCATGAGTCACAATTGGATTTCAGGAATTTTTGGACCTATGCCAGTTCAAAATACTGTACATGATTTTGTGGGTAAAAACTCATCTGCCAAAATTGGGCAGCTCCTGCTCATTCGAGGCATTCTGGATAGGGATATACGAAAATCACTTAACTTTCGGGGATTATGCTGATGGTGCGGGGGGAGGCGTTCCGTCCCTCCCCCCGGAATCCTCGCCGGGGGGGGAGGCGCTCTGTCCCTCCCCCCCTCCGGAATCCTGGCCGGACGGCTGTGCTCCTCAGTGATTCTGCGGAGCCGCCAGCCAGCTCTGCCAGCAGCCGGACATCCAGCTGCTGGCTAGCAAGGATGCAAATGGCGGCGGCCGTAGCCGCTGCCGTTTGCGTTCCTGCAGTCAGCCATGATAGGCTACATAAATGTCTATGTAGCCTATCACGGCTGATTAAAAAAAACAACCCCCCCGCGTACGCAAATGGCGGCGCCCATTTACGTTTCTTATTTTGGCACGTCTTAGTCTACGTAAACATTTATCTAGACTAAGATGGCGAAAATAAGGGGAACGCAAATAGCGTAGCGTCTACGCTATTTGCGTTCCCCTTATTTTTGCCGTCTTAATCTACGTAAATGTTTACGTAGACTAAGACGTGCCAAAATAAGGAACGCAAATGGCGGCGCCCATGGGCGCTGCCATTTGCATACGCGGGGTTGTGTGTTTGTTTTTTAATCAGCCGTGATAGGCTACGTAAAGATTTACGTAGCCTATCATTGTGGTTTTTTTTTTAATTTAGCCGTGATAGGCTACGTAAATCTTTATGTAGCCTATCACGTTTTTTTTTTTAACTTGGAAATGGCGGCAGCAGCCAGTTGGAAGACCGGCTGCTGCCGCTGCCGCTGCCGCCGAACCGCCGCCGCAGCTGCTGCCGGAGCCGTTGCCACCAGGAAGATCCGCCCCAGGTAAGTCCCGTCCTGGGGGGTGGCGGGCCATTCCGCCACCAATTTCGGGGGGCTGAATGCGCTGGCATTCGGCCTCCCCAAGATCTGTGGCGGAACTTTCGTACATCCCTAATTCTGGGTAAGTGGTTGGGGGGTTGAAACTAGCACTTTGCCAAAAATTTGTCCCACATTTTTTCGACCATTCTCATTCAATTTGATAGAAGAGAAATTGCTTTCAGAAAAAAAATCAATGGAGAAGAAAATTTCAGAAAAATTCTCATGGGGTGGGTGTGGGGTTCTTGGGCTTACCTTACTTAGGAGGTGGCCAAGGAGTACGCACAAGTGTCCTGTTTCTCATTGTACAATCATCTTTCCAGCAGCCTGTAGCCACCTAAGGTTCCCACACTTCAATTAAAGCCCAGTGGAAGGCACCATGAGGTAATTTCTCACTAGGGATGGTGCAGGCACCTGATTCCATCTGGGAATCCGTGGAACCGCCCCTACCCACACCCCTGAGCCCTGTTCGCCAAGCCCCTGCCCCTGCTTGCCCCCTGCCTGTGCTCAGTGAATGGCCTGCGCTCTCCCCGGTAGCCTCATTGAGCTCCGCAGTCACCATTTTTTGAGAAATAAATTGGCGATCGCAAAATGTGCATATTTGCTCATGCATGAAAAACTGCATTTTTTGCATATGCACATATTTGTGTATGTGCGAAATGCACATTTTTGCAAAAATGCACATTTTCACACATGCACAAATATGTGCATTCACAAAATGCACATTTTCACACGTGCAAATATGCGCATTTTGCGATCACCATTTTATTTCTCAAAAATGGCGACTGCGGAGCTCGACAAGGCCACCGGGGTGAGTGCGGGCTGCTAGCTGAGTGCGGGAGGGGCTCAAGAGTGGTCCAGGAACCAGTAAGCAGGGGCAGGGCGGGTGCCTGGAGAACCTGGACAGGGGTGGGTTTGCATATCCCTATTCTTCACATAGGGCTTTTTCAGATCAGGACATGCAGGCAGCCTGGGAGACTAGCTGTGATTAGGGAAGCTCAGAAACACCACCAAAAGAAATTCTAAAACACCCTGAATGAGGCAGAACAATGGAAACCTCTTTCATGGGGGGAGAAAAATTCACAAAATTGGAGGACAGATTTTGGCAGAGCACTAACTCCACCTCATCCCTGGAACTGGACACTTCATTGTAGTGGATGCAAACTGGGGGCCAGCCTGCCAAGGCAGTTGATGCTGCTGCACCCCCCCAACCCTTACCAAAAAAGAAAGAAGCTGTGCTACAAGCCCTGCCAATGGGGAGCACTACCTGGGAGAAACGGTTGAGAATTTCTCCTCCCTCTGCAGAAATTTGGTGAAATTGTCTCCCACTTTTCTCTGCCCACAAGAAAGGTGGAGAATTTAAAGAGGCCATTTGCGCACAGCTCTATTTGAAATGTCTGCTATGCCCACCTTCACAGTACCGACATCCACCTGAGCGCAGTGGCAGGCAGCAAACTGTCCCATTGGCATCTGCTGGCCTTCACCAGGGTGGCGGGGCAGGACATCCTTGCTTTGGCACAAGCAGTAACTAGTCAGTGTCGCTCAACTGCATACGATCTAGCATGGTCTTTGTCACATTAACAAACCCATTTATCATTTGTGATATGACATTCTTATTATGGGCAATAACTTCCTGCAGCTCCTACAGCATGTGTTCCAACATTTGCCTGGCAGGGATGCTCCTGTTTCCCTTGTGCTCCTGGATTCTCTTCCTGGCACCCACAGCCTGCTGTGCTGCTGCCCTTGCTCTCCGTGGTTGATGTTGTCCGGAAAGCAGGCTGCAAGTGAGCTGGCAAGGACGCCTCACATTGCAATCACACACATGAGGTCCCCTGCTTCTCTTCCAGGTGCTCATTCTTTTTTTCACATTTGACCCCTGGAAAGGGCAGCCGTTCCAAGTCCAACGGCATCTGTGCTCAGGCAAAACATAGAGCCTGGAGAGGATGGCTGCATTCTCTCATTCAGAATCAACAACACACAGGTTGATGGCAAAGTCACAGTCAGGGTTTATGACTAGATACTCAGGCTCTGACTGATAACCCTATTCCAGGACTGAGAAGGAATCTTTCCCCTGCAACCAATTTCCTAGCTCAGGTGAATGTCTGGGCCCTGAGGTGAATGGTCTCATCCTGTAACTTCTTTATTTTTTTATTATTTATTAAATTTATTAATCGCCCATCTGGCTGGTCACCCAGCCACTCTGGGTGATGTACAATAATAGAAATGGTTTAAAACAATAAAATTCTACATTAAAACATCATATTTCTAAAAATACCCTAACCCACCCCAAATGCCTGCCTGAACAACCATGTTTTTAATGCATGGCGGAAGCTCATTAAAGAGGGGGCATGGCGGACTTCCCTAGGGAGGGAGTTCCACAGAGTGGGGGCCACCACAGAGAAGGCCATCTCCCTCATCCTCACCAGTCTAGCTGTCCGGCTGATGGGACAGAGAGAAGGCCATCCAAGGCTGATCTTGTTGAGTGGCCTGTCTGGTGCTGCTGGAGGTGCTCCTTGAGATAGGCTGGACTGGAACCGCATAGGATTTTAAAGGTCAAAACCAATACCTTTAATTTGGCCTGGAAAACAACTGGTTTTCTTGCTTGTCTCTGTCACTTTGGTCTTCTGGGCCAGGGCCATATACTGCCTAGATGCCTTTGCAGGCAGCTGCTCTCTGCTTGTGGTACATTGCAGTATGGATTGTGTAGGTCAGGACTATGCAACTGTTGTTACCAGCTTTCAGGAATCAGTGGATCTAGAAGTGGGGACCTTCTGATCTTTCTTCTACTGAGCTACCCAGAGCTGCAGGTCCAAAGATACCCTGGCCTGTGAGATCCTCTAAGCAGGCTGGTGACCAAGACAGAGGATCATAGTGCTTAGGAAATAAGTTTGAAAAATAGATTAAAGAGAGAAAAGAAAGAAGATAAGATAAAATACTGAATTAGTAACTGGGTCATTAGAAATAACACACACACACACACACACACATACACACACGGCTTCATCACACGTCGCTTTTATCCTGCTCTTGAGATTGCTCCTTCACAGAAGTTTGTGGGCTCTTTACATGACGCCGTGAACCTCCAAGGCATCTCCTGCACTAAATGCCCTTTGTTCTGTTTTTAAATAGATCACAGATAGTGAGCTATCAAATTATCCCATTGTGTTCTGCTTCAGTTTCCTCTGTGAAAAGAGTAAAAGCGGCAAGAAGAGGAGCAAGATCAATGAAAGATAATGGAAGACTCAGATATGGGGAGAAAGGGGGGAGGGGAGGGGGAAAGGAAACACGTGTAAAGGGAGTCAGTGGTGATCCAGAATTTAAAATGGAAGCAGAAAGCCCCATTTTAAATGCAGGATTTTAGGCTGGTGTAGAGACACTGAACTGCAGACTGGAAGGTCGGCAGGACAGCAGTTCGAGACCCAAGTGCTGTGTGACGGAGTGAGCTCCCGTCTTCAGTCCCAGCTTCTGCCAACCCACCAGTTCGAAAGCAAGGAATTGCAAGTAGATAAATAGGTACCGCCTTGGCGGGAAAGGTAACAGCGTTCCGTGCACCTCGGTGTTCAGTCATGCCGGCCACATTACCATGGAAGCGTCTTCGGACAGTGCTGGCTCTTCGGCTTAGAAACGGGGATGAAGCACCGCACCCTAGAGTCGGACATGACTGGTTGGGGACACCTTTACCTTTTACCTTTAGAGAAGCCCACCCACACATGTAAGATAGAGGTTGGTGCAAAGCATCACAACAGCAAAGCAACAAGGAGGCTGTGGATCCACTGCGTGGATGCAGTCAGCCGTAACGTAAAATGTATAAGTAAGATAGAAAGACTACATGCACTGAAAATGATATAATCAAATCTATATGGGTACTTTCCCGCCTTTTCCTCTGGTTTTATTTCATCTTGTCTTGTTGAAATTTTGCAATACAAAAATTATAAAAATGCATGGCACTCCATGCGATTAGGAAGCCTGCTTTTCCTAGGTGCCTGAGAGGGCTATTGAGAGGGGAAGATCTGGAGCAGGGAGCCTGCTTCAGACACATAGGCTCCCCATGTGATATATTGAACCTTGCATGATCAGAGTTTTAAATCACAGGGGCACCCTACCTGGGCAGAGCACACTCCCCACTTCAAACCTTCATCCTCATTGTGTGGATGGCGGCAATCCGGGCTAGCAAGGATGCACTGTTGAGGGTGGGGCCTGAGTTGAAATTAATATCCATGTTTCTTGTTTAAAGTACTTCCTATTTTTGGCCATTGCATCACTCGATGACAGCGTATTCACGTTACTTTGCTGCTCTTGTGGTGTTTTCCTTCATTGGCCTCACCTCACCTCACTGCCATTTAAGCCAATTGGCTGTGGCCAGCCAATGGTGATGGTTGATGACATCTTGCAACAGCTAGCGTGATGAGCCCACGGACACTCATGAAGTCACAGCCTATTGGATCCAAAGGGGGGAAAGTGACACCGAGAAACAAGAGCCGCCAAGCAAACGAAAGTGTACGATATATTAGTGGAAGTGACTCATTCAGCTGCACTGAATGTGCAATTTTCAAGGCAAATATCAAGAATATTCAGCACAGCCCTATTTTTAACATGCCGTACCACTACTTTCTTAGAAATAGGGTTACTAAAATCCTAGGAAAAGGGTTGCTTTTCATCTGTCGGGACATCACCAATATGATGGCTTTTTTCCCGATGGTTCTTCTTTCTTTGTATAGCTTTCACAATTTTAAAAACCATATACTAATATGTAAGTATAAATATATAGAAACCCCTTTTTTACTTGTGTAGAGATTGTGCAGCACTGGGGGGACTCCGGCACTGGATCATTAGAGAGATGGTACACCCATGTACGAAGGGCAAGAAGATTGGGACTTCAGATGGGCTGGGTTTGGCCCTTGGGTCTCAGGTTCTGCACCCCTGAGGCAACATGCTTTAACGATGCATGAAAAGGGCTAGTGAAAATGCTGCGTGTGATTTATTATTTGCACCCAGTGGTCCCTCCTTTTTTGTAATTTTTAAGTTATGTAACACTTACATAACTTAAGGAACTTCTATTTTAAGAAGGATGGAAAGAAACTAGAAAACTCCTACTCTGAAGTCTTTGAATAGATTGTGTTTTGGACACATCATATATACAACTTAGATCCTGAGGTGTTCAGACACTGGTGTTCTAAGTCTAAGGATGAAATTAAATCTCACTTTATTGATCTGAACAGGAGTTGAACTGAAGAGGAAAATTTCCTTTGCCTCTAGGCCTCATGTACTTTTGGACACACCGGGCATGAGAAAAAGGGAATTATGGGAGACAGGCACAGACACCCTGATCCAATTAGGCTGCTGTCTGTATAGTTCCCATTACTGGATTGGAAACCAAATGTGTAACCCCAGTCACGTGCTGGCTCTGCCAGTTCTGAGAGATGATCATCTGTACAGTGAGAATTATTACTAGGGGTAGTGGTGGTGTTGGTACACCAGATTTTAAACCCATATTTCCTTCTCCCCCCAAACCAAATGACTAGGACAGTCTGTGCTGACCATCTGTTCAGTGGATATGCTCAGTCATATACACACCTGTTGTCCTGTTCTTCTGGACCAAGCAGAAGCCGACAGGGCTTCTGTACCAGTACCAGGCAGCAACAAGGCAAAGCAGGCTGAAAGTAGAAGCATCCAGGAGAGCTCCAAGTGAGCATCTTGTTCCAGCAAAGTTTCTTCTGTTGGCATCACTGGTTCTTCTTCAGCCTCAGAGTCCATGTCACTGCTGGACCCCTGGGTCGTGATGACACTTGTAGAATTACCAAGGCACCTCACTGATATGCTAGTTTATATTTGGAGCAGGCCAAGGACACATGGGGAACAGTTGGAGGCAGTTTGAGATATTTGCCTCCTCAATCGCAAACAAATATCAGCCAGGACATTACTGCTTCAGGAGGACAATGTTACCCAATACTTTGCCATGCCTCTCTTATTTTAACTTTAGCAAACACATATGTCTTGTTGGAGTCATTGGGCTTAATGGTTAGGAGGGATACTCTCTACATACAAACCTATAGACATGAGGCTTTGTAATCTTCTGTGACAGATTAAAGAGTAGATTTATGTATCCAGTTTCAGTCCTCACATGTGAAGCAATAATCTAGATGCTCACAGGACAGCTGAGTGCAAATGGCCTCTCAAAATTCCCCACCATATCTGAGAGCAGGGAAGAATTTTGCTGCTGCTGCAGCAGCAGCAGATGATGATTTATTTATTCCTATTTATATTCTGTCCTCCATAAAAATCCTGGTGGGGGGGGGCGTTGACAACAGCAGCAACTGTGTTGGTAGTCTGGCTATCACTTTGCATCCTCCACAATGCCCCATACCTAGCATCATTCCAGTTCATCGTGAAAGAAAAATGGCAACCATCTCCATCACCACCCCAAAAATTAAAAATCGGTGGAAAATATTCTGAGTAATTTTTTCAAAGTGACCTTCTTTTTCAGAGGTGTGAGAATGAGAAAAAAAAATCTAAGAATGTTTCTCAGAAAAATGTCTTCTGGGACATTTTGGCTCAGCTCTAGCACACAGCAGGTTGAAGAGGGTATCTAACAGTACAATTCTATGCACATTTAATCAGAGGTAATTATATGATATTCAGTGGAGCTTACTCTGAGGTAATTGTGCATGGAATTGCAATCTAAGGCAATTTTAGAGAGTAAGCATAACTGGAAAAAAAAACTTTTCTTCTGAGTAAAAATATATATAAGATCGCACAGTAAGCCAATCTAACTTTGTGTTGGATTGTGGCCCACATATAAAAATTATCCAACCTGGTGACATCTAAATATGTTGGGCTACATCTCCCATAATCGCACAGCCAGCTATGAGTTGTAGTCTAAGGCTGCTCTAGGCCAGGGGGGTCCTCAAACTTCTTGGGGCTGATGGCACATTTGGAAATTTGAGAAACTGCTGTGGGCACCACCAGAAAATTCCTAATCAGTGGATCACTGCTTTGGTGTCTACCAGTCATGTCTATGGATCTTAGGCTGTTTCTTATTCAGCAAAAATATTTGTTTCCTGTCTACTGGACATCACAATGTCTCTTTAATAAGAGATGATTTAATTCAGTTAATTGCTGGTGGCAGTGCAATACAGCTAATGCTTCTCTTAATATGTTTTGGCAATCTCCAGTAGTTGCTTCCTTTGGGGGGAAGAGATTATTATATGGATAAATTTTGTACTGGAACAGTCTTTAATATTGGCTGATGTACATGCATTTTTAAATTATTTACCTGCTTCATGGAAATTAAAAAATGGTCAGCATAAATGGATTCTCTGAGCCTTTTAGCTGCTAAAAGACTGATATTACAATATTTCAAGGATAAACATTCACTTCCTATAATGCAATGGACTGAGGACGTCACAACACTGTCAATCTTTGAACAGGTGGCATTTAGATGCCACTTTCAAATGGGTACTTATTTGGATATTTGGTCTGCTTTTGTTGAAGCCTATGTATAATTGCTAGAAAGTTATATGCATTTCATACGTATTCATTGCTATGGATATATACAAATCCATGTCTGTATATTTTTTAAAAATGATTTTTTTAAAAAAGAAAAGTCTGTGGGTGCTGTGCTGAGCACCCCTGCTCTACAGCATTCAGGGCATACAGTCATTCACTTTCCCTAGAATTCTCAGCCCCCCATAGCACTTAAATGGATACAAAACTAACGGTACTATTAGCAGCATTTCTTCTCGAATCAGTGGCCAGAGGTACCTGTCAACTTCAGGCCCCTGAAGAAAATGGAAGGAGCAATCCTATGGCCACTAGTCACTGGCTAGACGGCCACAGAGTATCTTGTTTTCTGGGAACCAACCTCAGAGCCCGTGCTCCGAGGTCAGTTTCTGGAGAACCAACCTTGCCCCACTTCCATGCTGCCTCACAGGCCGTGCGGAACAGCCCCGTGCTCTGCACTCGCAAGAGGAGTGCGGAGTGGCCAAAACGGGGTGTTCCGGTAGCATTCTGGGGCAGGGAGGCCGGAAATACCAGTACGACACATCCAATGTGTCATCCAGCAGCCTTCTCCTCCACTCTGCCCTCCTGTGGCTAGACAGCTGAAATCAGCTGTATAGCTGCAAATGCAGGGCAGAAGCAGAAACGATCCCATCTGTGCTTCTGCTGTGCATTGCATATGTGGTCGCCTCCGAATTCAGAGGCGACCACCTATACCCATAGGATTGCGCCGTTAATGTGTAAATAAAGTCTTAGATAGTGACAAAGGAATGTCCAGCAGGAAGATCACTTTTTCACGCCCAACTGAAATGACTAAGATTGTGCAAGAGAAGTCACTTAAGTTTTCAGTGAACTTGCAAAGGAGACTTCCCAGTGGATCCTACCCAAAGACATTTGCATTCTTTAATGAAACCAGCCTGAATGCTAGTTGAGAATCTATTTGAAATTACTGACTCCTTCATCTTTTCATTATGACTAAAGTTTGATGTCATGCTTCTGTTCTTAAATTTCTAGCAGCCAAAGTTCATACAATAACAGACAGAAACTTACTTTATGTTTCTTGTCAGCTGGGACCGACAGGCTTTCTAGACCAACCTTTAATTCTAAGGTCATAATAAGCACTACATTACAAGAGACTTATACTTCTCAGTCAGAAAGCTGAGTGGCATAAAGTTTTAGCCTTCTGGATTTACAGTTACAGCCTGGACAAATTAAACTGCCTGCATATCCTGACCTTTAGAGAATGAGCTCAAGTAATCTGTGACAAAGGACCTCACCAGTCTAATTTAAATGCAATTGTTAGATACAGCACAGGTTGTAAAAACATGTAGTTTTTAGTGCTCAGACAGCATCCAAGGTTTTTATACCTGGATATTCATGAGGGCATCCCACACATGATTCTACACTGGGGCCATAATTTTAATTAAAGCAAGAGACAACAAGGATATGAAGTAGATTACAGCAACTCCTCCTTCTGAAAAATAATAATACAGAATGGTTAGGTACACACAGGGCATGTGTACATGGGTTGAAGTTAAGTTTTTTAGTGTGTGATTGATCCTTCCAAATTCACATACAAACTAACCTGATCTGCATCTCTTGGATTCATGTGCAGATGGAAATATAGATATCCACTGGCTCTCAGACTTCCCAAATTTTCTGGAACAGTTCTTAACTTAAAAACATATCAAAATACATTTTAAAATACGTTTTCAAAATGTGTATTTAAATTAACATATCTAAATGACAATGTTCATGGAGACAAGACAGAACATACCTATGGGTGAAGATGTGCTGAAGTGGCCAGGACCAGAAACAGACTGATCCATCCATCCATCCATCCATCCATCCATCCACCCATCCATCCTTAATCATAGGGGATATTCAGATATGCTCACACCCCCTAGTTGGGATATTGTATCATATAAGAAGCAATCAAATTCCTGTAGGGTCCAGCCCAAAGTTTTATTTAAAAATAAAAGAACAAAATCAAAACAGAATGTCCCAGTAAATCTGGAGCTTAGTCTGAAACATGTCAGGCAATTTAAATTTGAAATAACTCAATAGAATTTCACAATTTGTTGTAGAGTTTTGTATGTTGTACTTTTGCTGTGGGGAAAAAGCAGTGGGCTGCCATCTGTTCTGACTATATTTATACCCCAATCACACATGGTGGGTGAACAGTATATGCTAAAGCATGGGTGGGCCACTTCCAGGGGTTGGGGGAGGCACATTGCCCCAATCTCTGGAAGTAGCCTACCTTGCTTTAGCATATACTGGATGGCAGCCCGTTGCACATCCCACCACTACCCCAAAACCTCCCTAAGGGCCACACCTGGCTACCGCCATCACGGCACTGAAGAAATTTGGTGGTGTTGTGGTGGTAGCAACAAAAAGTCACCTCCTTTTTAAAAGCCCCAGACAGCAGTTTGCTGCCAAAATTCAACAGTGAGGTGGTGGTGAGTGGGGGAAGAAAATACTATTTTGTTTTAAAATAGCTCCTCTTGACCACTGCAGCACTGCTGAATTTCAGTGGCAAACCTGTGCTTTTGGCTTTTCAAAGGAGGCTATTTTTTCCTCACTGCTACCATCCCACCAAATTTTGCTGGGAAATTCAGTGGTGTAATGGGGGCAGGGCAAAATAAAAGGACAGAGGGCTGCATATTGCCCACCCTTGTGGCTGTTGACTGACTATGTCCAGTTTATAAAATAGCCACTGTACATATATGTCCATAAATAATGACAAAGGAAAAGAGGAAAACATTGCAGAGTAGATGCCATCATCCTTGTTGGTACCCTGTCTGGTTTATGAAAATTATAAAATCATGTTCTTCCTATAGATCCACAAAATGCATCTGGGAAAGAGGTCTACATAGAAAAAGTATATTTTGTTGAAAATATCGATTCCTTTAATTTATTATTTTGGTAATGAAAAGGGGATTCATATTTGAATGTACTAATTGAAAAATATGGGAGCCCTCCAGTGGCCAAAAGAATAATCCATATTTCCATTGACCTAACTGCACTGTGTGAAGCTTGCTTGCTTGCCTTACTAAATGTCTGTAAAATTCAAACCTATAGCCATTAATTGTTTGAAAGAATAATATTCTGAAAGCTATAATCAAAGGTATTTTAATACCATAAATGCAACAGCTGTTGTCACCTCTTTGTTAATTCTAGTTCTTACATCTTTCTCCAGTTTGTACTTCTGCTGTGAGGATATCATATTTTTCTCCAGCAGCAGATGCACAGTATCTTGTACAGGAGAAAACACAGTTCTTCACTTAGTAGCTCATCTTTTGGCTGTCGTCACGGAATGTGTGGGGGATTGTATGCAAACAACCAAAGGCCGTGGTTTCTGATCCCATTAGTGATATTAGAACAACTTGCCTGCTTCATGTCCATCCCTGTTGTTGTTTTTTTACCTGCTGTAAAAAGAAGTGCTACAGCAGTGTGCAACTTGAAACAACAATAAAAAGACAGAAAAGCAGCAAGGCTAGCCTTCCTTTTCCTTAGTACTGTCCCATATATTTGTCAGGAATACTAGAGCCTGGAAAGAGAACACCATGCTTCAGTGCTGCTAATGTAACACAAGACAGGACCCCTCCCCAAAAGAAAATATTTCAAGACAACTTATAAGCAAAAGTACCAAATAGTGTGACTGTAGTGAAGGAGGGGACGAAGGGGGCCTGTCCCCCTTAAATTTTCTCTGCCCCCTATTTTTTTTTTTACAAACAAATAATTAAAAAACAGTTTATAATTTTGTCTTCAAAAGATCTGCAAACCAGATGAACTGCCCCCCTTACTTTTTTGGTACTTCCCCCCAAAAAAACACTTAGGCTGGCTACAGGCCTGCCAAATAGATATGTGGTGATCCATTAATAGGCTTCCCATTCCATGTGAGAGGAGTCAAAAACTGCCTTCGCTCTGTGCAGACCTTTTGTGTGTGAGGATTTCCCCTTGCCATCTCTTCTGCTCATATGATTATCTCAGACAGTCCTGGATAAGGAGAAAGCAGGTCCATGGATTTCAGTACCGTTTTCCTCTCAGGACAGTTCTGCAAGAGCTGCTTCATGTAGGAATGCTGGAGTAATTCAGTTTTTGAAGATCCAGATATGAACCAACCTGATCTGCACCTCCCAGACTAATGTGTGGGTTGGAATGTAGTTATCCTTCAGATTTCACACTTCTCCAAATGTTGTAGTGCAGTTCTTGGCTGATCATCCCCCCTCCCAACATAGATCAAAATACATTTTAAAATGAGATGAAATACATTTAGAAATGTGTATTTTGATATAAAATGTATTTAGAAATGCATATTTTGTGAGAAATTAGATTCATAGATATGTGTTTGTATATATATATATATCTAAATGCATATTTGTGTGTGTGTGTGTGTGTGTGTGTGTGTTTAATTGCAAATTAATGCAGAAATGGGCCAGAACAGAGTTATAAATGAACACATGTGAAAGTGACACAGGCTGGGAACAGACTGATCTGTTCATCCCTAGCTTCATGCAAATTTTTGTTTAGTGTGAAACATTTCACTTGTGCACATTCAAAACATAACATAGATATACAACAACTGTGCAGTTGAAACCAGTGTATCAGGCATGTATAAGTGACAAGAAGATGTACATTCCTAGACCCTACCACATTCGTGTGTGTGTGTGTGTGTGTATGGGGGGTGGGGGTTAAGTATTTCTACCACTGGATTGTATCCAATGGTATCATTCCACTCGTGCAAAGCTTCTACCACTCACAGAAACCCCATTTTCATCCTTGCACAAGTGTCAAACCCAACACTTTGATTCCACTTGTGCAGGCTATACTGCAAGCCATTTCACAAGCCATTGCACAAGGTTTCGCACAAGCCATTTCACAAATTGTTCTACAATTTATTCCACAAAGCTTTGCACAAGGCATTCTGCAAGCCATTCCACAAGGCATTGCACAATTCATTATGATGACATTAGGCTAAGTGTTTGGCAACAGCTAGTGCAAAAATACCAGTTCTTGTAATTGTTCTGTTAGTGTAATATCGGATATAACTCTGATTCCTGTCAGGTGTATGTCCTAGTAAGGCTCTACCATAGGCTCAAACCTCTTTCAATATTTGGCTTTGGGGAGTGGAAATGGTGGAACTGTTCACCCAATCCCAGACATCACTGTCTTTTTGTCCAGGCCACCACTTAAACCCTCATACGACAAGCAGGTAGGCTCCCATGGAGCTCACAACATGGTGAGTCTGTGTGAAATGACAACTAGCTCTTTGTGGGGTGATGGGCATATTAGAATATAAATGCCGGGGGGGGGGAAATCAGCAGACTTTTTAGATGGCACTTCTCAGACAGTGGGAACAATCGTAGGCAGAGAAGGCAAAGGAATTAGAAGGCTGTCTCCTCTCTCCTTCTTTTAACAAGGATAACATTTGTTAACAAAACGTGCTGATAAGTGCACCCAGTTTCCAAGGATATTTCTTTGAACCATTTAGCATCTGAGAGATTCATATGCAGCCAACAGAAATGCTATACAGTCAAAGCCCACTGCAGTCCTATTATGTGCAATACAATTATCACACACACAGGTGGGTTCAGCCAAAGAACAGGAAGAGAAGAAAAAAAGTTAATCTCATTGTTACACTTGGGAAATACAGATCTCATGCTTTGTCTTGCAAGGGAATATTTCTGAGATTGTTCATTTATTTATTTACTTTTTGCCGCTTCATTTCCGATCCCCCCAAATGGGCATCATCTGTCAGACTGTCTGTCTTGTCTATCTGCTTAGCTATCTCTGTCTAACTATGTAGGTCAAACAATTGAACACTCAAGCTGCCTCCATTCTTAAATATTCCATTTCTGGTGATTTTGTTTCATGAGCCATCTTTTTTTGTAACAGCTGCAGGAATCCAGCTTGCCATTGACTTAGGGTCGTGGTGGGTTGGGGGCGGGGGAGGCTATTGAACTGCTGGTAGAGCTGTAGAATATGATGTGTGATTGTTAGTCTGAGGCATCTGTTCTTTGTGTCAGCCACTTGCGCTAGACACTGCTGAGTATCTCCTTGTCCCCTGCTAAGCAATGCGTGGGGAGTTGGCCAGGTCATTGCTACAGTCTGTCTTCCAACAAAAGAGGAGAAGAGGCCAAAAACATTGCTGGACAGCACCAACTAAGTGAAAAGGCAAGAGAAAAAGGCAGTTTTGGCTGTGACTGAAAACATACTTCATTAGCATACAATTGTTTAACTACTGGCAGGCTAAGAATGATATCCTGTCAATGAGGCTCTGAACAACTTAATACAAACAAACCGCAGTGCTCTGATTTAAGGTACGAAGTCAACAGTGGTGCAGTTAGGTAATTTTGGACTCTGGACTTAATGGTCCCACGGATCCCCTTCTTTAGATGGTAACGTGTATTCCAGGGGTAGGCAACCTTTTTGGGCCATGGGCACATTTGGCAATTTCAGAAGCTGTCCCAGGCACCACCACAAAATGGCTGCCATGGGAAGCATGTCAGAGGACAAGTAACCTGCCCAAAAGACTGACTAGAAGACAGAGGTGGCGTCTGAGCCCCAACACACTAAACCATTCCTTTGAACCCACAGTTTTCAGCACCAACAGAAACCTATTTTACAGCAATCCCAACTGCTGGTAAGAAAATGTGTTATTCTTTTTTAAGTGGGAGGGGCAGGGTACCTTGTGGGGGGCAATAAAGGTGTCCAGGGAAACATTGGTGCCTACAGGCACCACATTCCTACCCCTGGTGTATTACTACACTTACTTCAAAATGTGGTGAGCCAGCCCTGCTGGGTTAAGGGTATGGATGGGCAATAAATCCATTCAGTTTGCATTTTAATACAAACTTACCTAATGTCACACTTTTGAATCTATACAAGAACTGAAATTCAGTTTTCCTTTGACATGTGCACTTCTCTGAATGTTGTGATGTAGTTTTCCAATAATAAAATGCATACAACCTATTTATATTAAAGGCAAGTGCAGAACAAGGTATATATGAGTGAAAATGACAGTCGGAGAGCGCAATCCTATTGGGATAGGCAGCTGCCTCTGAACTCACCTATCCAATGGAGGGCAGGAGAAGCGCAGAGGGGATCATCCCGTCTGCACTTCAGCTGCCCTGCATTTGTGGTTAGACAGCCGATTTTGGCTGTCTAGCTGCAGGAAGTCGGAGTGGGGGGATGGCCGGGGATGCCGGACGATGCATAGGAAGCTTCGGAGTGGCATCAGAGTGGCCCGCCCCACCCCCAGGAATGCCCTGTTTTCGCTGCTCTTATGAGCGCAGGGCCATTCTGCACTGCCTACAAGGCACCATGGGAGGGGGTGGAGGTCGGTTCTCAGGGAACCGACCTTGGAGCGCAGGGAACCGACCTATCCTATGGCCGTCTAGCCGTTGACTAGCTGCCATAGGAGTGCGTCCTAAAATGCATTAAATTAGGGGAAATTGCTTTCAAAAATGTATATATTATGTGAAATGCAGAATAAAATATATAAGAATGTTCATGAAAAACTTTTAATTTTTCTTTCTCAAACTGATGTAGAAACTGGACAAACTGGACTTCGGATTGGAAAAAAGAGAAATTGAGAGAAACTGAAATGGACAGATTAGGTCATCCCTAGTTAGGGAACCCTCCTGCTCATTCTGCTGAGGGGGGGCCTGGGCATCTGCCCCGAAGTTCTACTCTGGCAGCCCCACTGCAAGCCAATATTATATAGCTCCTTTATTACCAGGCGCTAACCAAACATGAAATGCATCTCAGTCCTGGTGAGCACTGCTGTTCATTAAACTTCATCATTGGAACCATGATTTCCTTGTTACAAAATAAATTTGACAGTCAATACATGCCACACATTATTCCCACTGCAGTGATGTGCTCCCCTTCTGGAAGATTGCTATACATAATTGGTGGCATTGGAAAATATAACCCAGAAGCTCCATTTGCACTGAAACACCTGCTCATTTTTGTTCTGGCGGACCACTTGCAACCTCTATGACCTCCTAGGCTACAACTGTCTATGATTAGGGAAGGATGCTAGTTGTCACTAGATGCAAGGGTGAAATAGGCCTGCCATTATAGATCTTGCCCTTGTCTGACTGAGCCCAAAGTAATCACTCTGATGTTTCACAGCACCAAATTTCATAGCACAGGGGACATGTTCTTGGGTGGGTATTGCAGAAGAGTGGGAAAATGAAAGGCAAGCCACAGTCTTCAAAAATGCTTAATCCTTTTAAAAAACACCAAAAAATCCTGCCTCGACACTAGAGGTTGATAACTAAAAAGTGTTTGATTTTTTTTCTGTATTTATCTTTGCGCACACTTTTATTTAATTGTTTATTTACTTAATAAATTTTACTCTTATTTATATAGCCATGCCATAAAACAAGTCACATTTTCTGGGCAGCTCACAAAACAAATACAACACTAAAATAGGATAACATTGAATGAAATAGAATTTGTGTGACCCACTCAGAGAGCATTGGCCATTGGGTGGTATAGAAATGAATGAATGAAATAGAATATACAGCAATAAAAACTCAGATGATGAAACTTCCCAACCTTCACCTGTGCAACCTATGTGGGGTGAGAAATTCCTTGATTACTCCAAACACATGACTGCTACATGCTTCAGGTGGATGAGTCTCTGTTCTTTGCTATTTTTACTGGCCCCAAACCACTCCATTGGAGTACTGAAATGTGGTGGCAGAGGGGGCTCAGAAGCTCCAAACTTCCTCCCCCTAACCCCCTCATCTTGATCAGAGGTTCAGTGACCTGATCTAAAGCTTGGGCTCAAACAAGATTCTCAACTGACCTTTGCCATCTCATGATTCAAAGGGGTCAGGTTTGTTACCGTGTTGTGAATCTACAAGTTCTGCTTTCGAAAAGGCTTCCTGAAATTAGGAACTTAGACTCAAATAGGGATGGCAGAGAATTCCGCCATGGATCTCAGTGAGGCTGAATGCCAGTGCATTTGGCCCCCCGAAATCCATGGTGGAATGAAGTCTCCCCTCCCCACCACCCCTAGAAACGGAGCATCTACCTGGTGCCATTCGCACTGCTTTGCGAATGGCGGCCGCATCTGCAGCCGCCATTCGCTTCACGATTTTTCCCGTGATAGGCTACGTATATACTTACGTAGCCTATCAGGGGGAAAAAAAGGGAACGCAAATGGCAGTGGCTACGGCAGTCGCCATTTGCATCCCTGCACAGCCCAGCAGCGGCTGGATGTCGCTGCGGGCAGCCCTGGTCGGCGGCTCTGCGGAGTTGCCGCAGAGCGGAGCCAGCCGGTGTGGATTTCGGGGGGAGGGACGGAGTGCCTCCACCCCACCACAGATATCACGAAATGAAACAGGTGAGTCGTTTTGTACATCCCTAGACTCAAACCATATAAGCATGAAGATGGTTCATAAGGTCTGGTTGAAAGCTGCCAATATGAAGAAGACCCAAATCCATCCATATAATGCTTTTGTGTCTGCTCTGGTGCTCATCTCTAGCCATAGCATGGTATCACTGCTTTTTGGCACTGCTGTGACAGCACTTCATAGCAGGCTCCTACATGGCATGCTTGTCCTGCCAAATAACCATGGTATTTCTCTGAAGGAAGCAGAAATGGAAAGCATATCATCCATAATTGATAGTGAGAGAAAAGAGAGTGGTTTCCTAGAAGTAGAATGAGCTACTTCTGAGTCACCTCAGATTGAGGGAACATACTTTCCACATATCTCTAGATAATATCACATTCCATGGCCACAGTAGTAGCATTTCTTGCACGGTTGAAGCTTTAGCTTTTGTCAGTCCATAGGGCAATGGCATCCCCTATACACCTCCTCATGCCTCAGGGACCACCATTTGGCCCTCCTATTTCCAAATTGTATTTCTATTTGGCCTTCTATTTACAAACTGTAGTGTAGAAATGAATGGATACTGGATAGAGCCAACGATTCTCATTTTCCGGCTTCCACAAGAGGTGTATGAGCAGTATCCAGAGACATAAAACACTAAAGACTGCCTGCCTACCTACCTAGCTTCCTTCCTGCCTACCTATCTACCTATCATCTTTCTATCTGTCCATCCATCCTTCTCTCTGCCTATTCAAGCAACCAACCTCTTGATACATATTTCTATGATACAAAGAGGGAATAATAAAACTGATGAGTGTGGGAATCAGATTGCGACACTTGAAGAGACCTCATTGATATTTCCATGCAGTAACTTAAATTGCAGATACTTATCGGAATTACCATTTACTTGATTTATTTTAACTTTTCAAATTTAGTTTTCTAAATCCTTTGAAAAGAAATTAAATGATGATTTTGCAATTTCACTCCCCCCCTCCCATGACATTTAATTCAGCATAACCTGTTCTCCAAATGGAAACTTTACCTCTGCCATTAATCTTCTCCAGGACCCCTCCAGATTCCCTACCAATAGTCATAAAATGTTTGTGTACGTTCTTTTATTCCATTTATTGCACTTTCCATTTATGCACTGATTTATTTTCAACATGGACCAGACAGATTCTGCCATGACAACATCAGGTAACACCTTGTGGCAGTTAAAATGTGGCAATTTTTTAGGATAGATTTTGTTTTATAGGAACAGTTTTCATGAGAAAGTTTATATCTGTGAACCAAGAGCACATGAATGCCACATTACGATGGAAATGCATTATCTAACTGCAGCATAGCATGATTATTTTTAAATTCTGGCATAGATAGATATATAGATATAGATATAGATATAGATATAGATTCAGCCCACAAAATCACATGGCCTATTTTAAATTCCTGAAATCACCTCTGATGATTGGTTGGATGAACAAAAGCCCTTTGTAAGTTCCAGCTCCATTCACTTTCATGGTGTTTTTATTTCTCTCTATGAAGTTCTTTAAAGATCAGCTCAGGAGTGCCACTTCAGAATTGGGGGGTGGGGAGGACAAATTTATCTCAAGGGTGGTGTGGGCAGGATCCAGAGCAAATTTCAATGTCTGCTCTTTGCTATATCCAAGATTATAGTGTTAAAAGCAGTGTATTTGAAGACAATTATAAAGAATCAGTTATAGGTGCACTTGAAGAATAATCAGATGTGATCTGACATTGGTAGTGGGGCACTATCCCCCATAGCCTGAGGCTTTTCTACATGAGGCTTTTATCCTGCACCTTTACTGAGGTTTCTGCTTCCAGATTCTTTGCAGGATCAGGATGGAAACCTTCCCCCCCCCCAGGTTTTTTGTTCGCTTCCTTCCTTGTGTTCCATTACACAAGCACTAGGTGGCACTGTGGTATAGTTAAATTACACAATTACACTAGGTTTCTATAATGCCATTCAGAAAAAAATATCACACTTCCCTCATTAGGGGAAAAAAACATGATAAAGGTTGCAAAGCACGGGAAAGTCTTTGGGGAATGACAACATTGTGTAAAGAACCAGCAAACTACCAGGAGTGAGCAGTCACAAGTGTACAATAAAAGCCTTGTGTAGAAAGGCTTTTAACGGTGACTCTGATCAAGCAACTCACTATTAAAGCATGTTGTATTGATCAACACCTTTATAAAAAGATGGATTGCAGTGGCTAGGAATCACAACCTGTATTTGCTGCCTGCCTCAACTGTTGGGATTATTGGCCCAGCATTCACTTCTGCGGGCTGCTCCCATAACACCACTACCTGCCAGTTAAATGGACAAGTGGCAGAGCAGCATTTGGGGGGAATGTATTCATTCTCTGTGCTTCTCTATGAACAGGATAATATAGGAATCAGCCCTCAGTGTTTTCACACTAACAGCAGAGAATTATTTTGCATTAAAGCCTGCCTTTAACCTTTATTCTGTGCTTCATGGAGCTCCTTTGTGTTCGAAAATCTGTGCATGGTATGCATCCCTTTGCACATATGGAACTGCTTCCTCTGTTGAAGGAGTTTCACCCATGCACAACTGCTTCTGTCCCAACAAAGCATCCCTGGTTCAGATTCTGCCTATAAAGAATGTCACATAAGACTGGTTGTTGATAGCATGTAGCTGGCTATTTGTATTTGTGCATTGTGCAACTGCGCACATCAGCAACAACGTTGTCTATAATTCCAATATGAAAAAAAAATAGTAAAAGGAAACTAGCAATTACTGAAGGAGGTGGGTTGAAACAGAACTGCACACTTCAACAGAGGACCATTGTGGATTAGTGGAAGATTATCTACAGGAGCCGACACAGCACCCATAATGAATGGGTTTGGGCTGTATGGCCAGGTTCTTCCCCATAACACAATGTGCATAACTGAGTTAACCATGTATTCCCTGCCTCCCCTGCAAAAACTGTAAGCAGGGATGGAGGAATCAGACTGTTTCCAGTCCATGCCTCTTTCAAATTTATTCAGTCATAAATCTGCTCCATCCCATTCTACATTAACCAGCATTTTTTAAAAAAAATCTGCAGGAAGGTTGCTACTGAAATATGTATTCTTGAACATATTTTCTCTTATAATATGCATTTTTAGACATATTTTAATGTGTATTTTTAAGCAATGCTATGCTGTGATTCCCAGACAGCTTTCTGGGCTTGATCAGAAAACCCCCTCTAAGGCCATAGACTAAATTCTGGTCTTTTATACAATTCTAATATTATTGATGATTTAATTATATTTTAAAGTTTTGTATATTTCTATTTATATGTTTTAACTGTATGAGTTTTTAATGTTGTAAAGTTGCCTTGAGTCTCAGTATTGGGGAAAGGGCGGGAGATAAAATAAAATAAAATAAAATAATATAATATAATATAATAAAGACAGAGCTCCACCCTCAGGGTTTGTTTCCCATGTCAGAGCCCCCCTCCTGGCTCCACCAAGCCACTATAGTCCACAGTGGCTCCCTTTACAAGGTCAGAACTGCAACCTTGTAGAGGGGTGGAAATGGGAGTGTCAGGGGCATTCCCATGGGCAGGGAAGGAGAGATGTAGATCTGAGGGACTCAGTGTCCTCTCTGCCCCCAACCATGCCTCCATCCCCTCAAGAGTGCATCTAAATGTTTTCTTCCCATTGCCATTTTCCTCCATCCGTGGAAGTCCTGCCTCCCACTGACTCACACCCTGCTGGCATAGGACAGAGCTAAACGTCTGATACTGATATCAGGATTGTTTTCCAAATTTATATTTATTTTTAAAAAATGAATTTTTAAACACATTTTGTCACATTGTTTGAGCCAAGAACTACATGGCAATAATATTTAAAGAAGTGTAAAATCTCTTAGACATTAGTCTGGGTGTGTGGACCAGGTCAGTTACATTGGAATCACAAAGATCAAATTCCTCAAGAATCCCTAACTGTAAGTCAATGTAAACAGCATTTCAAGCTCACACATCTCCCTTGCTGGGATTCAAGTCTCTAAAAAGCTCTGTCTCCTAAATCAAAACCAAATATTTTCCCTTTATCTTAAATGTGACAGCTGGCTATGATCTTACAGTGATCAAAGTGAGTCATACTACACATGCTCAGAAGCACTACATATTCTAACCAGATTGCATGTGCAGAGGAAAAAAAAAGTTCCACCCAAAGGATGACACAATCTGCTGTGGCTGCAAAGTGATTTGTTGTGGCTGATGTGACATTTTGGACAACTCCATAGACATATTACTTTCTCACACGATAGAGCTGCACTTTCCACTGAAGCAAAGGAAGCATTCAAGCAAACAACCTGAACTCCACGTCCACATCAGAAAATATATGGGAAGGCTTACTCTTGGGAGCCTGTGGTGGGTGGCGGGGCTTGCCGACATGTCCCCGGACTCCCCACTGCTCTCAGCTGTGGCAGGGTTTGGGTCAGACTGGCTGTGAGTACCTCTGCTCACTAGTGACATCATACATAGAATCATAGAATCATAGAATAGTAGAGTTGGAAGGGGCCTATAATACCATCGAGTCTAACCCCCTGCTCAATGCAGGAATCCAAGTCAAAGCATCCCTGACAGATGTCCTGTCCAGCCTCATCTTGAATTCTTCCAGTGTGGGAGAGCCCACTACCTCCCTAGGTAATTGGTTCCATTGTCGTATTGCTCTAACAGTCAGGACGTTTTTCCTGAAGTTCAGCCGGAATCTGGCATCCTGTAACTTGAGCCCATGATTCCATGTCCAGCATTCTGGGATGACAGAGAAGAGATCGTGGCCTTCCTCGCTGTGACAACCTTTCAAGTACTTGAAGACTGCTATCGTATCTCCCCTCGGTCTTCTTTTCTCAAGGCTAAACATGCCCAGTTCTTTCAGTCTCTCCTCATAGGACTTTGTTTCCAGGCCCCTGATCATCTTCATTGTCCTCCTCTGAACCCTCTCCAGTTTGTCTGCATCCTTCTTAAAGTGTGGTGCCCAGAACTGGACACAGTACTCCAGATGAGGCCTACCCAGTGCTGAGTAGAGGGGAACTAGTATTTCCCGGGATTTGGAAGCTATACTTCTATTAATGCAGCCCAAAATAGCATTTGCTTTTTTTGCAGCCATATCACCTTGTTGGGTCATATTCAGCTTGTGATCTACAACAATTCCAAGATCCTGGCAGCTGGCAAGATCCACAGGTGCAGGTGACTGAGAACGAGAGTGCATGGCCAGAGAGCAGGCCACAGCCATTTGATTTAAGCGTCCCATGGAAGAAGCAGAAGGAAGAGGTGAGACTAGAGAAAGACAACTGAGAGTGGAGGGAGAAATGGAAGAGAGACAAAGGGAAAGACAGAAACTCAAGCAGCCACTTTCCCTACCTGTAAGATAAGAGAATGGTAGGGGAAAAGGACAAAGACTGGAAGAGTAAGGAAGAATAAGGAAGTGGAGAGTGGCATGTAAGATCGGAAAACATCCACAGGGTCTTAAGATCCACTTGCAGAAGAGGATCTGCCAACTCCTTTCCAGAGGGGGTTGCTCCAACCAGAGAAATAACTTGCTGATTTCAGCACAGCTGACATATTTACAGTGCAAGAACTCCTGCCCAATGAGCTGCTGATGCTCCAATGCTGTTGTTGTTGTTTACTCGGTCAGTCGCTTCCGACTCTTCATGACTTCATGGACCAGCCCATGCCGCCTTCGCCACCCCCAGCTCCCCCAAAGTCGAGTCCGTCACCTCCAGAATATCATCCACCCATCTTGCCCTTGGTCAGCCCCTCTTCCTTTTGCCTTCCACTTTCCCTAGCATCAGCATCTTCTCCAGGGTATCCTGTCTTCTCATTATGTGGCCAAAGTACTTCAGTTTTGCCTTTCATATCATTACCTCAAGTGAGCAGTCTGGCACTGGCTTTATTTCCTGGAGGATGGACTGGTTTGATCTTCTTGCAGTCCAAGGCACTCTCAGAATTTTCCTCCAGCACCACAGTTCAAAAGCATCTATCTTCCTTCGCTCAGCCTTCCTTATGGTCCAGCTCTCGCAGCCATAGGTTACTATGGGGAATACCGCTTTAAGTATGCGGACCTTTGTTGTCAGTGTGATGTCTCTGCTCTTAACTACTTTATCAAGATTTGTCATTGCTCTCCTCCTAAGAAGTAAATGTCTTCTGATTTCCTGGCTGCAGTCAGCGTCTGCAGTAATCTTTGCACCTAGAAATACAAGGTCTGTCACTGCCTCCATGTTTTCTCCCTCTATTTGCCAGTTATCAATCAAGCTGGTTGACATAGTCTTGGGGTTTTTTTAGGTTTAACTGCAACCCAGCTTTTGCACTTTCTTATTTCACCTTCGTCATGAGGTTCCCCAGCTCCTCCTCACTTTCAGCCATCAAAGTGGTATCATCTGCATATCTGAGATTATTAATGTTTCTTCCAGCAATCTTAACTCCAGCCTTGGATTCATCAAGCCCAGCACATCGCATGATGTGTTCTGCATATAGGTTAAATAGGTAGGGTGAGAGTGTACAACCCTGCTGTACTCCTTTCCCAATCTTAAACCAGTCCATTTTTCCATGGTCTGTTCTTACTATTGCTACTTGGTCATTATACAGATTCTTCAGGAGGCAGACAAGATGACTTGGTATCCCCATACCACCAAGAACTTGCCACAATTTGTTATGATCCACACAGTCAAAAGCTTCAGAATAGTCAATAAAACAGAAAAAGATGTTTTTCTGAAACTCCCTGGCTTTCTCCATTATCCAGCAGATATTGGCAATTTGGTCTCTAGTTCCTCTGCCTTTTCTAAACCCAGATTGTACATCTGGCAATTCTCGTTCCTTGCAAGATCTTGAGCATTACCTTACTGGCATGTGAAATAAGTGCCACTGTTCAATAGTTTGAACATTCTTTAGTGTTTCCCTTTTTTGGTATGGGGATATAAGTAGGGATGTCAGAGAATTCTGCAACGGATCTCGGTGAGGCTGAATGCCAGTCCATTCGGCCCCCCGAAATCCATCGCAGACTGAAGCCCCCGCCCCCCCCACGAAAGGCACGCAGGACGAAGTCCCCGCCACCCCCACCCCATGAAAGGCACGCAAAAGGGAGCACTTACCTGCTCCTGTCTGCACTGCTTTGCGAATGGCGGCCGTCCTGGCTGCCATTCACTTTCTCCTCCTCCTAACCGTGATAGGCTACGTAAATAATTACGTAGCCTATCACGGCTAATGCAGGGACACCATTTCTATCCTATAGTATTTATGTAGCCTATCACGGGGGGGGGGGGAACCCCAGCGTACGCAAATGGTGGCGGCTACTGCCATTTTCACACGCTGGGTTCCCCCCCACCACCATGATAGGCTACATAAGCATTTATGTAGCCTATCATGGCAGGGGAAAAAAACCCAGCATACGCAAATGGCGGTGGCTACCGCCATTTGCGTATGCTGGGGTTTTCCCCCCTGCTGTGATAGGCTACGTAAATATTTACGTAGCCTATCATGGCTCAATACAGGGACGCAAATGGCAGTGGCTATGACAGCTGCCATTTGCATCCCTGCAGGGCTGCCTAATGGCCGGATGTCTGGCTGTGGGTGGCCAGAGCTGGCCGGCAGCTCCGCGGCTTGGCCGCGGAGTGGAGCCGGCCAGGCAGGATTCCGGAGGGAGGGATGGAGCGCCTCCCCACCCATTGAGGATTCTGGGGGGAGGGACGGAGTGCCTCCCCCCCCCACCGTGTATTCCACTGCACAGAGCCAGGTAAGGGATTCGTACATCCTTAGATATAAGTTGATTTTTTCCAATCTGGTGGCCATTTTTGTGTTTTCCAAATTTGCTGGCATATGGCATGCATGGCATCACCTTGACAGCATCATCTTGCAAGATTTTAAACAGTTCAGCTGGGATACCGTTGTCTCCTGCTGCCTTGTTATTGGCAATGCTTCTTAAGGCCTATTCAACCTCACTCTTCAGGATGTCTGGCTCTAACTCACTGACCACACCATCAAATCTATACCCGATATTATTATCCTTCCTATACACATCTTTCGTATATTCTTGCCACCTTTTCTTGCTCTCTTCTGCTTCTGTTAGGTCCTTGCCATCTTTGTTTTTGATCATACCCATTTTTCCCTGGAATTTACCTCTGATGTTTTCTGGAAGAGGTCTCTTGTCCTTCCTATTCTATTATCTTCTTCCACTTCAGCACATTGCTTGTTTAAAAATAATTCCTTATCTCTTCTGGCTAACCTCTGGAATTTTGCTTTTCATTGGGCATATCTCCCCCTCTCACTGTTACCTTTTGCTTTCCTTCTTTCTTGGGCTACTTCCATTGTCTCTGCAGACAGCCATCTTGCCTTCTTGGTTTTCTTTTTCTTTTTGGACCTTTTTTTGTTGCCGCCTCCTGAACAATGTTGTGAACTTCTGTCCATAGTTCTTCTAGTACCCTATCTACTAAATCAATCTAGTCCCTTAAATCTATTCTTCAGCTCCACTGCATATTCATTAGGAATATTAGTGAGCTCATATCTAACTGATTTGTGGGTCTTCCCTATTCTCTTTAGTCTAATTCTAAATTGTGCAATGAGTAGGGATATCAGAGAATTCTGCCATGCACTCCAGTGAGACCGGATTCTTTAGAATCCTCTCCCCCAGAAACTGTGGCGGAACAGCCCCCCCCCTATGGAATCCCCCTGGGACAGAGCGTACCTGGCGGTGGATGTGGGGGCTCTGGCGGTGGCGGATACGGCAGTGGATGTGGTGGCGGCTGTCAGGGTGGACACTGAGCCCATAGAACCTCAGAGCAGTTCTGATTCTGAGGAGGAACAGCCGTCTGTGGGAGAGGAGTGCGCTCATCCCTCCCAGGCCCTGCAGCTGGCAGAGATTCCTCCTGCCAGCATTCCAGACATAGATAGTGGTCCTGGGAGTGAAAGAGCGCAGGAGGAGGGCTGGCTGGATGCTCGACGCAGACTCAAAGAGCGACGAGTTATGGAGGGCGCAAAAAGGAGGCGTAGCGCCCATTTGGCACGCAAGCAATGGTCGTGTCCAGAGGACCCAAGGGAAAAGGGGAGGGACTCTCCCTAGCCCATATGTTCAGGGTCTGTAAGTGATTCTCATTCAAATGGGGACCAACTGTTTCCAACCTGGGGCATAGGTTACTCTGCTGTTCATAGCTTAGTCGCTGGTGATAGAGTTATTAAGTTGTAAAAGGAATAAAGCCTTGAAAAGAATCCTTTGTCTGTGTCTGGAGATGGCTACTGGAGTAGACTGAAAGAGGCTGGCTAGGTTCCCCTGACAGTGGCTCCGGCTGGTCTCCCAGCCGCTGCCAGGCTGCTGCGGCTGTAAATGGCAGCCATCGTAGTGGCCGCCATTTGTGTGGCTGCCTTTTGTCATGATAGGCTACATAAATACTTACGTAGACTATCACGGCTCGGCAGCCACACAAATGGTGGCCGGCGTAGTGGCCGCAGTAGCCCGGCAGCAGCCGGAATTCCAGCTGTGGCCGGCCCTGGCCAGCGGCTCTGCAGAGTCACTGTGGAGAGGAGCCGGCCAGGGAGGATTCCGGGGGGAGGGATGGCATGCCTCCCCCCTACCGTGGATGCCCCGGAACGGACGGGGGAGTGGGATTCATACATCCCTAGCAATAAGAAGTTCGTGATCTGAACTACAGTCAGCTTCAGGTCTTGTTTTTACCAACTGTATAGATGTCCACTACCTTTGGCTACAAAGGATGTAGTCAATCTGATTTCGGTGTCGACCATCTGGTGAAGTCCATGTATAAAGTCATCTTTTAGGTTGTTGGAAGAGAGTGTTTGTTATGCACAGTGAGTTGTCTTGGCAAAATTCTATCAGCCTATGTCCCACTTCATTTTGTTCTCCCGGACCATGCTTGCCTGAAATTCCAGGTGTCGTTTGACTACCCACCTTAGCATCCTAGTCTCCTGCAATGAACATAACATCTCTTTTTGGCATATTATTCAGTAGATGCTGCAGATCCTCATAGAACTGATCTACTTCTGCTTCTTCAGCATCTGTGGTTGGGGCGTATATTTGGATCACTGTGATATTAAATGGCTTACCCTGAATTCGAATTGAGACATTCTATTGTTTTTTGGATTGTATCCAAGCACTGCTTTAGCCACTTTATTATTAATTATGAAGGCTACTGCATTTCTTCTGTGGTCCTCTTGTCCACAGTAGTAGATCTGGTGGTCATCTGATGTGAAGTGGCCCATTCCAATCCATTTCACTTCACTGACACCCAAAATGTCTATATTTAATCTTGACATCTCCCCAATAACCACATCCAATTTGCCCTGGCTCATAGAGCTTACATTCCAGGTTCCTATGGTGTGTTGATCTTTAGAACATCGGATTTGTCGTTCACCACCAGCACTGTCGGCCGCTAGCTGTCCTTTCGGCTTTGAGCTAGCTGCATCATCACATCTGGGGCTAATTGAACTTATCCTCTGTTCCTCCCCAGTAGCATTTTGACCATCTTCCGACCTGGGAGTCCCATCTTCCAATAGTATACTGACATATCTCTGGTTGTACTGATCTATTTAGTTTTCATGGCAAGACTACTGGGGTGGGTTGCCGTTACCTTCCCCAGGGATTGTATTTAGCCTGACCTCTCTGCAATAACCTTCCTGTCTTGGGTGTCCCTTCACAATTTAGCTCATGGCTAGGGATGGGAAGAATTCCTCTAGGTATGTCAGAGAATTCTGCCATGGACTCCAGTAAGGCCAGATTCTAAAGAATTCTCCCCCCCAATCCCGTGGAATCCCCCAAGGATGGAGCTTACCTGGAGGCAGTGGTGGCTAGGGATGTCAGAGAATTCCACCATGGATCTCGGTGAGGCCGAATGCCAGTGCATTCAGCCCCCTGAACTTCGTGGCAGAACAGCCTGTCACCCCCCGCCCACCCCCCGCGGATCCCCCCCGGGACGAGACTTACCTGGGGCGGATGTTCCCGGTGGCGGCGGCTCCAGCGGCAGCTTTGGCGGCGGCTGGTCTTCCGACCGGCTGCCGCTCCCGCCATTTGCAGTCTTGTTGTTGTTGTTGTTTTTTACAAGACGTGATAGGCTACGTAAAGATTTATGTAGCTTATCATGGCTGGGTAAAAAACAAAAAAAACAAACCACGTATGCAAATGGCGGTGGCTATGGCCGCCACCATTTGTGTTCCTTATTTTTCGCCGTCTTAGTCTACGTCAATATTTACGTAGACTATGACGGCAAAAAGAAAGGGGAAAGCAAATAGCATAGCGGGCACTATTTGGGTCCCTTTTTGATTCACCATTTTAACCTACGTAAATATATACGTAGGCTAAAATGGTGAATCAAAAAGGGACGCAAATAGTGCCCGCTACGCTATTTGTGTTCCCCTTTATTTTCGCCGTCATAGTCTACATAAATATTGACATAGATTAAGATGGCCAAAAATAAGGAACGCAAATGGCAGCGGCCGTAGCCGCCGCCATTTGCGTACACTTTTTTTGTTTGTTTTTTTACCCGGAGCCCTCCACGGCTGGAAATCCGGCTGCGGACAGCTCTGGTCTGGGCCTGGCCAGCTGTTCCGCGGAGCTGCCGTGGAGCACAGCTGGCCGTGGAGGATTCTGGGGGGGGGAGGAATGGATTGCCTCCCCGCTCATTGAGGATTTTGGGGGGAGGGATGGAACGTCTTCCCTCCCACCATCAACATAATCCGCGGAAAGGTAAGTGACTTTCTTACATCCCTAGCGGCGGCGGCTCTGGCTGGTCTCCCGGCCGCTGCCGGGCTGCTGCAGCCGCAAATGGCGGCAGTCATAGCGGCCGCCATTTGTGTGGCTGCCTTTTGTCATGATAGGCTACGTAAATACTTATGTAGTATTTATGTAAGCCATTTGCAGCCGCAGCAGCCCGGCAGCGGCCGGAATTCTGGCTGTAGCCAGCCCCAGCCGGCGGCGCCGTGGAGTTGCCGTGCAGTGAAGCCGGCCAGGGAGGATTCTGGGGGGAGGGATGGAGCACCTCCCCCCCACCGCCGATGCCCCGGAACGTATGGGTGGGATTCCTACATCCCTAAATTCCGCCATGGACTCCAATGAGGCTGGATTCTGAAGAATCCGCCTCCCCAGAGTCCATGGTGGAATGGAAGACTTACCCCCACCTCCAGGAGGAATCCTCTTCGGCCAGATCCTCCGGCTCTGGATTGCCAATGATACGGCTGCTATGCCGTATCTAGGGATGGACGGAACACTTACCTTCCATTCCATTCTGTTTCCCCTGGGGGGAGAGGCGCTCCATCGTAGCCACCGCCATTTGCGTCTCTGCATTTAGCTGTGATAGGCTACGTAAATATTTACATTGCCTATCACGGCAGGGGGGGAAAAAACGCCATTTGCGTATGCTGGGTTTTTTCCCCCTGCCGTGATAGGCTGCATAAATACTTACGTAGCCTATCACGGCCTCCGCAGGGACGCAAATGGCATGCCTGCATTAGCCGTGATAGGCTACGTAAATATTTACGTAGCCTATCATGGCTATGCTATGAAGAGGAAGCCAATGGCGGATGCAGGATGGCCGCCATTTGCAAAGTAGCGTGGATGGGAGCAGGTAAGTGCTACATTTCGCACGCCTTTTGTGGGTTGGGGGTGGTGGGGACTTCGTCTCGTGCGCCTTTCATGGGTTGGGGGGTCGGGGGCTTCATTTCACGATGGATTTCGGGGGGCCAAATGCACTGGCATTCGGCCTCACCGAGATCCATCACGGAATTCTCTGACATCCCTAGCTGTATCGCTGGTTGAAGGGAAGTGACTGTGGATGCAAATGGCTGCATTTACCTTAAACTAAGGCCTTTACAGCCACAAATGGCATCCTGGACAGCATTTACATCCACAGTCAGTTTCCTCCCTTCAACCGGTGATACGGCATGGCGGCCGTATTGCTGGCACTTCGGAGCTGGCCGGTGGCTCCGCGAGATCACTGCAGAGCAGAGCTGGCCGAAGAGGTTTCCAGGGGGGAGGAACAGATCGCCTCCCCCCCGTGGACCCTCCTCAAAAAATGGCAGGTAAGCATTCCACCCATCCCTACTCATGGCATCATTGAGGTGCTCAGGCTCCAGCACCACGACAAGGTAACAATCTCCTTTGCTGGAGGCTCCAATGCTACCCCAGTGGAAATTGTCCAACCATGGATACCACTCCACTTCCACCATTGTGTTGACATACGTAGATCCACAAGACAAGGAGTGCAAAAGGCACCATGAGTGGATGTCCTTCGAAAAGGAGCTCTGCTTGATGCCTTGGGGCATTGCCCTCAGGAACAGCAACTACTCACTTGTGACTAGACTGTGGGCTTGTAGAGATCCTCTGCCCTGAGCTTTTTTGTTATCCACTCAGCTGCCTAGCAGGATAACTGGTGAGTGAATCAAGACTATTCCAATATGTGTACCTACTGAGCATTACACGATTACTATTCCAAAATGCTTAGTGGGTAGAGGTATGGATGGGATTTGACAGGCCTCTCCCCAGTGGGGGAATCACAGAGACCCAGATGAAATTAAGCATAATTTTGTTGTACCAATGAAGGAAATCTGACCACATAAAAGTAAGTGGTAAATAAGCTCAATTCCTTTGGGGAATCAATCTCTGTGATAGATAATCTTTTATATTCCAGTGTATGCAACTAAATATAAGTTCCAGTGTGTGCCAAAGGGACTTAACAGGATCTGAAATGATTGCCTTTCTTGAGTGATGTGCATGCAAATTCATCAAAATTCCAAGCTGAGTGTTCCAGCCCTGGGTTCTGGCACCAGCAGCAGGTTCCCAATGTTAAATCCTTGGCACAGATGAAGCCCTGAAATTCCCATTAGAAAATAAGTACATTTAAATAAAATGTATACATTTATACAAGCGTTTGTGATGGCCAGAGTTTGCGATCATATCTGAGTAGCTGTGAGTAGCTCTGACTCTCTGTTTTTACACTCAGCAGACAATTTGATGCAATTTCTAAATGGGATAGCCAAAAGCACATATCTATAAAACACCTGGGAACACTATCGGCAGTAAAACTAATTCTTTGAGGACGCCATGTATTTTACCACATGTTATTGATGTGCTTGTATTTCATTGGTAAGTTCCCCTCCTATATGCTGTAGAAAGCCAGATGCTAGCTGCATATTTCAATGCCCACTGAGTGACTAGTTTTGTATGAAAAATGCAATGTGCATTATTTAATGTAAGATTTATTTGCAGGTAGGCAGCAGTTTGCAGGTAGGCAGTTTATTTGCAGGTAGGCAGCATACACACACATGGAGGTTCAGTAACATGATTAAATATATATATAGCTATTATAGTCTATAAGAAACAAAACCTTTAACTCTCTGACAACAACTATTGACATTTATAGTACAGCTCCAGAGGACCCTAATGACCATAATGTTAAGCCAAATCAACTATTAATATACTTCACTGGTAAGGAGTGAGTGTTATGGTTTATATCCATGGTGTGAAGGGCCCATAATTCATAAAGGCCATGATCCCAGCTGAGTTATTAAAGGAGTTGCCATAAGTAAAAGAAAACTGTCATTCTCTCTTCGCAACAACTTAGTTTCTCTTCTTAAAGTGACATGATCTTAAAGTGAGATTAGCATTCTGGGAAGAATGAAGCCAGTGTTAGTAGGCTCTATATTTCATGCCTTCAAGCTACAGTTCCTTGTGTACAGCAGTGGGTTGTCCACAAGTAACTCATCCTGTGGATCTCCTTTTCACGCCTGACAAACAAACAGATATATGGTCCTGTCAACTCTGACAGCGTTGACTCTTGGGGGATGTGCCAGGTGGTCCAATATAGAAGGATCATGGCACATGCAGCCATGGGTTGTTTCTGTTGTTGTTTTCTTGTGTGTTTAGTCCACATGGCACCCTTTTGTTTGCATGGATCTAATTTAAAACGAGGTGATCCATGAATGAAAGCTTCCCTTTGAATACAGACTCTTTCTTTCTTTCTTTCTTTCTTTCTCTTTCTTTCTTTCTCTTTCTTTCTTTCTCTTTCTTTCTTTCTCTTTCTTTCTTTCTCTTTCTTTCTTTCTCTTTCTTTCTTTCTCTTTCTTTCTTTCTTTCTAGTCTTTCTGGATTGTGATGTCAAAATATAAACATGAGTGAGTGATCCAAAGAGATGCAAAAAAAAAAAAAAAAAAAAGCTTTTCTGAGGTAGGGACAGGGGCTATAAAGAAGCAATTCCTATACAGGAAAAAGAGGCTAAGGGTGCAATCCTATGCATGTTTAGACAGAGAAAAGGGCTCGCTGGGGCATGCTGGGAGTTGTAGGCATTTTCTCTGTCTAAACAAGCATAGAATTTCACCCTAAGTGGTAGATATTTCAAATGAGTAAGACAGAGATGGGAGGAGAGGAATAGCTTGACAATTTCCCTGGCACTGGAACACTTAGTACATGTTTAAATCATTTGAAAACTCTTTATTTTCCACTCAAGAAAAAGAAGACTCTCAAGTGCAAAGCATATACATATATACAGTCAGGGCCAGAAATATTGGACCAAGGATAACTGTTTTGGCAGTTGGCCTCTGTACACCACCACATTGAAGTTGGAAGGAAACACACCCAGATCGGAGCAAAGTCAGGGCTTTCAGCTGTAATTCAAGGGGTTTGACAAAAGTGGGGCACTAACCAGTCAGGAAGGACAGCCAGTGGCATACACACACACCCATCGTTGGTGGCTCATAAGTAATGGAACAAACCAACATCATTTCAAACTTAAGGATCACCTTTCATACCTGGATGAAAATCCTTTGCAGTCAATGACTGCCTGAAGTCTGGAACCCATGGACATGACCAAATGCTGAGTTTCCTCCCTCGAGATGCTTTGCCAGGCCTTTACAGGATCTGCCTTCAGGCTTCAGCTGCTGCTTGTCTGTGGGTCTTTCTGCCTTCAGTCTTGTCTTCAGTAAGTGAAAAGCATGCTCTATTGGGTTGAGATCAGGTGACTGACTTGGCCATTGAAGAACATCCCACTTCTTTGCCTTGAGAAACTCTTGGGTAGCTTTTGCTGTATGTTTTGGGTCATTATCCATCTGCAATATGAAGCAGCGTCCTATCAGCTTGGCAGCATTCGGCTGAATCTGAGCAGAATCATAAAATAGTAGGGTTGGAAGGGGCCTACAAAGCCATCGAGTCCAACTTTTCCAGAAAGTATAGCCCTATACACTTCAGAATTCATCCTGCCACTTTTATCAGCAGTCAAGTCATCAATGAACACCAATAACCCAGGTCCATTGGCAGCCATACATGCCCATGCCATAACACTGCCTCCATCATGTTTGACAGATGATGTGGTATGCTTTGGATCATGAGCAGTTCCTTTCCTTCTCTATACTTTTCTCTTCCCATCATTCTGGTACAAGTTAATCTTGGTTTCATCAGTCTAAAGAATCTTATTCCAGAACTGGGCAGGCTTTTTTAGGTGTTTGCTGGCAAAGGCTAATCTGGCCTTTCAGTTCTTGAGCATTACCAGTGGTTTGCACCTTGTTGTGAATAAGAGTGCACGAAAGCCACTTACCTGGTCTCGCAGCTTGCTTCGCGGTGGGGGGGAGGCGCTTCGCTGCTCCCCCCGAAGTTCAGGCTGGGGGGGGAGGCTTCCTGCCTTGCCCGGCCGAAATTCAGGCCGGGGGGGAGGCTTCCCGCCTTTCCCGGCTGAAATTCAGGCCGGGGAGGAGGCGCCTCGCCTCGCCCGGCCGCGAAATAAAAAGTAAAAAAAAAACAAAAATGCCCCCATGATAGGCTACGTGACGATTAACGTAGCCTATCACGGCTAGATCTGCAAAGTCAGCCATGATAGGCTACGTAAATCATCACGTAGCCTATCACAGGTGACTTTAAAAAAAAAAAAAGCGTGTACGCAAATGGTGGCCCCCATAGGGAGCCGCCATTCGCGTTCCTTATTTGGTCGCTGTAGTCTATGTAAATCTTTACGTAGACTATGGCGAAAATAAGGGCAACGCAAATAGCGTTTGTGACCAAATACTACAGTGACCAAGTAAGGAACGTGAATGGCGGCTCCCTATGGGGGCCGCCATTAGCCGTACACGCTTTTTTTTTTTTTTAAAGTCACCCGTGATAGGCTACGTGACGATTTACATAGCCTATCACGGCTGACTTTGCAAATCTAGCCGTGATAGGCTACGTTAATCGTCACATAGCCTATCACGGGGGCGTTTTTTTTTTTTTTTTACTTTTCTTGGAATGGCGGCAGCAGCAGCCGGTCGAAAGTCTGGCTGCCGCCTCTGCCCCTGTCGAAGACCTGACGAACCGCTGCCGGGACCCGCCGCCGGGATGGACATTAGGGAAAGGTAAGTCCCATCCCGGGGGGGTGCGGGGGGCGGGGTGTGTGCAGAGAATTTCTCCCTGAAACTACTTCAGGGGGCTGAACACGTTGGCACTCGGCCCCCCGAAGTTTCGGGGATAAATTCTCCCCCATCCCTAGTTGTGAAGCCTGTGTATTTACATTCATAGAGCTGTCTCTTGACTGTAGATGTTGACAATGACATGCCTACCTCCTCAAGAGCATTCTTGACCTGGCTAGATGTTGTCTTCACCATGAGCAGAATTCTGTGGTTATCCACTTTAGTTGTCTTCTGTGGTCTGCTAGGCCTTTTGCTGTTGCTGAGCTTGCCAGTTAATTCCTTCTTTTTCAGGATGTTCCAAACTGTTGTGTTAGCCACTCCCACTGTTTTTGCTATCTGTCTGATGATGGGTTTATTTTGTTTCCTCAGCCTAATGATGGCCTCCTTCACTCACATGGATACCTCTTTGGCCCTTATGTTGGGAGTTCCAGTGAACAGCTACCAAATGCAAATGTAACACTCAGAACCCCCTCCAGGCCTTTTATCTGCTTGATTGGTCATGGGGTACCCAGGAAACAGGCCACACCTGGCCATGCAGCTGCTTGCTAGCCATTTGTTCCATTACTTATAAGCTACCAATGATGGGTGTGTGTGTATGCCACTGGCTGTACTTCCTGAATGGTTAGTGCCCCACTTTTGTCACACCCCTTGAATTACAGCTGAAAGTCCTGACTTGGCTCCCATCTGGGTGTGTTTCCTTTCATCTTCAATGTGGTGGTGTACAAAGGCCAACTGCCAAAACAGTTATCCTTGTTCCAATATTTCTGGCCCTGACTGTATATATGATTTGCTGGAGGTTTAATCTGGAATTAATGTATATTAATTGTCCATTACTTTGTTAGGCAGATTGCTCTGTGTGTGCATGTGCATATACAAGAGAGAAAGAGGGAGCAAAACAGGAATAGGTAGTTTGTAAGAGGCAGTGGAAAGAGTAGGAAGTTTCTAGTAAGAGTTAACTGGAACTAGGAGCGCAGACTTGGGCAGAAGCCATGTTTCTGTCCAGGGATCTTCTGTCTTAAAGGACTGTCTGTGTTTGCTTGCACTTGTAAATAAACTGATATTAAAGTTGCCACAAATCTCCAGTGCTCCCTCATCCAAAGGAAATGAAGCTCTGAGACATTGGCCCCAGAACCTCCTACTCTTAGGGAACCAGGGAATGCTTAATGATATCATAACTATTAAAGAGCTAATACAAAAGCCAGAAGAAGGTAAATAATGTTTATCCTGCTTTCGCTTTTTATGAGGAACTCAAAATGCCTCACCCAGTATGTTTTTAAAGTGCATAATTCTACCCAGATCATAGTGAGATATTTAACACATTATCAGAAGCAAATAAAATACAAATAATTATAAAAAAGAAAATGCTCAGTAATAGAATCCACAAAGATCCAGAGGTTGCATCATGAGATTGTGTGTCTAGCATATGAGTCATTCTTACAATATGGTCCCAAGGATGTGTGTCCTAGGTCGAGAAAGATGGCCATTTCACCAAACATCTGAATTTGTTTGTGCTTATCATGTGGGAGGGTGATACAGATAACATATTCTCCAGGGGGATGGAGCTCTGCCTGGGTAGTTTGGTCATGGACTCCAGATGTTGACATCAGAATGGGAAATAATACATTTTTTGATTAGCCCAGTGGGATAGTTCTAGTAATATGTGGTAATACTCCCAAATGTGTTCTGATGGGTATTTCATCCTCTGCACATTTCCTTAATTTTGGGTCACATTTTTTCTTGCATCTGGATATTCCCAAGGTTCTGGTTTGGCCTATAAAACCTATTTCTTGTGCTTTTTGGTGATTGTAGTCAGGCTCAAATACAAGCTATCTGAAAACATGGCTGACATTTTGGAGAGACTGGTAGAGATTTTGCTTTGAATTGTGTTTTACTGCTATACTTTCTTGTTAAATTTATAAAACAAATCCAAAGCAATCTTATCATTATTCAGGCTCATGCTTAGAATAGAGAACAGATAAGAGTTCTTCTTTTAATTGGCTGATTGGAATTATTTTCACAATATTAAGCGTGTAATATGTCAGTAATTCATAGTCTGCTGTTACAGTGAGTTTAGACGAATGAGTTCCCTGTTCTCTGTTTTCACTGTCATTAGAAACTGGATAAAGTGACAATTGAAACAAATGAGAATGGGTAAGTCATGAAGTCTAGTAAGGAAACCTACAGCCATATATCCTCTTTAGAGGGTAATGAATGTGATGGTGCTTTAAATAAGGCCAGTGAGGATTTGATGTCATGAATACATTCACAGCACTGTGAATTCACAGCACTGTTACTCTAATTTAATCCTATTCAGTTTAAACTGTTTGTGGATTGTTGAATTAGAGCAACAAGGCCTGGAGGGGAAATGATTGCCTTGCTTCTCAAGACAGCCAGAGAACCAACATTTTAAAATGAATGTACCAGTTTTGAATCCTTCATGGACAGGACGGTAACCATGGGGTGGTGGTGATGGTAAGAAGTGGAGATTCGCTTTTTTCCTCAGTGATATTCTAAGCTGGTTACCTAACTTTTACATTTTCATTTTTAAAAGAAAGACCTCAATTCAGACCATCCAATTTCAGTGATGGGATTAAGTTTAACTCTAGTCCACTGAAATCAAAAGTGCTTGCATTTGGCTTGATCATATTTATAAGTAATTAGCTCTTTTAAAAGAATGTGTGTGTGTGTGTGTGTGTGTGTGTAATCTGGAGACAATATTTCCTTAATTCTTTGGATTCCTTGGAGATGGTAGTGGGTGTGTGTGTCTTTCCCCCCCCCTCTTTTTTTTTAAAGAAGGGAGTTCCTATACCAGCACCAACACAGAGACCAGAAATAAGATACAGTCAAAGAAGCAGTGTCCACACGATCACCAATCCAGGAACTGCCTATGCATGATAGGTCAGAGGGGGTTGGACTAGGGATGTACGAAAGTCACTTACCTTTTCGCAGCTTGGCTTTATGGTGGGGGGGAGGTGCTTCGCTTTTCCCCCCGAAGTTCAGGCGAAGGGGGGGAGGCTTCCCGCCTCGCCCGGCCAAAATTCAGGCCGGGGGGGGAGGCTTCCCTCCTCGCCCAGCCAAAATTCAGGCCGGGGAGAAGCGCCCCGTCTCCCCGGCCGTGAAACAAAAAGTAAAAAAAAAAAAAAAGACCCCGTGATAGGCTACGTAACGATTTACATAGCCTATCACGGCTAGATTTCCAAAGTCAGCTGTGATAGGCTACGTAAATCATCACGTAGCCTATCACGGGTGACTTTGAAAAAAATAAAATAAAAGCGCGTACGCAAATGGCGGTGGCCCATGGGCGCTGCCATTTGCGTTCCTTATTTTGGCACGTCTAGTCTACGTAAAGATTTACGTAGACTACGGCGAATATAAGGGCAATGCAAATAGCGTGCCCTTATTTTCGCCGTAGTCTACGTAAATCTTTACGTAGACTAGACGTGCCAAAATAAGGAACGCAAATGGCGGCACCCATGGGCTGCCGCCATTTGCGTACGCGCTTTTTTTTTTCCCAAAGTCACCCGTGATAGGCTACATGACGATTTACGTAGCCCATCACGGCTGTCTTTGGAAATCTAGCCGTGATAGGCTACGTAAATCGTTACATAGCCTATCACGGGTGTGTGGTTTTTTTTTTACTTTAGTTTTTTTTTTTTGCAATGGCGGTGGCGGCAGCTGGTCGGGAGACCGGCCGCCACCCCCACCCGTGACGAACCGCTGCCAAACCGCTGCCGGGACCCACCGCCGGGAGAGACATTCGCCAAAGGTAAGTCCCGTCCCGGGGGGGGCGGGGGGGCGGAGAATTTTACCACCGATTTTGGGGGGCCGAATGCGTTGGCGCTCGGCCCCCTGAAGATTCAGGGAGAAATTCTCCGCCATCCCTAGGTTGGACTTGATGGTCTTGTAGGCCCCTTCCAACCCTATTATTCTATGATCCCATGACATGTTTGTAACTCCTCTCACCATATTTAAAACATCATACATGGTGTTGGTGGGATGAATGTATTCTTTTTTTAAAATATATTTTTATTTATTTTATCTTTATAACTGAAATAAACAATACCAAAATTACCAACAACCTGATCAACACTACAATTTCCTGACAATACAATATTCTGATGAGGACATCACAATAACAAAAAGAGAAGGGGGGAAAAAAGGAAAAGGGAGGAGGAAAGGAAGTGAAGAAAAAAGAAGATTCTTTCCTCTTCCCTCCCCGTCTCCCTCTCCCTCCCCTTTAAAGAATTAAATTTAAACTCCAGTACCCCTGGCCTCCAATGCCATTCTATTTTAAAAACTATATGATAAACGTGGAATCCATGATGGAATAGCCTCCTGCCCCCTGCCCGCCCCGTGGAACCCCCGGGATGGCACTTACTGGGGCGGATGCGGTGGCGGCTTCGGCGGCAGCTTTGGCGGTGGTGGAAGGTGCAGTGGCGGAGGCGGCAAGAGGTGCGGTGGTGTGGCAGTGGGGGTGGAAGGGGCGGCGGCAGGGGTGGCAGCGGCGGCGGCAGGTGCGGCGGTGGGGGAGGCAGGTGTGGTGGCTGCGGGGGCGGCGGAAGGTGCGGTGGTGGGGGTGGCAGGTGCAGCGGTGGGGGCAGCAGTTGCAGCTGCAGGTGTGGGGGGCGGTGGGGGCTGGGGCGTCAGCGGTGGCAGGGGCGTCGGCTGGTTTCCTGGCCGGGCACAGCATAAACAAATGGCGGCGGCTACGGTGGCCGCCATTTACATTTGCTATTTTTCACTGTTCTAGCCTATGTAAATATTTACGTAGGCTACAACAGCGAAAAATAGCGAATGCAAATGGCGGCTGCCGTAGCCACCACCATTTGCATGCATTTTTTTTTACTTTGCCGTGATAGGCTATGTAAATATTTATGTAGCCTATCACGGTTAAGTACAGGGACGCAAACGGCAGTGGCTATGGCCACCGCCGTTCGCGTCCCTGCTGCCCAGCGGCCGGATGTCCGGTTGCGGGTGGAGCTGGCCGGCGGCTCTGCGGAATCCCCATGGAGCAGAGCCGGCCGGGCAGGATTCCGCGGGATAGGGATGGAGCGCCTCCCCCCCGTCGAGGTTTCAGGGGGGAGGGATGGAGTGCCTCCCCCCCCACCGTGAAGCAGATCCGCAAAATGGTAAGTGACTTTCATGCATCCCTACTGAAAGGACACTCAGCTGTGGAAGTGTCTGGTGGTGAAAGGAAATCTGGTGCTGTAAAGAACAATATTGTTTAGGAACCTGGAATGTAGGGATGGACGGAACATTTACCTTCTGTTCTGTTCTGTTTCCACTGGGGGGGGAGGCGCACCGTCCCTCCCCCCGGAATCCTCGATGGGGGGGGAGGCAATCCAGTCCTCCCCCCCAGAATCTGGCCAGGCCAACTCCACTCCACGGCCAAGCTGCGGAGCCACTGGCTGGCTCTGGCCACCTACAGCCGGACATCCGGCCACTGGGCAGCCCTGCAGGGATGCAAATGGCAGCTGTCGTAGCCGCCACCATTTGCATCCCTGTATTTAGCCGTGATAGACTATGTAAATATTTACGTAGCCTATCACGGCAGGGGGAAAAAAAACAGCGTATGCAAATGGCAGTAGCTGCCACCATTTGTGTACGCTGGGTTTCCCCCCCCCTGCCATGATAGGCCCCCCCCCCCTGCCATGATAGTAAGTAAGTAAATACTTAGGTAGCCTATCACAGCCTCTGCAGGGACGCAAATGGCGCCCCTGCATTAGCTGTGATAGGCTACGTAAGTATTTATGTAGCCTATCATGGCTTTGAAGAGGTAGCAAATGGTGGCTGCAGGACAGCTGCCATTCGCAAAGCAGCGCGGACGGGAGCAGGTAAGTGCTCCATTTCACATGGCTTTTGTGGGTTGGAGGCAGCGGGGACTTTGTCCCGCGGGCCTTTCGTGGGTTGGGGGGGCAGGGGCTTCGTTCCACGATGGATTTTGGGTGGCCGAATGCACTGGCATTCGGCCCCACCAAGATCCGTCGTGGAATTCTCTGACATCCCTACTGGAATGTAAGATCAATGAATCAAGGTAAGCTGGAGGTGGTCAAACATGAGATGGCAAGATTGAACATTGACATCTTGGGAATCAGCGAACTAAAATGGACAAGCATGGGAGAATTTAATTCAGGTGACCATTATATCTACTATTGTGGGCAAGAATCCCTTAGAAGAAATGGAGTAGCACTCATAGTCATCAAAAGGATGAGAAAAGCAGTAGTGGGGTACAATCTCAAAAATGACAGAATGATCACAGTACGAATCCAAGGCAAACCATTCAACATCACAGTAATTCAAGTCTATGCCCCAACCACTGAGGCCGAAGAAGCTGAGGTTGATTGGTTCTATGAAGACCTAGCTACAAGACCTTCTAGAACTAACACCAAAAAAAGATGTCCTCTTCATCATAGGGGATTGGAATGCTAAAGTAGGAAGTCAAGAAATCACCGGGATAACAGGCAGGCATGGCCTTGGTGTACAAAATGAAGCAGGACAAAGGCTAATAGAGTTTTGCTAAGAGAACACGCTGATCATAGCAAACACTCTTTTCCAACAGCACAGGAGGCGACTCTACACATGGACATCACCAGATGGTCAATATCGAAATCAGATTGATTATGTCCTTTGCAGCCAAAGATGGAGAAGCTCCATACAGTCAGTAAAAACAAGACCTGGAGCTGACTGTGGCTCAGATCATGAGCTTCTTGCAAAATTTCAGCTTAAATTGAAGAACGTAGGGAAAACCACTAAACCATTTAGGTATGACCTCAATCATATCCCTTATGAATATACAGTGGAGATGAGGAATAGATTTAAGGGATTAGACCTGATAGAGTGCCTGAGGAACTATGGATGGAAGTCCATAACATTGTTCAGGAGGCAGCAACGAAATCCATCCCAAAGAAAAAGAAATGCAAGAAAGCAAGGTGGCTGTCTGATGAGGCTTTACAAGTAGCCGAGGAAGCGAAAAGCAAAGGAGAAAGGGGAAGATATATCCAACTGCATGCAGAGTTCCAGAGAATAGCAAGGAGAGACAAGAAGGCCTTCTTAAATGAACAATGCAAAGAAATCGAGGAAAACAATAGCATGGGAAAGACTAGGGTTTTTTTCAAGAAAATCAGAGATCTCAAGGGAACATTTTGTGCAAAGACGGGCATGATAAAGGACAAAGAAGGCAGGGACCTAACAGAAGCAGATGAGATTAAGAAGAGGTGGCAAGAATACACAGAAGAACTCTACAGGAAAGATCTGAATGTCCCTGATAGCCATGATAGTGCGGTCACTGAACTTGAGCCGGACATCAGAGAGTGAAGTCAAGTGAGCCTTAGGAAGCGTTACTAACAACAAAGCTGGCGGAGATGACAGTATTCCAGCTGAGCTATTTAAAATCCTAAAAGATGATGCTGTTAAAGTGCTGCACTCAATATGCCAACAAATTTGGAACACTCAACAGTGGCCACAAGACTGGAAAAGGTCAGTTTACATTCCAATTCCAAAGAAGGGCAATGCCGAAGAGTGTTCAAACTACCGTACAATTGCTAGGGATGTACGAAATGTACTTACCTTTCCGTGGATTATGTTTATGGTGGGAGGGGAGGCGCTCTGTTCCTCCCTCCCAGAATCCTCGTTGGCTGGCTATGCTCCGGGGTGGCTCCGCAGAGCAGCCAGCCAGGCACAGGCCAGAGCCGTCCGCAGCCGGTTTTCCGGCCGCGGAGGGCTCTGCGTAAAAAATACAACAACACCGCGTACGCAAATGGCAGTGGCTACGGCTGCCACCATTTGCATTCCTTATTTTTGGCCATCTTAGTCTACGTAAATATTTACGTAGACTATGACGGCGAAAATAAAGGGGAACGCAAATAGTGCAGCGGACGTTATTTGTGTCCCTTTTTGATTCACCATTTTAGCCTACATAAATATTTACGTAGGCTAAAACAGCGAATCAAAAAGGGACGCAAATAGCACCCGCTATGCTATTTGCGTTCCCCTTATTTTCTCCATCTTAGTCTACGTAAATATTTATGTAGACTAACACACCAAAAATAAGGAACGCAAATGGTGGCGGCTGTAGCCACCGCCATTTGTGTACACGTATTTTTTTTACCCAGCCATGATAGGCTACGTAAATCTTTATGTAGCCTATCACGTCTTGAAAAAAAACCAAAAACAACCACAAGTCTGCAAATGGCGGCGGCGGCAGCCGGTCAGAAGACCAGCCGCCGCAGCCGCCACCGCTGCCGCCATCGCCGGAGCCGCCGCCACCCGCAAGATCCGCCCCAGGTAAATCTCATCCCGGGGGGGATCTGCGGGGGGGCAGGGGGGCAAGCCATTCTGCCACAGATTTCGGGGGGCCGAATGCCCTGGCATTTGGCCTCACCGAGATCCGTGGCGGAATTCTCTGCCATCCCTAACAATTGCGCTCATTTCATATGCCGGCAAGGTTATGCTCAAAATCCTACAAGCTGGGCTTCAGCAGTATGTTAACAGAGAACTACCAGAAGTACAAGCTGGGTTCTGAAGAGGCAGAGGAATTAGAGATCAAATCACCAACATTCGCTGGATCATGGAGAAAGCAAGAGAATTCCAGAAAAACGTCTCTTTCTGCTTCATTGACTACACTAAAGCCTTTGATTGTGTGGATCACAACAAACTGTGGCAAATTCTTAAAGAGATGGGAGTACCAGACCACCTTACCTGTCTGCTGAGAAACCTGTACAAGGGTCAAGAAGCAACAACAGTGAGAACCAGACATGGAACAACCGATTGGTTCAAAATTGGGAAAGGAGTATGACAAGGCTGCATATTGTCGCCCTGCTTATTTAACTTATATGCAGAGTACATCATGAGAAAAGCTGGGTTGGATGAATCACAGGTCGGAATTAAGAGTGCTGGGAGAATTATCAGCAACCTCTGATACGCAGATGATGCCACCCTAATGGCAGAAAGCGAAGAGGATCTAAAGAGCCTCTTGTTGAGGGTGAAAGTGCAGAGTGCAAAAGCTGGTTTGAAACTCAACATTAAAAAAACGAAGATCATGACATCTGGCCCCATCACTTCCTGGCATATAGAAGGGGAAGAAATGGAAGCAGTGACAGATTGTATTTTCTTGGGCTCCAAGATCACCACAGACAGTGACTGTAGCCATGAAATTAAAAGATGCTAGCTCCCTGGGAGGAAAGCTATGGCAAACCTAGACAGCATAGTAAGAAGCAGAGACATCACCTTGCCGACAAAGATTCATATAATCAAAGTTATGGTTTTCCCAGTAGTAACGTATACGTATGGCTGTGAGAGATGGACTATTAGGAAAGCTGAGCACCGAACAATTGATGCTTTCGAACTGTGGTGCTGCTGGAGAAGACTCTTATGAGTCCCCTGGACTGCAAGGAGGTCAAATCAGTCAATCCTAAAGGAAATCAACCCTGACTGCTCATTAGGGTTGGCGGAGAATTTCTCCCCGAAACTTCGGGGGGCCGAGCGCCAATGTGTTCGGCCCCCTGAAGAAGTTTCAGGGAGAAATTCTCCACCCCCCTGCCCCCCGCACCCCCCCCGGGACGGGACTTACCTTTCCCGAATGTTCCTCCTGGCAGCGGGTCCCAGCGGCAGTTCATCGGGTCTTCGTCAGGGGCGGGGGCGGCAGCCGATCTTTCGACCGGCTGCCGCCGCCGCCATTCCAATAAAAGTAAAAAAAACAACAACGCCCCCGTGATAGGCTACGTGATGATTAACGTAGCCTATCATGGCTAGATTTGCAAAGTCAGCCGTGATAGGCTACGTAAATTGTCACGTAGCCTATCACGGGTGACTTAAAAAAAAAAAGCGCGTACGGCTAATGGCGGCCCCCATAGGGAGCCGCCATTCGCGTTCCTTATTTGGTCGCTGTAGTCTACGTAAAGATTACATAGACTATGGCGAAAATAAGGGCAACGCTATTTGCGTTGCCCTTATTTTCGCCGTAGTCTACGTAAAGATTTACGTAGACTACAGCGACCAAATAAGGAACGCGAATGGCGGCTCCCTATGGGGGCCGCCATTTGCGTACGCGCTTTTTTTTTTTTTTAAGTCACCCGTGATAGGCTACGTGACAATTTACGTAGCCTATCACAGCTGACTTTGCAGATCTAGCCGTGATAGGCTACGTTAATCGTCACATAGCGTATCACGAGGGCGTTTGTTTTTTAAAAAACTTTTTATTTCGCGGCTGGGCGAGGCGAGGCACCTCCCCCCCGGCCTGAATTTCGGCTGGGCGAGGCGGGAAGCCTCCCCCCCCCGGCCTGAACTTTGGCGGGAGAGCAGCGAAGCGCCTCCCCCCCACTGCGAAAAGCTGCGAGACCAGGTAAGTGGCTTTCATGCACTCCTACTGCTCATTGGAAGGACAGATACTGAAACTGAAGCTCAAATATTTTGGCCACCAAATGCAAAGAGAAAAGTCACTGGAAAAGACCCTGATGCTGGGAAAGATTGAAGGCAAAAGGAGAAGAGGACGACAGAGGATGAGAAGGCTAGATAGCATCACCAATGCAATGAATATGAACTTGAGCACACTCTGGAAGAGAGCAGAGGACAGGAAGGCCTGGCGTGCTATGGTTCATGGGGTCACGAAGAGTCAGACATGACTTAACGACTGAACAACAACAAGGGAATCAGACCTTTGTGGGCACCCTTGGGGAGTCCCTGTGGGTGCCATGGTATTCACAGGCTCCACATTGGGGACACCTGTAATAAACCGTCAATAACAAAACCTGCGAAGACACCAAGAAGGTTCACAAGCGTTTGATTTTTTTTTAATGTTATTTTTATTGTATTTCCCTGAAGTCATTAAATGATGTTATAACATATTAGACTACCTGGATTTATATTTTGTTGTTTAAAACTCACGATCTCTCCGTACACACACACACACACACACATGCAGCAAAACATACAGCTAAAGACTTGTTCCTGGAATGACATTTTTTCAATTTTCCATTGGAATTTACAGCAAGTGCTGCTATGGCTTTCTTGGGCCACAGAGCTACCCTCCCATCATACACTTTGCTAGTGATGAGCAGTGCATTGCCTAGATGCATAGTACAGGAGTAGGGAACTAGATCACATCTTTTGGAAGTTTACAGGAAGAAGGTGGTATCTATGTAAGTTATTATGTATTCTTCATTTATAAGCATCCAGAATTGTATTGTTCATTCCATATCTATATCTATATCATCTGTATCTGTATCTGTATCTCTGTAAGGCTTATATGTCTGTTTATATTATTAAACAATGTAATTTGGGCCCAGCTGTGCTCCTGTATTTCCTCAGCGTTTGCTGTGTAAAGAACAAAACATATAATACCAACCAACTGTGCAGAGAAACCCCTCTGTACATCCAGCCACAGGGTAGGAGAACAAAGAAACAGTGTTGTCATCTGTTCCAGACCACTAGCTGCATCGAGAGACTTCATGGGGAGGAAGGGAAAGTCATAAAATTTGTGGCAGTGACTGAACACTTTCCACTGGAAGCTTTTATCATTGAGACTCAGTCTGCAAAAATATCCCACATCCACACCCATATATTGCTACAGAATAGAACAGAATAATGCATAATGCATAGAAACTACTGCCATGTTTCTTTCTACTGCTGTGTTTGACATACCTTCCTTTAATAACTGCATGCTTAGCGTTCCATTGTGTGTGCCATTTACAGACCTCATACAGCATTATCTTCAAACTAGTCCTGCTTTGCTGGTTATAATCTCAATGTTCTTTTCTCTTTTGTGTGTGTGTCAGATTTAACAATCTTTCCTATCAGTTCTCACTCACACACTCCCAACTAGGGATGGATGGATGGATCAGCGTATTTCTGGCCTGTGCTAGTTTCACATGTGTTCATTCTTAAACCTGTTCTGTCCGGTTTCTGGCAAAATAAATAAGCTAGCAAGATATGGTCCAATTAACTGTACATGGACATTATGTTCTGAATCTGATTTTTTTTAAAAAAATCTAAATATTAATGTATGTGTAATTAAGATGAACATGAAAAAAGTAAATGTGAGCAGTATCCAACATTGTCCTTGTGCCTCTGCTGTTTTTGTTGCACCAGTTGGACACAGGACTGGTGCAAGAAGAAGCTAGTGCTTCCTAGAACTACTCTGGAAATGAGTTGAAATGTTCATTTCCAGATAGGAAAGGTCAGCACAGCGCCCTTCTGCAAGCTTTGCTGACCTGCTCCATTCCAGAAAAGAGCATTTTGGCTCATTTCTGGTTGCTTGAGGAAATGCCAGCTTTCCGTTGTGCTGGCAGTGGGTCCTGCTGCTTAAGGGCAGCATGGGATACTGCCCTGTATATTTTACAGCATAGAAAGCTATGGCTTGGATACAAAGGGAGTTATGCATACTTAGCTTCAATTGAAATCAATGGGACTTAAGTCATGACTACCTTGCCCCACTGATTTCAGTAGGACTAATTCAGTATGGTTCTAACCCAATGTTTCTATGGTTTTATACTGAGGTGTTCCACTGATCAAAGGAGAAGCTCTCTTTCCTACAAAAGAAAACAAATATACCCATCTGATAAATATGAGAAGACATGGGTTTTTAGAAGTAATAGATAACCTACATTTCTTTGACATTAGTTGACTGTTAACATCTAGCCTATTTATAATAACTAAAGAAAACAGTTCTACTGTAGTTTTATTAGGAGCTAAGCATTCTTTGTTTTGCTTACTTTACATATGAAGTGAGCCTGTCTTGCCACCCTTCACTTTAGGGATGTCGGAGAATTTCTCCACGAATCCCTGGGAGGCCGAATGCCAACGCATTCAGCCCCCTGAAATCGGTGGTGAAATTCTCCACCACCACCCCGCCACCCCCTGGGATGGGACTTACCTCCTTCGAATGTCCCTCTCGGCAGCAGGTCCCGGCGGCGGGTCCCGGCGGTGTTTTGGCGGGGGCGGGGGTGGCGGCCGGTCTTCCGACTGGCTGCCACCGCCATTACAAAGTAAAGTAAATTAAAAAAAAAAACAACACGTGATAGGCTATGTAACAATTTACGTAGCCTATCATGGCTAGATTTTCAAAGTCAGCTGTGATAGGCTACGTAAATCTTTACGTAGCCTATCACGGGTGACTTTGGGAGAAAAAAAAGCGCGTATGCAAATGGCGGCGCCCATGGGCGCCGCCATTTGCATTCCTTATTTGGGTAGGGGTAGTCTACGCAAAGATTTACGTAGACTACGGCAAAAATAAGGGCAACGCTATGCGCTATCACGGGTGACTTTGAAAAAAAAAAGCGCATACGCAAATGGCGGTGCCCATGGGCGCTGCCATTTGCGTACGCGCTTTTTTTTTTAAAGTCACCCGTGATAGGCTACATAAAGATTTACGTAGCCTATCACAGCTGACTTTGAAAATCTAGCCATGATAGGCTACGTAAATCGTTATGTAGCCTATCACGTTTTTTTTCCCCCCAATTTACTTTTTTTATTTCGCGGCCGGGGAGACGGGGCGCTCCCCCCCGGCCTGAATTTCAGCGGCGAGGGATGGGGCGCCTCCTCCCTGGCCTGAATTTCGGCCGGGAGGGGCGGGGCGCCTCCCCCCCGCCAAGAACTTCAGGGGGAGAACCGAAACGCCTCCCCCCACCGCGAATCAAGCTGCGGGACCAGGTAAGGGACTTTCATCCATCCCTACCCTTCATGTGTTAAGACATCTATTCCCTCTGTATCTGAAAATAAGACCATAGTTAGCTACAAATCTGAATTAAATCTGAATGTTTGTAATGGGATATGTGCTACTAAGTGAAAGATTCTTACACTTTGATAGCAACTGAGCTAAGTAAAGAAACAAATATTGAAAAGGACAGTCTGATAATCTCCATTAATTTGATTGTTAAGAACAATAATTGTTTAACATTTTGCTAACAAATCACCCAAAGGCACTGGACATTTTCATTGCCTGGGCTTTTTGAAAACAGATTTTAGATGGTGTGTGTATGTTGTAAGAAGGCACCACAAACCGGCAGTCTAAAAAAAAGCAAGAGAAATAAACTGAGAGTGGAGATACTTGTATTTCAGTATCTTTTATTAAGTAATGCTAAATACTTATTCTAAAAATGTCAAGTTGAAAGAGAATCCACTTCTCTATCAGGATATGAGCATAACATTCTATCATTGGACTATGGACCTCCCATTACAGATCTCTAAAACACCATGTGCAGAGCTGCAGAAGCTTCATTTTAACTTCCATGCTGTCCCATGCTGTGATGTTTTCCTTGTTTCTTATGTGCAGGTCATTCTGCATATTTCCCACAGAATTCCCGCAGAGGACCTTTGACACGTTCATGAAGTTACAAAAACATTTGGACGAGCCAGCCTTAAAAAAAGAAAGAAAGGATAAACATTCCTAAACCTTACTGAGTAAAATAATATGAAAGGGAACACACACACACACACACACACACACACACACACACAATTTGATTACCTTTGTAATAATGTGTCTTTTCAGTTGCCCTATTGAAAACCATTTTCTTGTAGTGTCCTGATGCATATAAGTGACAACTTTGAATGGCATTTTCAAAAGCAAATGTTGCTATGCTAGTGTGGCACCCATGAAGTCCAAGGATAATATACAGGGCACTGCCACATGCTTTTCAGCCTGATCTGGTGGCCTAGTAACAGTGCAATGGGAGGCCTTAATTCAGCAGCTTGGCCTTGTTATCTGAATGGCAAGGGATGGCAAGGGTTGTGCTAGTAAACATGCTCAGTCTCTGAAAGAACTTCAGCAAGCACCCTATACTGTCTGTTAGAACACCACAAAATGGAATCTAGAGCTGCTAGTATGAATGGGAATACCTTCCTCCCACATCCACAACTTTTCCTATGGGAAATGCCAGTGCTGCACTGGATGAAGGTGTGCCAATGAAGACCCTTTTGTCCTACATTATACCAAAAGAGGATGCTGAGCTTTCTGATCTGTCCTTGTTTGTTTTATTTGCTTCCCCCATGTGGTTTGGTACACATATATTTCAACTGACAAAAAGGAGATGTGTGGTTTAACTTTTAGCTGCTGTTTTTTTGGTATATCATGGAACTAGATTTGTTTTACATCTGGGCTGAAATTCTCCTCCACTTTCATGGAGCTGTTTGTCCGCTGTGGAAAGTGTGCGTGTGTGAATATTTCACAATTTTGAGGGAAGTGGGGGTGAATTATAATAATTTCAGAACAAGGTGGCTGACAGTTTCTCCTTAAAAACAAAACAAAATAAAGCTTGTCACGACATTAGGCATGTTGGAGAAATCCACTATGGATTCAAATGAGTTCAGATTTCTATTAATCTGACCCGTGGATGCCACAGTAGACCAACTTTTTCGAAGTTATGCAGATTCTATGGACTGGTGGTTTTTTTTTTTCTTTTAGGAGGGGGGTGGAATTTGTGCAAGTGCAAACAGGAATGAAGGTCTCATACATCTCTAAAACAAATCTGATTTGGTCAAGTTTCCTTCAAGTTGCCCATCAACGGTTAGCACCTGGACAGCGGACTCGGGAGGCATGCCACACAGGGCACTGCATCGCAGTCTTGCCCCACTATAGTGAGATGCATTGCATTTCTCTTTAAGCTACACTCATTATTGCTAAATTTGCAGCTGTACATATACATACATTAGCACCTGCACACTGCATGCAGAAGCGTGGCCTCTTTCGCCCTCTTTTGTGGTGATGCATTTCTTCTTTGGGGGGTGATTTGTAATGGCCACACTGGGCCAGTAGATGCTAGCCCACACCACTCATCCTTATCTTCTGGCTACTATGCTTTCTCCCTCGGTGAGTCCCTTCCTTCTTTATCCCCGATCTTTATCACATTGCTAAGGTGCAATATCAAGCTCACTAAGGATGTATCAGTTATCCTTTTCATAGCCTTTTAACTAGTAGGAAGTAACAAAGGTAGTTTAAGAGAGGGAAATGGATACATTTGCATCTTGTCACAAGGAGAGACTGGTTGAATTGGGGTGGCTGATATTCCAGATTAAGTCACCAGCAGTAGCTTCCTTACTGAATAAGGAAGAGCCCAGGTTGTGCTAAGAAGATTTACCCAAGCCTTCCCTGACTGTTGTGCTGCCCAGCCAGTTTACTTTGCTTGCTAATTATGGCACTGTGAGTTTTCCCCCACTATAGTGAGATGTATTGAATTTCTATTTAAATTATAGTCATTATTTCTAAATTTGCATAGACACACACCTGCGCGCGCGCGCATATTTACACTGTATGCAAACATGAGTCCTCTTTTTTGGTGAAGTGAAAAGTGTATTGAGCAGAATACAGGGACACAGACCTTTCAAAATATCCCTCTAGTTTTCTTGATGAAAATGAAGGGTGATAGGCGATTTCTTGTCCTGTTTACTATGGAAAAAATACCTAAAGTGAAGTGCGGGGGGCGGGGGGGAGAGTTCTACTGCATTTTGTTCAATGGGGTGATGATGTTATAATAATAAAGAACATTATTAATGAATAATAAAGAACATGATAATAAAGAACATTATTATGGAATTTAAAAAATGATGGTAATTCCCAGTTGGTTTAAACTGGTATGAATAGCAGCAGTGACATTGATTAGATAATGAAGTGCCAGTGTGCCCCTAGCATGTATGCTGGCTGAGAGGAGCTCTGTTGACTTCAGTGAATTCCCTGCTGGAATAAGTGGTATCAGGATCGAGCTTCACAAAGAACTTCTTAAAGGTCAAAGTATATGGCTGGAGGCTTTGGTTGGAATATTACTGTTAATACCACCATAGATTCAGAAAAATAAATAAAAATATTTCAGATTTCTGCTTTAATAAGTTGGAGAGCTGTAAGAGTAGGCTTTAGTTACATGTTCATTTCCTGGACTCAGCCAACAGACAATATGAAGTGGAAAGGGGAAAATATTATCATATTCTTCAGTACCTCTCTTGCTTAATTTATGAACCTTCTTCTCTCTCCCCCTGCCACCATCCTCAGTGGTTCTCCATCCTTTAAGGCACTCATGCACCAGATGTATACAATTGTTGAAATACTGTATGGACCTTCAGCTGTGCCAAAGCCACTTTAATGAATTTATTTGCAGCTCATGAACGAGTGACCATATGTCACACTGTCAAGTGAGAACCAAGAAACCGTTTTGGCACCTCCGAATAGAGCTTAACCCTAATGGCATGATTTCAGATTGTGGTGCCATCTCAGTGATATGTATAAACACCTAGCGATGCAGCTCATTTTACGACTTAGTAAAAGGGACTTGGGGATGTAAGAATGTGCTTCGAGGAGCATCACAGAACCTGCCTGTGGTCCAGGCATGCCTAAAGCGAATGTACATGATAAGGATGACAGCCATATCCCAGATGAAATTGTACAAAGGATGGGTGGGGAGGGGATATAAAACCATGTTCTGGTTCTTTAAACAAATATATTGATTACAAGTCACATCCACTTTGGAAATGCAGCTGATTTTAAAAAAGAAGAGAGAAAACAAAGTAACTCTGAAGCAGCAGTAAAGATGAAGGATATTCAAATAAATAACGGGCAATGGGGGAAGAATGGGGTGGATCTGACTGCTGGAAAAACATAGCAAGCTGAAATATCATCTTTCCCATGTGCAGTACTGGCTCAATATCCAAAGAGCCCTGCTGGAGCAGACTAAAGGTCCACCTGGTCCAGCATCCTGTTTCCCAGAATGGACCAACCAGATGCCTCCAGGAAGCCCACAAACAAGGCTTAAAGGCAATTACTGTCGCCTATTACTGCTGCCAAGGAAGTGGATTCAGTGGCAAGCCACAGTCGGGAAGTTCCATATAGCTATCATGCCTAAGAGCTATTTATAGACTTGTCTACCATACATTTTCTGACACCCCTTTTAAAATCATCTGAGTGAGTGGTCATTCTCCCATCTTACGGCAGCAAATTCTGTACGCTGTTAATGCACTCCTTGGCATCCTTGCCTTTTCCATTTGTAGATTTGAATGACAGTGGTCATCTGTGCAGTCAGATGCATATGACTATGCTGGGAGAATGCGCTATGAAATCACGGAGGAGGAGCCACATTTTTTTTCAAGTCTGTTCCCTATGTTTCAATGCTCAGACAAGTAGAACACTGAAATAATCATGCTTTGGCAAGAATTAGAACATAGAAACTAAGTCAGTGCAGTCTTGACTGCTATAATCACCATTAGTGAAGAACTTACACAAAATATGCAAAACAAGGATGTGGTGCATGCCCACATGTTCCTTAACCTCTTTCTATCCTTAGAACAGAGTGATGGGACTTAATCCCAATGGGTACAATCCAGTCAGATTAAGCAAGTAGCATTAAGGGGGATAGTTGAGCATGTGCTTAAGGCTGCAATCCCATGTTCCCTTAATTGAGAGGAAGTCTCACTGAACACAGTGATAGTGTTGTAATGCAAGAGTGGGGAATGTATGGTCATCCAGTTATTATTGGACTGCAACCCCAATCAGCCCTAGCCAGCATAGCCAGTGGTGAGGAAAGATGGGAATTGCAGTCCAACACATGGAGGTCCACATGTATCCCATGTATCCCATGCCCAGTGTAATGGGTGGTGGGTGCTATGGGGCATCTATGGGGTGCTAGGAATGCAATGAGACGTGTGCTAGATGTCATGTTTCCCCCCACTGGGGTGATCACAAATAGTATTTGCCTGCACCTTTCTTCTATTAAGAAATCAATGAAACATAAGCTTGCTTAACTTTGGCTGGTTCATGCCCTTTCTGCCTTCTTTTGATTCCTAAATATTTATTTATTTATTTAAAATGTATTAATTGCCTTTTGATACCTTTCTCAAGACAAAGCGCAAAATGCCCTAAGGGTTGCCCTAAGACATAATAAGTCCTACAACTGCCAGCATCCCCCAGCCAGCATGGTTGGGAGTTGTAGGACTTTCTCTCTCTCTAAATCTGCATAGGATTGCGCCCTAAAATACTGTGAGACCACAATCCAATACCCACACCTGCATCATCTTAAAATGTCTTTGTCAGTAAAGAAAAGAATGTCTTCCTATTTCTGTTTATACAGCGTATGAAGTTGAAATCAACAATCCTTGCTTT